>NW_024070186.1:137216985-137540352 GCF_014754425.2 Oryx dammah | reverse complement strand
TTCACATGTAAAATATGAAACACATGTACCTATCATTCTCTAAATGTAATGGATTTGATACATAAAAGACAATCTTTTAATTTTATTCCAACTTCAAAGGTAGCTTTTCTCTCTTAAAGGAATTTCAAAACATGAATGTTATGTCAATTTGTACAATCTCTGATTTAACAAGTCTCTTGATTAAATACTTTCACAGTCAAAGATGAATAACAGGGTGTGACTATGCACTCTGAATGCATTTTCCCATAACTGTGTGTGTTTGTGATTTTTTAGCAAGTTGTTTCTATGGATGGGAGAATAAAAGCTATTAAAAGATGAAATATAAAGTGATTTCACTTTAGCCAACTGCTCTTTATTTTTCTGGTGCTTTTCTCTAAGTATTATTGCAAAAGGTCATGAAGGAGTGAAATGAAAGTAGGGACATAAGAGAGATGGTGCAGCATGGGGGCTTATCTTCAGCTGTATTTTAGAGAGAAGCCATACAGAGATTGGGCTTCCCTGGTGGCTCAGATGGTAAAGAATCTGCCTACAATGCAGGTGACCTGGGTTCAATCTCTGGGTTGGGAAGATCCCCTGGAGAAGAGCATGGCAATCCACTTCAGTATTCTTGCCTGGAGAATCCTATGGACAGTGAAGCCTGGCAGGCTACAGTCCATGGGGTTGCAAAGAGTTGGACACAACTGAGTGACTTTCACTTTCATACAAGATGCAGAAGCCAAAGGCAGAGGAGAAAGAGGTCTTTTTCTGGTCAGAAAGATGATAACTATGATGGCACCAACTTCTGGAATTTTCCCAGTCTGACATTTTTCTATGTAAATACTAGTAAACTCTATCTGACAAGTAGATTAACAACTTAGAATTGGTTTTTATCCGACTCAGTGTTGGGACATAAACTCTGAAGTAAATAGCCATGGATGCCTGCAGTGGCACCCCTGGCATATACGACAGAATAAAAGGATGAATGAAGGGAACACTTTTGTTAACACTTTTGAGAAAAATAAGGTAAGGCTGAGTTGACTACCCTTCCAGGAAGGAAGTGTTACTTCTTAACAATTCTCATCAGATTTATTAACTGCAAGCTATGCTTGTGACAACGTAATTCATTCTCTCAAAGCTGTTTCTGTATTTCAGGGAAAGAAAATACTATTTTATAAACTGGGCAACTGTCCAGTTTTTCTAAAAGTTTCCTTTTAATGGTCACATCTGGCAATGACATAGGTCCCATGCCCAGGTATTAATATTATGCATAATTACTCACAGATGGCCAATGAGCCACCCCACCCCAGAGAGCACAGACAAATACTCTGGGTCAGCTTGTCCATCTGCAATAAACTTCTATAACACAACTCTAGAGAATCCACGTTACAGGATCATTGCCCAAATCCACTTTCAGTTCCTGAGAAAACCGCTTTCAAATAAAAAAAAATGGGAATAAATTAAAACTCTGACTTCTTATCCAGCATAATGAAATAGAATTGATTATTTTCTCGATTCTTCATATTGGAATACAAAAGTTCAATTTATAAGGAAAAATTTTGCTATTTAGCTACTTATGTGCCTCAAAGGACAAAATAAATAAATAAACCCAAAGATTTTAGGATAAGCTTAGGTGACAACTTTGAGAAAGGACAAACATTCTTGATTCTCATTGTTGAGAAAAGTATAGAGAAATTGCAAGTTATTTCTGCTTTCCCACACCCTTAAAAATAGAACTCGATACACTTACTTACCCATTGATCTCTGAAATAATCCAGCCCCACGTTGGGAACACCCTGAATTTATTGGTGTGGTTTGATCTACCCAGGACCAGGAAACTGCCTAGAAACTTCTATTCATGGAATTGAATTTGTCTTAATTCCAATTCTCTTTAACATCTCCAGCTCTTTTGATGCGGTCACATTAAAGACTGAAGAAGAAACAGTGAAAACCTTAGGGGAAGCAAACACTAGGCCCTTTTCTCTTCTTCAAATAAGTCCATTCACTGTTGTCTATTCTTTTCATAAGCTCTCATACACTGAGAATTTATCACCCAAAGCTTGTTTATATTTGAGAAGCTCTGTTACCATCCATTTTTCTTCCTTTAACAAAAAACCATAGTAGAACATAATCCCATCCCTAAGACATATTTTAAAGGTTTTGTTAAGCGGTGTGTTTGTAGCCTCTTCACTGGAGATGGCTCTCAGGAATTAAAAATCACAGCTTAAGGACTGTGATGAGTTAGTAAATCAGACTTCTCTTTGCTCAGAAGCAAGCATAAGGATCAGCTGGGGGTAGGTAAGTTAAATGATACTCTCTCCCTAGTCACTACTTCATTTACTGATCTTGTTTGAATGCTTGCCCACAACATTTTCCCTGGACACCTCTGAAAGGATTTTAAATAAGGATGCTTTTCCTCGAGCCATCTGGCAGCTTCCTGGAAAGCAACAGTGCAAGATGTCCCTATTCAGAGATTGATTAGGTTCCCAGAGGAACCTTTCAAAGCTGGTCATTTACAACAAGATGCTCGCTGCGGCCAAACTTGCTTTTAGGTAGCTCTAGCTGAACTGATACCAATACAGGCAATCAGCACTTCAAAGTTAATGAGCTCAATTCACAGACGTAAAGAAGCAGTAAAGGACAGGCCATAATAACACTGAAGTCTTAGGCAAAAGAACTTCCCCAAAAGGTGAACATTCAGACACAGGGTCCTGTTCACTCAATGAGCATTTATGGAGCACCCACTGTGTAGCAGACATTCCTAGGTACTGAGATTCCAGGGATGACAGAGACACAGACTTTGCACCCCAGAAGCTTATGATCTTGTAACGGAGAGAGCCATATAAACAAATACATTGCAGTTTAGTTTGAAGGTTATTGAAATAATACATAAGTAAAACATGAAATATGAAGTTCTGAACTAATCCCAGTGGAAACCCAGCAAAAAGGAGAGTACAAACAAGAGACAAACATAAATATTATTTTTTGCAGACTAACTAGATGCGGGAGGTATGGACAGAAAAGCATCAGGTTTGGGAAACAGTGCAAGGAGCAGGAAGAATACAGCAGAAGTGAAGGCTGGAGGAGAGATACAGACTGAGGAGTCATTCAGTGCATCAGAAGGGGTTAAAGTCATGCAAAGAGGAGCTAGTGTATTACCCTATAAGGAAAAGAAAAGACGAAGGACAGATTCTGAACCACACCAAGTTTTAGGGGATAACAGAATAAGAGCATCTGGTGAAGAGTCTGAAAAGCAACAGTTGGTGAGAAAGGCAACCAAAATATAGTGGCCTTGGAGATGCCAAAAACAAAGTTTCAAAACAGGGAGCAGTCAATTGTATCAAATGTCTCAGAAACGTTAAGATGGAGACTGAAAAATATTTCTTGGATTCGAATATTAAGAAAATGTTATTGGACTTGACCAGAGCAGTCAAGAGAGCCTTGAAATCAGTATCACAAGCTGGGCATTTCAATGTTTAGGAAGTCATTAATCATCTAACATAACCTTAACTAGAGAACTTAACAGATCACATTGGCTGAGAAACTGGAATATCTGTTTATCTAGTGATTAGTTTCAGGTTTTACACAGAAAAATTCAGGCGAGCCTGGTGGCTCAGAGGTTAAACTGTCTGCCTGCAATGCTGAAGACTTGGGTTCGATCTCTGGGTCGGGAAGATCCCCTGGAGAAGGAAATGGCAACCCACTCCAGTATTCTTGCTTGGAGAATCCCATGGACGGAGGAGCCTGGTGGGCTATAGTCCACGGGGTCACAAAGAGTCGGACACGACTGAGCGACTTCACATGAGAGACACTGTCTTGTCAACTTGCCCACTGTATTCTAAATCCAATAACTTAAATACCACCAGTGCTGCTGTGCAGGGTCTTGGGAAGACTCTGTGGCCAGCATTATCCCTTTGTTTGCTGTATCATAGTCTAGGGTATCCCCTGAGGGGAAGGACTAGGGCTCTGGGTTGGAGAGGATGAAGTAGAGAGGATGTAGTAGCTTTTTTTAACCTATGATGTAGAAACATATTGATATTTTACCAACCTATAAGGTTATATCAGTATGTATATAGTGATTATCAACCCTCAGATAACTAATAAACAAAGCTGATCACACAGATAATTTCAACTTGAAATTGTTAGCTTTTTAACCCTAAAGTAGTAAGTGGTAACATATTTTTTTCAATTTACTTGTGTATCCTATATGCAATTTATACATACTGTATATGTTTTGCATTCTTTCCAGAACACAACATGGTTTAGACAATGAACGATCTAAGACAGGTAGAAGATTAGCCTTTGTGACCCTACATTCCATTCAGGGAAATAAATTGGGTATAGCTAAAACAACTGGCAAAAATTACTAACATCTAAACAATAGTGTGACAATGCTGGACTTTCTTGGTGGTGCAGTGGATAAGAATCTACCTGCCAATGTAGGGGATAGAGGTTTGATCCCTGGTCCAGAAGATTCCACACACAATGAGGCAACCAAACCCATGAGCAACAACTACTGAAGCCATCAGGTCGAAAGCCCATGCTCTGCAACAAGAGAAGTCCTCTCACCCTGCCACAACTAGAGAAAGCTGACACACAGCCAAAACTAAATTTAAAAAAAAAAAATAGTGTAGTGATGAGAAAAAAAATTAATATAAATTCCAGTAGGGAAAAGCTCAAAGGAGTGATCAGAATGATATAATATTGTTTAAAGAACTTTCAGAGGTGAGGCTTATACTGAAAATTAGGGTATTTATAAATATAGGTGTAAATATAGTTGAAACCCTATTTCTTCTATAGTCACATTTATCAAAAGGAAACAGAAGTGAAACTTTAGAGTCAGTTGGTAGAGTCAAACAAGCCCTTGACTCAATAGAACAGAACCTCAGGGCTTTCTCTGTGCTACTTTACGGTGAGACCCTGGAGAAGGCATCTACTTTTCTTCTTTTTTGTTCTCAACTGGCTTTTTATGTAAAAGGACTCTTCAGATGATCTGTTTTCCAATGTCTCCTCCAGTTGCCGGGGAATATGATCTGTCAGTTCTCAGATTCTAAGTCCCCTCTAGTTGAAGAACAAGGCCAGCATTAGCACCAAGTGATTTGTGTGTTTGAACCACTGAAGAGTAGATTAAAATCAAGAATTACCTGCAGGGATCCGAGAAGAGCATCATGAAGAGCAGAGATGCCAGATATACACATTCAACCCTGCTACATCATCCAACACAGGATGGGCTTCTCTGCCAACTCTTCACCCCATAATTATCTGTTCCCTTATTGTCTCCTCACTGTTCACCAATCATGATGTCAGTGCTAATATCATTGAAGTTTTTGATAATACTATAGAACACAGCCACTATTATCTTTTAAAGGGCAGTAATTCCACTTTAATTTCCTGAAAATTCTCAGCTTCCCTGGTGGCTCAGAGGTTAAAGCCTTTGCCTGCAAGGCGGGAGACCCGGGTTCAATCCCTGGGTCGGGAAGATCCCCTGGAGAAGGAAATGGCAACTCACTCCAGTATTCTTGCCTGGGAAATCCCATGGACGGAGGAGCCTGGTAGGTTACAGTCCACGGGGTCGCAAAGAGTTGGACACGACTGAGTGACTTCACTCACTCACTTCCTGAAAATTCTAACTATGATTATAACAAATATACTGGTTATAACACGGGATCACCTTTTTTAAACAAACTACCATGTTAAAATAACATCTGAGGCTGTCTGAAATACAGGAAAATAATTTTCTCTCTTTTCTGATATGGCCTACTTACTTTCTCTAAATGATAAATATAAATGCCAACTGACTGAAACCATGGACTGTTAGCTTTTGGAAAGTAAAAGAGGAAAATATGGTAATTTTCTATGAGTGAGTTAAACATATTTTTTACAATAACAGACTTTTTTCTTGATTGTAATAAATACTGTAGTCTATGACTCTTTTCACTTTTTCCTTTTTTATTTACCTCATCTTTATGTGGTAAAAGAGAATTCTCTCAAGTTAATACTCATGATCAAAATCCATAACTTTCATCAAAACTCAAGAGTATAGAATCTCCTGAAGATCTTTTCTGAATTTCAAATGGCTCATTGTTTTAGAAAAGGGATTTCCTTAAACTGTGTTCTCACATTGTCAAACATATATGTAAATGTTGAGGAATGCTGAGGAAAAGATAAGACTAAAAACTTAGTGAACCTAGTAAAGTTGATTAGGAAATCTCAAAGATACATGCATTTTCCACTTGAACCAAAGGCTCACCATTGTTCTATTTCTTTTCTCCCCCCCCATAAATTGGCCCTGATTACTTCTGAGGGTACCATCAGAAAAGTACAGGAGGTTTGGGACACCAATGCCCTGGGCCAAAAGCTGACAGCAGAAATCTTTTATAGCAATAGCTGTCATCTCAAAGGCCACTTCTCGTAAATTCTGTACCTTCCCCTTGCTTTGTAAAAAATCTTCCTGATTCTTTATTTCCTCTTAGTGAGGGTGATGCATCCTTAACACAGAAGAGGCAAGTGTTTTTGTCTTTGTGGACAAGAAAGAAAGAGGAAGTTGAAAGACTCAAGAGGAGAAAAACCATCCATGGAACAGAGTAGTATCAGTCAAAAATGACAAGGAATTCAGGCCAAATGCCCCAATTGGGCACCAAACCAGAAGGAACACACTGAATCACTCTGGACCAAGAAAGGACCTTCAGGATTGGCACTGAAAGATCCATATGTAGTTCCCCTATATTCAGAAAGGGGACTGAATTTTTCAGCTTATAATCAAAGGCTCAGTTCTAAGTAAACCTGCCTTTGTTGTACTGCTGGTCCTTTGTATTTATTTCCAGCAAGTGTAGACAGAAATAGCACCCTAGTCTTATTTTCTCACTAACTTCCACTGAGAAAATCTGAATTTTGGCTTTACAATCGTCCCTATTTGTATCCCTTTGACTCTTGACACTGGGTGTTTATTCCTACCAAGAGTCTGATGGAAACAGATGAGCATCTGAATTTCGATACTTTTGTAAGCCAGCTCTGCACATAGACACTGAATAAATGATTTTGCAGATAATATTATTGGAAGACTAAAATTTTAAAAAGTAGAAGGATACCAGGATGTATTAACAGGGGTGCAACTTGCCAGGAGTCAGGAAGCAACCTTCCACTTCTTGGCAAGGGCCACAGCCTAATAGAATACTATGTCCAGTGTTTGTCTCTGCAGTTTAAAATGCATATGAAGAAATCTGAGATAGAGGACAGCAAAAAGCCTAAAATACACTAAGGGGGAAAAAAAATGAAAAGCAGTTATTTGGAGAAAAGATTAAAGACACCAAGGTTGTTTAACCTGGAAAAGAAAACCATAGGGGGAGATTTAAATGAGAAATGTCATAGTAAGTAAAAAGTCAGCAAAATTATTCCACATCTTGATGGAGGAAATAATGAGAGGAAATGCGCTAAAATCAGAGTAAGGGCAAGAGAACTTGGCTGGACATAAGAAAGAAGCTCTTGGCCTTGACGTTGGAAGTCTGGAGTATACTGTCAAAAAAGTTGTGAAATTTCTTGGAAACATCTATAACAATCTGTACTAATTGATGAAGGCATTTTTCTGCCACAAGAAAAATATTTAAATTGGATAACTTCTTAAAAGTCTTGGTCTTGAAGCATACTTAAGTGAATTTATCTACCTAAAAAGCAAGGTCAGGTCAAAATTCCCAGGCCCAAAACATTTTGTTCATAAACTATTTAAATTTCTGACACCTTGAAGTTTTATCTGATTTGACTTAAGCCTGCAATTTGTGTTCAATTTTTTAAATTATTTCTATAATGTGTTTTTGTCTCTTTTCTAGCATCAGAGTCTCTTTATAGTAATTAGGACCCGTTAGGGCTCTATAAAGACATTTCTAGATTATAGCACATGAGACATTCAAATTGACTTTCTGGTCAAGGCTTATGTTAAAAAGGTAAAAAAATAAAACCATCTTCCATTTCTATAACTCATGATCCCTTTCCAGATGAGTTTGCTTCACCACATTAATAACAGCTTACCCCTAGGCAGTTTCCAAAGGCCTGAATGAACAACATGTGGAGGAGACAAGAGAGATAAATTTAAGAAAGAAGTAAGAATAAAGTCTGGTGTCCAGCGTGTGTGCTCAGGCATGTCTGACTCTTTGAAACCCCATGGACTATAGCCTGCCAGGCTCCTCTGTCCATGGAATTTTCTAGGCAAGAATACTGGAGTGGGCTGCCATTTCCTTCTCCAGGGGAGAGAGTATAAAAGAAGAGCAAAAGGTTTGAACTTTGTTAAGGTGGAGGGAACACTGAAAAGATTTTTGGTAGAAAATCTATCTAATCCAATGTTTATTAATTGAAATTATTCTGAAAGTACAGAGAATGGAATAGAGTGAGATGAGACCACAGGTGAGATATGATGATGACTTAAACAGGGTGGCAGCAATCAAGGTGGAGCATGTCAAGTAGTTCCAAAGATATTTACAGGGCACAGTGATTAACTAGATGAAATACATGGTTGGCAAATGACAAAAAAAAATCAAGGACAATTATCAGGTATCTGATTTAAATAAAGGTTGGAAGGACAGAGGTGCTTCTTTTTCAGCTCAGACACCCCAAGCCTGAAAGCTCCAAGAAACATATGAGAAGATTTCCTGGCAGTTATACGAACTCCTCAAAACCTTTTTCTTCCTGGATCAAAGGCATTGGCATTCAGTTGAACAAATAGTTGTATTGCCTTTAACATATTTCTGATGCTTTGCTGAGATATCCTTGTTTAATCCTCAAAAGTCACTTGACAAATGTCATGCCTGACAAATGCCCCAAAAATCATTTGACGAATTAAGTGCTGGAAACACCAAACCATGCAAGTCTAGAATCCAAATACCCTGACTTGCTTCACAGAACTTTGAATTTTTGTAAAAATTATATTCCCAACACTCAAGTGATTTTTCCCCCTAAAGAACATCATTTCCAAGAGCAAATCAAAACTTCAACTACTCTAAATCTTATGTGCAATAGCAAATCCACTCATTATATGATTTTCAGGTTTCTTTGAAAACTCTAAAATAAGCAGCTCTGCATTAGCACTCCCCTGATGACTGTATAAGAGTCGTCATGCAGAGTTTTAATTGAATCTGCCTAACACTCTCCTGGAGATTAAAGGTAAGTGTTTCCAAGAGGAAAGAAAAGTAATAGAACAGAAGAGCTTAAAGTCAGGTTGTAATATTTCAATTGAAGGGAACAGAACAATTGTATAGCACTTACATCTATGACAATAGTAACACAAACTCTACTAAAGAAACACTTGAATGCTTCCAGGGCTTGTTTTCAGGGAGACTATCAGAGATGGACAACAGGAGGTCAAGAGTAGCCATTTATTCATCCAATGAATGTCATCTACAATCATGAAATGAATCCAGGAATATTATTTAACCCCATGACTTGAGGTAGGTGAGTTTATTTAAGGGAAAGAAAGCATAAATTTATTTTTAAACTGGCCATTTTGATTCAACTGGTCAAGGTGATAGACTGAAAATCTCTTAGAAGAGAATTGCTCTTTTGTATAAAATTTCTTAATGACATGTTTTATTTATGGCCATTTTGGAGTAAATTAAATGGGGACAAACATCTTTTATTCATAATCCTTAACAAAAAGGTTTTTTTAAAACATATATAAAATATTTAACTTGCAACTGAAAAGCCAAGGATGTAACACAATTAGGCTGCACTTCCAGAATATATATGCTTTTACACTTCTTACCCAGACAATTTAACCCTGAAGACTTATTGAGCCAATGTATTATCTAGCATGACTCTGCAGCTTTCTAGAAATTGGGTCCTAAAGTCAGTTAAATTACATCTGGGAACTGGGAATCCATTTCTCTCCAGAAATTATTTTTTAAAAAAAGAAGAAGAAGCAAAGTGTAGATTGTTGTAAGAAGCTTCATGTCTCTCGCATGTCAATGGTTGTAACCACCATTAACACTGTACTTGGGGGTTATAAGGCTGGTGAAATTAGCACCCAGTCAGAAAAAGAAAGCTGAAAGTTATTTAAGGTGTTACATAATGAGACATTCTAAGTCCATATTCAAATTTAGCATTCCATAGAGCTATATACACCCTATGAAGCAGTTTTCAATCACACAATAGTAATCTAATAATCTATGAGTTATCTGTCTATATTCACACCGAGTAATACATTCCCAAACTGAGAAATGCTTCCCACAGTCTTTTCTAAACACATACTAAGCACCTCCCATGTGAGGGGAAGGGGACCAGAGGGTGAAAGCAATAGAGAGCGAGAGTACATATTTCCAATTTAGCATTAGGTTGATTCCTATGTTATGCCCCTAATTTAGCAGGCTAAGGAGAACTCTAAAAGTTTCCTGCCAGCAATGAAGCAACTGCATGCAGGATCATTATTTTTGGATAAAAACAGAAGTTTCTAAAACAGTCTAAAAATCTGATTTCATATTCATCTTTGGCCAGTAGAAGTCAACTAATTAACTCTCAATTAGTTCACCACATACAGAATAAGGTTTATAAAAATAATAAACCATTAAATCTCTATTTCTAAGAAGTTGGTCAACATGCCCACCACTGACACCCCAGTAGCCAATGTCAGATGGATGTCAATAAAGAAAATGAAACATGTTTCTCAGCAAAAATGAATTTGGGGGCAGGGAAGGGAGGTAACAAACAACTACGACAAACAACTACGTATGGTTAAATAAACATGTAACTCTAAACTTCTTTCTAACCTTGGAAAAGTGGAGTATACTTGTATCTCAAAAGGAAACCACAGGAACAATATGACCCTTGGTGATGGTGGCTTGGTGACTTAGTCGCTCAGTCGTGTCCAACTCTGCAAGTCTGTAAAGGGTAGCCCGCTAGGCTCCTCTGTCCATGGGATTTCCCAGGCAAGAATCCTGAAGTGGGTTGCCATTCCTTCTCCAAGGGATCTTCTCAACCCAGGGGTTGAACCCAGATCTCCTGCATTGCAGGTGGATGCGGGGGGCGCTCCGCAGAAAGAGAGAGGCAGTGGAACTTCCCTCAGCAAAGCCGAGGGGTCCCGAGGAGAGGTGAGCCTGCTGTCCGCCAACCCAGCCGCTCAGCGAGCGAGAGACAATCAGACGCGACAGGGGTTCCGTCTAAGCAGTTCCACTTTATTGTTGTAAGCTCTTGGTTTATAAAGGCAAGCAGGGAGGGGTTTGCGAGGGACTTTCCATAGTTGCACCAATCACATTAAAGGTTAACTCGTCATGTGCCATCATTATAACAGGAGTCTATGGTGATCACGCACTGTCCACGTGCACGGAAATCAAGAGAGCCAATCCAAAGTTTTGACAGACAACTTAGGCCGCGCCCTCATCTCTTCCGCCAGGTGCCATCTTAGCTCTAAACCGCAAAGCTAGCCCTTCTTTTTTAAGGTTTCCCATTTAGGGCCCCACAGGTGGATTCTTTACCAACTGAGCAACTAGGGAAGCCAATATGATCCTTAAGAGCATTAACATCCATTCAAGATTAATTTCTACACCAGGACAAATAAACATTCATATAAAGGAGAAAATTCCACAGTTCTCACATCAAGGACTGACAGTCTCAACTGGACAATACAACTGGCCTAAGAAAGGGTCCTTTTAAAAGAATCACTTTAAAAAGTCACTTTGAAAAGTTTGAAAATTAATTTAACTAACTACTCAGTTTCTTTACCTCATATCAAATAGTGTCAGGTCCTTACACACAAATATGGCTACAGCTTAAAAGAAAAATTTTTCACAAGCTCATTTTTCATTTCATTCTGCAGCCTCTTTATAGTAAAAAGGAAGAAATAAAATTGTGTCCTCTGCAGACATATCTTCTTTATGCTTTACATTATTATTCTTTGTAGATTTTATAGATATTGTGTTTTTTACAAATTAAAGGTTTGTGGCAACTCTGCTTCAAGCAAGTCTATTGGCACAATTTTTCCAACATTATTTGCTCACTTTGTGTCTCTGAACCACATTTTGGTAATTCTTGCAATATTTCAGATGCTTCACCAGCAAAAGATTAAACTAATTGAAGATTCAGATTATGGTTAGCATTTTTAAGCAATAAGCAATCTTTTAATTAAGACAGGCACTTTTTAAAGATATAATGCTACTGTATACTTAATAGACTATAGTATATACAGAACTTTAATATACACTCATAAACCAAAAAATTGCATGATTTGCTTTATCACAATATTCACTTTATTGTGGCAATCTAGAACCATTTCTTAGAGAAAAATGGCAGTTCAGTTCAGTTCATTCGCTCAGTCGTGTCCGACTCTTTGCAACCCCATGAACTGCAGCATGCCAGGCCCCCCCGTCCATCACCAACTCCCGGAGTTCACCCAAACCCACGTTCATCAAGTCGGTGATGCCATCCAACCATCTAATCCTCTGTCGTCTCCTTCTCCCACCCTCAATCTTTCCCAGCATAAGTCTTTTCAAATGAGTCAGCTCTTCACATCAGGTGGCCAAAGTATTGGAGTTTCACCTTCAAAATAAGTCCTACTAATGAACACCCAGGACTGATCTCCTTTAGGATGGACTGGTTGGATCTCCTTGCAGTCCAAGGGGCTCTCAAGAGTCTTCTCCAACACCACAGTTCAAAAACATCAATTGTTTGGCGCTCAGCTTTCTTTATAGTCCAACTCTCATTTATAGTCCATACATGACCACTGGAAAAACCATAGCCTTGACTAGATGGACCTTTATTGACAAAGTAATGTCCCTGCTTTTTAATATGCTGTCTAGATTGGCCATAACTTTCCTTCCAAGGAGTAAGCATCTTTTAATTTCATGACTGCAATCACCATCTGCAGTGATTTTGGAGCCCCCCCAAAATAAAGTCAGCCACTGTTTACACTGTTTCCCCATCTATTTGCCATGAAGTGATAGGACCAGATGCCATGATCTTAGTTTTCTGAATGTCAGCTTTAAGCCAACTTTTTCACTCTCCACTTTCACTTTCATCAAGAGGCTCTTTAGTTCTTCTTAACTTTCTGCCATAAAGATGGTGTCATCTGCATATCTGAGGTTATTGATATTTCTCCTGGCAATCTTGATTCCAGCTTGTGCTTCTTCTAGCCCAGCGTTTCTCATGATGTACTCTGCATAGAAGTTAAATAAGCAGGGTGACAATATACAGCCTTGACACACTCCTTTTCCTATTTGGAACCAGTCTGTTGTTCCATGTCCAGTTCTAACTGTTGCTTCCTGACCTGCATATATTTCTTAGAGAAGGAAATGGCAACCCACTCTGGTATTCTTGCCTTGAAAATCCCATGAGCAGAGGAGCCTGGCAGGCTACAGTCCATGGGGTTGCAAAAGAGTTGGACACAACTTAATGACTAAACAACAACAGCAACAACAAGAACCATTTCTTACATGTTATAGTCATCAGTAAGTCTGACATCCAGATCTCACAATCCAACCAAAAAAAATGAAGTTCAGAAGCTAAGGCTCCAATGATGAGGTTATGATAACATAGACTTCTATTGTCAGTGATCTCCAAACACCACAATAGTGTCTTTGTTTAAGCTTAATGTACAGTTTTAGCAGAACTGAGATCCTAACACCAAACCACACTTGAATATTTCCTCATCTATCATGGTAAGCATCTCATGCAATTATTCTTCCAGTTGGAAACTTGGACAGAGACTGGGGATGTCTATTACTGGCATAATGCTGTTGCTGCTGCTGCTGCTGCTAAGTTGCTTCAGTTGTGTCCAACTCTGTGCTACCCCACAGATGGCAGGTCAGCAGGCTCTCCCATCCCTGGGATTCTCCAAGCAAGAACACTGGAGTGGGTTGCCATTTCCTTCTCCAATGCATGAAAGTGAAAAGTGAAAGTGAAGTCACTCAGTCGTGTCTGACTCTTAGTGACCCCATGGACTGCAGCCTACCAGGTTCCTCCATCCATGGGATTTTCCAGGCAAGAGTACTGGAGTGGGTTGCCATTGCCTTCTCCAACTGGCATAATGCTAGGTAACAAAAAATATAGGTCAGCTGTAATCTTTAGGTAACTTTGGTTGAGTTGATAAAGAGTCAGTACAGGTGTTATAACTGATATGATAGACTGAGTGGCTTACACAGAATAGAAATTTAATTCTCACTTTTCTGAAAACTATGAAGTCCAGGATCAAGGTTCCAACAGATTCAATGTCTTGTGAGAACTCACTTCATGGTTCACAGACAGCTGTTATCTTGCATTGTCCTCACATGGAAGAAGAGATGAGGGAACTCTCTGGGGTCTATTTTAGAAAGACACTAATCCCATTTATAAGGGCTCCCTCCTCGTGACTTTATCCGATCCCAAAGGCCCCACTTTCACAATACCATTGGAGATTAGGTTTCAATACACAATTTTTGGTCAGGGGTACAACACTGTCTATAACATATTATATATCATTTTAATTACACAGGTAAATCATGACTTAACATTATAACATTTAAATATTTCAGATAAGATAAAAATTTGCCTCTGAGTAACACTTTCCTATCACTGAACAAGGATAACCCCTATTCTTGCAGCTCCCACACTCACCCTATTCTAATCCTTCCACCTCAGTGTTATGAAGAAGCACAGACCAACTAACCAGAAAATGAGAAATCATCTGGAAAACTGAGGAGTCTCAGCCGACATCCAGGAACAACTGTTACACATCTGAATGAAGACAACCTGGACCCTCCAGCCACAATGGAGACTTCAGGTAACTACAGCTTAAATCCCAGGTGATGATAAGAACTTCCCAGATTTCCAACCTACAGATAACAAGAATTAATAATACACTGCTTTAAGTAATCAGGTTTCAGACTTCCTTATTACACAGCAGCAGATAACTAAAATGAATCCTTTTTCTATTAGGCTAGTTCTTACTTCTTTTTAGAATGTTGTTTTAACTTTTTCTTCTGAAATACTCCTTTTTAGATGCCACAAATAATTTTTCCTAGCCTGTCAGTTCTATCAGTGTTCATCAGGAAAAATACAACCAGTAGGAAATATCTATTAACATAGTTAATGCAAGGAATTTGCTTATGCAATTATAGAGGTGGCCTCAGTTCAGTTCAGTTCAGTTCAGTTCAGTTGCTCAGCCGTGTCCAACTCTTTGCAACCCCATGAATCGCAGCACGCCAGGCCTCCCTGTCCATCACCAACTCCCGGAGTTCACTCAAACTCACATCCATCGAGCCAGTGATGCCATCTAGCCATCTCATCCTCTGTCATCCCCTTCTCCTTCTGCCCCCAATCCCTCCCAGCATCAGAGTCTTTTCCAATGAGTCAACTCTTCACATGAGGTGGCCAGGTATTGGAGTTTCAGCTTTAGCATCATTCCTTCCAAAGAACACCAGGAATGATCTCCTTTAGAATGGACTGGTTGGATCTCCTTGCAGCCCAAGGGACTCTCAAGAGTCTTCTCCAACACCACAGTTCAAAAGCATCAATTCTTCGGTGCTCAGCTTTCTTCACAGTCCAACTCTCACATCCATACATGACTACTGGAAAAACCATAGCCTTGACTAGATGGATCTTTGTTGGCAAATAATGTCTCTGCTTTTGAATATGCTATCTAGGTGGCCTAGCTAAGTTCAAAGCAATAGGGCAGGCCACTTCAAAAAAACAGACGCTGCAGTCCATGGGGCACCATTTCCTCTCCTTCAAGGAAACCTCAATTCTACTCTTAAGGGCTTCCAAGGGGATTAAATCAGGCCTGTCTACATAATCTAAAATAATCTCCTTTACCTAAAGACAACTAATTATGGATTTTAATAGCATCTTCAAAATTCCTTCACAGCAACACCTAGATTAATATTAGAATAAATAATGGAAACTGTAGCTAACCCAAGTGGACATGTAAAATTGACCATCACATTTGCTTTAAACTTACTTGGTGCCTTTAGTCAAAATTAAGTTTTTTATTCTGATGTAATCAAATGTGTCAACTTTCTAACTTATATTTTCTGTGATCATGTTTAAAAACAACTTTGGGGGTCTGGGTCAAGATAATGGGTTAGAAGACCCTGAGCTCAACTCCTTCCATGGGCATACAAAAATTACAGCTACTTAAAGAGCAACTGTAGGGTTCCCTCATGGCTCAGATAGTAAAGAATCTACTGGTGATGCAGGAGACTCAGGTTCAATCCCTGGTTTGGGAAGATCCCCTAGAGAAGGGAATGGCAATCCACTTCAGTATCCTTGCATGGAGAATTCCACGGACAGAGGAACCTGGTGGGCTACAGTCCATGGGGTCGCACAGAGTCAGACATGACTTACCGACTAACACACACACAACACAACAAAGAGCAACTGTCTCTGACAGCAACCTGAAAGCTAGCAGACAAGATTTTCTACAGCTAGAAATATAAAGAAAGAGCCACAGTGAAATGGGTAGGAAGAATGGAGATATGGTTTAGTTAGGATCCACAACCTCAGCACACTGATGCACAAATGGGAGGAAAAATCACAACCAGGGAGTTCCTCCTCCAGAAGCAGAGAATCCGATCCTCACCAGGCTTCCCAGCCCACTGGAAAGACAAGCTCTCAAAATGCCTGTCTTTGAAAACTAGCAGGGCTTACATTCAGGATACCCAAAGAGCTGTAGGAAACCTAGGCTCTACTCCTGAAGGGTGCATTAAAAAACTCACTCACTCTGAATCACTATTTGCAGATGACATGATACTTTAAACAGAAAACCTTAAGTGAAAAAAAAAAGTATTAGTCGCTCAGTTATGTCTGACTGTTTGTGACCCCATGGACTGTAGCCCACCAGGCTCCTCTGTCCACGGAATTCTCCAGGCAAGAATATTGGCGTGTGATGCCATTCCCTTCTCCAGGAGAATCTTTCCTCAAATTCTTCACCAAAAAAAAAAATAAATAAATAAAACTAATAAATGAATTCACACAGTTGCAAGAGACAAGATTTATATAGAGAAATCTGTTGTTTTACTGTACACTAATAATAAACTGTGAAATAGAAAGTAAAAAAAAAAATTTAAATCCTACTTAAAATTGCATCGAGAAGAACAAAATACCTAGGAATAAATTTAAGTAAGGAAGTGAAAGACCTATACTCTGAAACTATAAAACACTGATGAAGAAAGAAATGGAAAGATGCCCCATGCTCTTGGATTGAAAGAATTAATACTGTAAAAATGGCCATATTCCCCAAAGCAACTTACAGATTTAATGTGATCCCTATCCAAATACCCATGACATTTTTCTCACAATTAGAACAAATAATCCTAATATCAATATAGAACTACAAAAGACCCCAAACTGCCAAAGCAATCTTGAGAAAAAAAGAACAAAGCTGGGATATCATGCTCCTTGACTTCAAACTAAATTACAAAGTTACTGACAAGAGGTTAATTTCCAAAATATATAAGCAGTATATACAACTAAGTATCAAAAAAAATCCAACAAAATAAATGGGCAGAAGATCTGAATAGACATTTTTCCAAATAAAACATACAGATGGCCAATAGGCACATGAAAAGATGCTCAACATTTCTAATAATCAGTGAAATTCAAGCAAAAACAAATACATAACCTCACACCTGTCAGAATGGCTCTCATCAAACAAATAAATTTTGGCAAGAATGTAGAGGAAAGGAAGTATAAGCTGATGTATCCACCATGGAAGACAATATAGAGGTTCCTCAAAAAACTAAAAATAGAACTACCACATGATCCAGCAATTCTACCACTGCATACATATCTAAAGAAAATGAAAACACTAATTAAAAAGATACAGGTACCCCAATGTTCATAGCAGCAGCATTATTTACAATTGCCAAGTTACAGAAGCAATATAAGTGTCCATCAATGAATAAGCAAAGAAGATGCGGTGTGGTATGGTGCATGTGCGTGTATATGAAATGGAATACTATTCAGCCATAAAAAGAATGAAATATTGCCATCTGCAAAAATGGATAGGCTATATGCTATAAGGATATATATTGTACAGAACAGGGAATGTAGTCAATATTTTTTAATAACTATAAATGGAGAATGGGGCTTCCCAGATGGCTCAGTGTAAAGAATCTATCTGCCAATACAGGAGACATAAAAGACACAAGTTCAATCCCTGAGTCTGGAAAGATGCCCTGGAGGAGGAAATGGCAACCGACTCCAGTATTCTTGCCTGGGAAATTCCATAGACAGAGGAACATGAAGGGCTATATAGTCCATAGGGTTGCAGAGAGCAGGCACAATTGAGGGACTGAGCACTGGGCACGTGTAAATGGAGATTAACTTTTAAAAATTGTAAATCACTGCACTGTACACCTGTACCTTATTTAATATGTGCATCAACTATACTTAAATTTTTTAAAAAAATTCAAATGGATAAAGAAGATGTGATATAAACACACACACACACACACACAATGGAATTCTCAGTTCAGTTCAGTTCAGTCGCTCAGTCGTGTCCGACTCTTTGCAACCCCATGAATCGCAGCATGCCAGGCCTCCCTGTCCATCATCAACTCCCGGAGTTTATTGAAACTCATGTCCATCGAGTCAGTGACGCCATCCAGCCATCTCATCCTCTGTCATCCCCTTCTCCTCCTGCCCCCAATCCCTCTCAGTATCAGGGTCTTTTCCAATGAGTCAACTCTTCACATAAGGTGGCCAAAGTATTGGAGTTTCAGCCTCAGCATCAGTCCTTCCAATGAACACCCAGACTGATCTTTAGAATGGGCTGGTTGGATCTCCTTGCAGACCAAGGGACTCTCAAGAGTTGGCCTTGATTCATGGACCAAACATTCCAGGTTCATATGCAATATTGCTTTTTACAGCATCGGACTTTGCTTCTATCACCAGTCACATCCACAACTGGGTATTGTTTTTTTCTTTGGCTCCATCCCTTCATTCATTCTGCAGTTATTTCTCCACTGATCTCCAGTAGCATATTGGGTACCTACCGACCTGGGGAGTTCCTCTTTCAGTATCCTATCATTTTGCCTTTTTATACTGTTCATGGGGTTCTCAAGGCAAGAATACTGAAATGGTTTGCCATTCTCTTCTCTAGTAGACCACATTCTGTCAGACCTCTCCACCATGACCTGTCCATCTTGGGTAGCCCCACACAGTATGGCTTAGTTTCATTGAGTTAGACAAGGCTGTGGTTCATGTGATCAGATTGGCTAGTTACTCAGCAATAAAAAAGAATGACATTTTTCTATTTGCAACAACATGATGTACCTGGAGGATACTGTGCTTAGTGAAATAACTCAGACAAAGAAAAGTAAATACTATGGGTTGGCCAAAACATCCATTAATTTTTTTTCTGTAAGAGGGCTCTAGTATAGCACTTTGCTGTCTTTAACTTCATTCAAAACAGTTTCGTAAGATTGTGACATAAAATCAGCATGCATTTTAAAAAAATCAAAATTTTTGAATTTTTGTATAGCCATTTTAGTACTGAAAATAAATGAAAGAAGCAACATTTTGGCATATTATGCTTTATTATTTCAAGAAAGGTAAAAATACAACTGAACAGCAAAAAATAAAAAGATCTGTGCAATGTAGGGAGAAGGTGCTGAGATTGATCGAACATGTCAATAGCTTCATGCTGGAGACTTTTCACTGGACGATGTTTCATGGTCAAGTAGACCAGCTGAAATTTATAGTGATCAAATCAAGACATTAACTGAGAGCAATCACATGACACCACACAGGAAATAGCTGACATACTCAAAGTATCCAAATCAAGCACTGAAAAATCATTAATGATTTGCACTAGCTTGGTTATGTTAATTGCTTTGATATTTGGGTACCACAAGAGTTAAGCTGAAAAAAACTTTCTTGACCATATTTCCACATGCAATTCTCTACTTAGACATGATGAAAGTGTTCTGTTTTTAAAGCACATTGTAATAAACAATGAAAAGTGGATATTGTACAATAATGTGGAACTTAAGAGATCACGCAGCAAGTGAAATGAACCACCATCAACCATACCAAAGGCCAGTCTTCAACCAAAGAAGCTGACATTGTGTATATGGTGGGATTGAAAGGGAGTCCTCTATTTTGTGCTCCTTCCAGAAAACCAAATGATTAATTCCAACAAGTACTGCTCCTAATTAGACCAACTGAAAGCAACACTCAATGAAAAGCATCCAGAATTAGTCAACAGGAAATGTGTAATCTTCCATCAGGACAAGGCAAAACTGAATTTTTTTTCTATGACCAGGCAATATCTGTTACAGCTTGGCTAGGAAATTTTAAATCATCCACCATATTCACCAGACACTGTACCTCTGCATTTCCATTTATTTCAGTCTGTACAAAAATATCTTAATGGAAAAATTTTCCATTCCCTGGAAGACTGTAAAAGACACTTGGAACAGTTCTTTGCTCAAAAAGATAAAAAGTTTTGGCAAGATGGAATTATGAAATTGTCTGAAAAATGGCAGAAGGTAGTGAAATAAAACAGTGAACACATTCATTGCTCAATAAAATTCTTGATGAAAATGAAAAATGTGTCTTAAAAACTGAAGCAACATTTTGGCCAACCCAATATGGCTCAAAACTCTCCAAATGAGGCTTCAATAGTATGTGAACTGAGAAATTCCAGGTGTTCAAGCTGGATTTAAAAAATTCAGAGGAACCAGAGATCAAATTGCCAACATCTGCTGGATCACAGAAAAAGCAAGAGAGTTCCAGAAAAACATCTACTTCTGCTTTATTGACTATGACAAAGCCTTTGATTGTGTGGATCACAACAAACTGGAAAATTCTTTGAGATGGGAATACTAGATCACCTTACCTACCTTCTGAGAAATCTGTATGCAGGTCAAGAAGAAACAGAACTGGACATGGAACAACAGACTGGTTCCAAATTGGGAAAGAAATACATCAAGGCTGTATATTGTCACTCTGCTTATTTAACTTACATGCAGAGTACATCAGATGAAATGCCAGGCTGGATGAAGCACAAGCTGGAATCAAGATCTGCAGAAGTATCAATAACCTCAGATATGCAAATGACACCACACTTGGCAGAAAGCAAAGAAGAACTAAAGAGCCTCTTCATGAAACTGAAAGAGGAGAGCGAAAAAGCTGGCTTAAAAACTCAGCATTCAAAAAATGAGATCATGGCATCCGGTCCCATCACTTTATGGCAAATAGATGGGGAAACAATGACGCACTTTCATTTCTCGGGCTCCAAAATCGCTGCAGATGGTGACTGTTGCCATGAAATTAAAAGATGCTTGCTCCTTGGAAGAAAAGCTATGACCAACCTAGACAGCATATTAAAAAGCAGAGACATTACTTTGCCAACAAAGGTCTGTCTAGTCAAACTATGGTTTTTCCAGTAGTCATGTCTTACATGGATGTGAGAGTTGGACCATAAAGAAGGCTGAGCACCAAAGAATTCATACTTTTGAACTGTGGTATGGAGAAGACTCTTGAGATTCCCTTGGACTGCAAAGAGATCCAACCAGTCCATCCTAAAGGAAATCAGTCCTGAATATTCACTGGAAGCACTGATGCTGAAGCTGAAGCTCCAATACTTTGGCCACTTGATGCGAAGAACTGACTCATTGGAAAACACCCTGATGCTGGGAAAGATTGAAGGCAGGAGGAGAAGGGGATGACAGAGGATGAGATGGTTGGATGGCATCACCAACTCTATGTACATGAATTTATGCAAGCTCCGAGAGTTGGTGATGGACCTGGAGGCCTGGCGTGCTGCAGTCCCTGGGGGTCACAAAGAGTTGGACATGATTGAGCAATTGAACTGAACTGAATATATTAATATGATTCCACTTATATGTGGAATCTATAATACAAAGTAAATGAACAAACAAAACAAAACAGAAACTAACTCATAGATACAGAGAAGAAACTGGTGATAGCCAGAGGGGAAGGGATGGGGGAATGGATGAAATAAACAAAGGACATTAGAGGCATAAACTTCCAGTCGTATAATAAATGTCATGGGGATGAATATAAAGCATAAGAAATATATTCAACAATATTATAATAATTTTGGTGATATATGGTTACTTGATTTATCATGGAGATCATTCTATAATGAATATAAATATCAAACCACTATGTTGTACACCTGAAATCAATATCGCATACAAACTATGCTTCAATAAAAAAATAATAATAAATTAAAACAATTTCTTTTCCCCATGTTTCTAAACAATTCTATTTTTATGATCCCTGTGGTTTTGTTTGCTCTTAGAATTACTATTAGATATTCTATCTACCTGGGCTTCCCTGGTGGCACAGTGGTAAAGAATCCGCCTGCCAATGCAGGAGATGCTAGAGATGTGGGTTCGATTCCTGGGTCAGGAAGATCCCCTGGAGTAGGAAATGGCAACCCACTCCAGTATTCTTGTCTGGAAAATTCCATGGACAGAGGAGCCTGGCAGGCTACAGTCCATGTTGTTGCAAAGAATTGGACATGACTAAGCAACTGAGTGCACACACACACACTCTACCTACCTGCATTCTTTAATGACTAGTGTACAGTAGGAAAACTCACCCTTCCCCTAAAATGATAGTCAGATGTTCTAACACGATTTTTCAAAAAATTAACTTTTGATGCATTCATTTGAAATACCATGCTGCTTGTAAGTAAGTCTTTCATAGGAACATTATATTTCTGTTTTTTATCTTTTACTAAGGCACTTGACTAATATTTCCTTCACATTGTGAACCAGTCTATTCATTGATTAGAAAGACAGGATAGCTGTACCATCCTGAGGATTTAGAGGACTTCATGTCCTGCTTCTTAATTTATGTGTGCACATGTGTTAAACATTATAAACTAGCTTTTTGGATTCTATAGAATAGTTTGCTGTAAAGGTGTTATTGCTATGTGACACTGTTCCTGGCCCTGAGAAGGAAACCTGAGGCAAGTTGACCCACTGGAGTTTTTCCTTTTAAAATCTGCAGTTATGTCTGAGAATACATGAGTCTGCCTTGTTTTTAAAACTAAAGGGACATAAGGTCTTAAAAATTATGGCGTGGCCATATTTTACCAAGTTGACTGAATATAAGAAAAATAAGACTAACAACTGAGATGAATGAAGCAGATACATAAAGATTCAGAGGTCAGTGATTCAGAGGTCAGTGATGGCAAGCAATTTATGTTGGCTTTATATTTCCCTATTCTAGACCGTACAAAGACCTATCTTTGTTCTAGACTTGGAATCCCATGAAAAATCTCTTAAATCCTTATTAAGTTTTTTTTTTTATATAAGTAGCATGAATACATTTCTAATACCATAGATGCCCTTACCTTATCCAAATGGAAGCTTGTTGGTTTATTAAAAGGACACACAAGAGAGACGCTTACGAGATACAAACATTTAGCAAGTCTTGTAATCTGACGGTGTGCTTTACAGCAAGAACAAAGAGTTTCTATTAATACAATAAGTTGCTTAATCAGAGATTATTTAAGAGTTCTACTCTACACACAACATATAATTCAATTTTCCTTGGTAACAACAACATGCTGCATACTATTTTTTTAATTTCTGTGTATACAAGACATGCTGCTGCTGCTGCTGCTAAGTCACTTCAGTCGTGTCTGACTCTGTGCGATCCCAGAGACAGCAGCCCACCAGGCCTCCCCGTCTCTGGGATTCTCCAGGCAAGAACAATGGAATGGGTTGCCATTTCCTTCACATTTCACTTTCCTTCATGAAAGTGAAAAGTGAAAGGGAAGTCACTCAGTCGTGTCCAACTCCTAGCGACCCCATGGACTGCAGCCTTCCAGGCTCCTCCATCCATGGGATTTGCCAGGCAAGAGTACTGGAGTGGCATGCCATTGCCCTCTCCATAAAAGACATATTCCCCAAGAAAATGTACAAAACAATTCTAACAGCTTCATAAAGGGCACATATGTAACCTGCACTCAGGTCAAAAAATGAAACATTAGCAGAAACACAGGAGCCTCCATAATGTTTCCTTCCAACAACTGTGACCCTCTGCTCCCCCAAATCAAACAGTATACTCTCTAGTAGCATTATAAGGGGGCCTGTTGACACACTTTGTGTAAGTAGACCTCAAAATTATTTTTCCTAGTACGATATGTGATTAATGCAGTGTAACTTGTCAGAGTAGGTCATTCATTTTTTTTTTTTTTTTGCTATATCTTACTTGCTTGCATGAATATAACTGAATTTACATGTCCATTCATTGTTGATGGAAATGAGGTTGTTTCCAGGTTTTTGGCTACTACAAATAAAAAGCTGAGGTATATATTTCTGTAACATGTTTTGATGAAAATAGAAATGAGATGCAGTTGGATTTTAACCTAGGAGTAAAATCCTTGGGTCATTCCTGGGTATGCTCAGCTTTCGTAAATAATGTCAAGCTGCAAGATCACCTACATAACTTTCTGGCCTCAGTGATATGTGAAAACTCAGAGTACTTTGTTCAAAAATGATTAAGAATCTCAAGACAGAAACAACAGAACATTAAAACAAGTGCAGGGCCCTCTGTGACAACACACATCATTCACTCACAAGACTGGTCCTGCCAAACTCTTTCCCAAAGTGGTTGCACCTTTATTATACTCCAGAGTTTTTCATGTCATTGCTAAAGTTGCTTTGGTTGTGTCCAACTCTTTGCGACTCCATGGACCATAGCCCTCCAAGCTTCTCTGTTGATGGGATTCTCCAGGCAAGAATACTGGAGTGGGTTGCCATTTCCTACTCCAGGGAATCTTCTCGACCCAGGGATTGAACACACATCTCTTGAGTCTCCTGCATTGGCAGGCGGGTTCTTTACCACTAGCACCACCTGGGAAGCCTCTTCATGTCATTGGGCTCATGAAATTGGGAGCTTTGTAACTGGGCTGAACATTTTATGGTTATAAGAGCTAGCCCCAGAATTCTAGCTCAGGGGTGGGGGGGAAATGTGGGAAAACACTTTGTTTAATAAAGCTCACATGGACCATGGCAATCAAAATGAACACTAGACTTTATTCATGAGATAATATGATAAATGTGTTTCCCTCTGAACTGAGTAGGAGAGGTGAGAGGTAAAATGCAGAGAAGGGAAAGAAGAAAGAAAAGGTGGTGAAATAAAAATTAGTTTGGATGGTGAAAAATGCCCATTATCAGACTGCTGATTTTATTTAAAGCAGGATCCACAAGCCCTGCATACATGAAGTCATTATTTCCGTATCAATTGATGGCGATCATGCATACTGCATTGGTTCATCTCTGAATCAATGTAATATGATAGGAAAGCACTGTCTTCTTGTCAAAATAGAACAGCAATCATCTTTAATGCTCAAGGGCTCCAGTATACCAGTAGACACTGGAACAGCCCGTAGAAGTAACAGCACTTCTGCAGACATGGCAAAACCCATTGGAGAGAATATGGTAACTAGTAGGATAAGATGGTGTTAATAATAAGCATCATTTTGATCAAGGGGACTTAAGCAGGTTGTGGCAGGGTTGGCAGGGTTCATTCCATGTAGTGAGTAACCAAATTTGATGAAAAGCAGTCCAGGAATAGGTGTGTGTGGATTGAGGGTGGGAGTGGTGGAAAGTAGGGAGATAGGAGGAATTTTTTCAGAGGCAGGTTTCTCAATAGCAAGTTAGAGCAAAGGTCACTAGAAAACAAGTTATACAAATGCTAGGAGCTTAAGAAGCTGCAAGTGACACTTTTTCTGGTGTTGTCAGTTATTTCTGTTTATACTTCCCAGCCAGAGTTTTGACCTTTATAAGCACACCAAGGACGTGTGCCTTATTTCATTTATCTTGATATGGCAAATGTGGGGCATGTGTTAGTCGCTCAGTGGTGTCCAACTTTTGCAACCCGATGTATTACAGCCCACCAAGCACCTCAGTCCATGGAATTTCCCAGACAAGAATATTGGAGTGGGTAGCCATTCCCTTCTCCAGGGGATCTTCCCAACCCAGAGATCAAACCGGGTCTCTGAGCCACCAGAGAAGCCCTATCTGGGCATCCTTGGGCTTTAGCATAGCATTTGGCATATATCTGGCACTTAATAATGATTGTTAATTATCTGACATATGAATTAAATAAGGTGACAAGCTTCTATTTTAAAAAGCACAGAAATTTTTTCCACCAATGAAAGTTATCTGAAAAGTTTACCAAAGTGAAAAAGTTATCCAAAAACCAAAATCATAATTTATAAAGAACCAAGGATATATATTTAAAAAAAAAGAAATCTAAGTTCCACTGGTTAAAGAGATGAATGTCCAGCCAATGTGAAAATTATCAGAACCACAGGAATAGAAAATGTAACCTTGAGGAGACATTGTATTTTTCTGAGAAAACAAGAAGGGATTAGACAAAACTCTAAGTATGACCTTGGGCAAATAATTTAATCCATAAAAATCACAAATCTGGATCACGCTTATTGTGAACTATTTTGTTGCCTGTGCCCAGCACACTAAACACTCCTGAGAGAAGACAGATATCTGTCCAGACTCAGCACACTGTGAGTTCTTGCAGTCTAACATCAAACAAGCCCACTGTATTCAGCAATCCCCTAATCATGATCAGGTTTTCTCCTCTCAGTGGCTAGTTCAAATCCTCTTTTCTCTGCTCTCTCCCTCCTTCTGAAAGATTGTTTCTATGAGCCATAAATGACTCCATTCTTGGCCTCTGGAGGAGGGGAATTCGATCTGGGGCCAGTGACAAGGCTTGATTGCTCAGAGCTTTTGTGTAATGAAGTTTTATTGAAGTATAAAAGAGATCGATAAAACTTCTGTCCATGGAATTCTCCAGGCCAGAATACTGGAGTGGGTAGCCTTTCCCTTCTCCAGGAGATCTTCCCAATCTTGGGACTGAACTCAGATCTCCTGCATTGCAGCCAGATTCTGTACCATCTGAGCTACCAGGGAAGCCCTGGTGTACAAGCAAATGTATGGCCTAACTTTAAAACACAGTAAAACAAAGACTTTCTTTTGACTTCTACTGAAGAAATTCACCTTCTCAGCACTATGAAATTTCTCTGAACTACCAAATTTTTCAGTGAGTTCAGCCCAGTAGCTTTTTCTCTTTTCCCACTTTACAGTATCTTTTAAACTCCTTGAAAAGGATTTAAAGGGTTTCTCTTTAAACCTTTTAAATCTTTCAAACATATCTTCCATACTTCATCATTTTTGATAAATGATTTATTCTGCCAAACTAAAACCATTAAGGTCATCTTACTAGTTTCTTTTAAATCTTTGCACCTTACAACCCATTAGTCACCAAGTCCTGTCAACTCTGCCCTGACACCAACTTTTAGATGTGTCCCTTGTTCTCATTGCCCAAATCCTTAACCATTTACGTTTGGGATAATGATACTACCTACTAGCTAGTTATATTAGCTAGGAAATGCTGCATCAATAGATGATCCCAAAGCTTAATGACAAACAGGAAGAGAGTTTATTTCAAGTTTAAGATGTAGGCTGCTGGCAACTCTGCTTCGTGCTTCTTCACCCCAAGATTCTAGGTGATGAACCCACTCTCTTCTAAAAATTTGCCAGTCTCACAGTAAAAAGAAAAGAGATGATGGCAAACCAGAAGGCAGCTCTTGGAGTTTCTGCTTGGAAGTGTTTCTCACCACTTCTTATCGCTTCCATGAAGCACATTTCCTCTGACTTCATGCTCTGCTCACCATCTGCCACCTCACCCAACCTGCAGTCCCACTGAAGAACCTACATACTCTTCACCATTCTCAGAAGATATTTTCTTGTGTACATCAAGACACTACAGATCCCCTCCAATAATTCTTCCCTAATATTGTCCATACTACACTCCTTAGACATTTAATAAATCAGTATATAGTGCTCGTATAGGTCTGGCTAGTTTGCACATTAAATTGCATCTAATTTCTCCAACTATATTGTATACATTTTGTGATCAAGACTGTCTTAATAATTGTCATTTAAATGCTTGATTTTTGCCTATTTCCAAATAATTGGGAAAGTATCTGATATAAAATAATTTGTAATTTAAGGCACACCATGAGATAGTCATGCTCCTAATTAGAGAGAGCTTGGTGAGGAATGTAGAGGAAACACAGAGTAATAAAAGGTAAATGTAGTTATGAGTGTTGGTTCTGAAGACAGACTACCCAGGTGCGAATCTGCGGCCCCATTAGCAACTTATTTCATGTTTTTTTGCTACATTATCTCCTATTGGACCAGTATATTAATATGATTATACCATATGATTGTTTCAATGAAAAAATAAGTAAATACATAAAAAGTGATTATAAAATTGACTGGTACATATTAAGCCCTCAATAAAGATTAGGTGTTGTTGCTGCTACTGTTGGTGAGTAGTCTCAAAAGAGATTTATTATTAATATTTTCTGCTCTCATGACTATTAAGAATAAAGTATACAAGAAAACCCATATTTTCTGGTGGTACTTGCAAATCTGGTGTCAGGAAATAGAGATTCCAAATCTTAAAACAGTACTTAAATTACAAAGCTATTTTAAATATAGAAGTTATTTGTTTTAGAAAAAAAAATTTTTAATGTGTGTGTATAAACTTTTTTCTGCTAATGAAAGTGGAAATATGGAATATCTGGTATGATAAGAGAAAACAAAAAGAAAAGATCATGTGAATTTTGCAATTCAATATTATAGAAGATAGAGGTAATACAGTAATATTTATCAAGAAAAATATTATGACAATAAAAATTAAAAGTGGTCAAATAATATCTTCTCTTTTAATTTATTTATTTTTAATTAAAGGATAATTGCTTTACAATGTTGTATTGGTTTCTACCATACATCAGTGTGAATCAGCCATAGGTACATATATGTTCCCTCCCTCTGGAACCTCCCTCCCACCCCATCCCACCTGTTTACATTGTCACAGGGCACCAGGTTTGAGCTCTCTGTGTCATACAGCAAATTCCTACTAGCTATCCATTTTACATATGATAATATATATGTTTCAGTACTACTCTCTTAATTCATTCCACCCTCTCCTTCCCTACTGTGTTGACAAATCTGTTCTCTATGTCTGTGTCTCCACTGTTGCTCTGCAAATACTTTCATCATAACCATCTTTCTAGATTCCATATATATGTGCTAATATATGATATTTGTTTTTCTCTTTCTGATCTACTTCACTCTGTATAACAGGCTCTAGGTTTATCCACCTCATTAGAACTAATGCAAGTGTGTTCCTTTTTATGGCTAAGAAATATTTCATTGTATATATGTACCACAACTTCTTTATCCATTCATCTGTCAATGGGCATCTAGGTGGCTTCTATGTCCTAACTATCATAAATATGCTGCAATGAACATTGGGGTACATGTATCTTTTTCAGTTATGGTTTTCTCAGGGTAGTGGGATTGCCCAGTAGTGGCATTTTGGGGTCATAGTAATTTTATTCCTAGTTTGTTAAAGAATCATACACTGTTCTCCATAGTGACTATACTAATTTAAATTTCTACCAATAGCTCAAAAGGGTTCCCTTTTCTCCATACCCTCTCCAGCATTTATTTTTTGTAGATTTTTGTTGATGGCCTTTTTGAAAAAGTGGTCAAATAATACATTCTTTTTTTTTTTAATTTATTTTTAATTTTTACTTTACAATTCTGTATTGGTTTTGGCACAGATTGACATGAATCTTGTTTGAAGTTATGAAAGCAAAAGGTAACACACTTTGAGACACTCTAAGGGGAAAAAAGAGCCAAATTTTTCAACTAGTGCTGCTGGGAAAATTGAACAGCTACAAGTGAAAAATGAAATTAGAACATTTTCTAACACCATATACAAAAATAAATTCAAAATGGATCAAAGACCTAAATGTAATGCCAAACATTGTAAAACTCTTAGAGGAAAACATAGGCAGAACACACTCTTTGACACAGATCACAATTTTGATCCACTTCTTAGAGTAATGAAAGTAAAAACAAAAAATAAACTAATAGGACCTAATTAAACTTAAAAGCTTCTGCACAACAAAGGAAATCATAAACAAAATGAAAAGACAACCTACAGAATGGGAGAAAATATTTGCAAACAAAGCAACTGACAAGGGATTCATCTCTAAAATATACAAAAAACTCATGCAGCTCTATGTCAGAAAAAGCAAACAATGTAATCAAAAAATGGGCCATCCCAGGGCAGCATATCTAAACACATTTTTCCAAAGAATACATACAGATGGTCAAAAAGTACACAAAAACATACTCAACATTACTAATTATTACTGAAATGCAAAGCAAAACTACACCTCACACCAGTCAGAATGGCCATCATCAAAAAGTCTACAAACAATAAGTGCTGGCGAGGGTGTAGAGAAAAGGGAATTCTCCTAAATTGTTGGTGAAAGTTAAGTGAAAGTGAAAGTTGCTCAGTCGTGTCCAACTCTTTGAGATCCCACGGACTATACAGTCCATGGATTTCTCCAGACCAGAATACTGGAGTGGTAACCTTTCCCTTCTCCAGGGCATCTTCCCAACCCAGGGATCAAACCCAGGTCTCCTGCAGTGTAGGCAGATTCTTTACCAGCTGAGCCACCAGGTGGGAATGTAAATTAGTACAACCACTATGGAGAACAGTATGGAAGTTCCTTAAAAAACTAAAAATAAAACTACCATATGATCTAGCAATCTTTGCTGCTGCTGCTGCTGCTGCTGCTGCTGCTGCTGCTGCTGCTGCTGCTGCTGTTGCTGCTGCTGCTACTGCTAAGTCACTTCAGTCGTGTCTGACTCTGCGCGACCCCATAGATGGCAGCCCACCAGGCTCCCCTGTTCCTGGGATTCTCCAGGCAAGAACATTGGAGTGGGTTGCCATTTCCTTCTCCAAAGCATGAAAGTGAAAAGTGAAAGTGAAGTCGCTCAGTCGTGTCCGACTCTTCGAAACCCCATGGACTGCAGCCCACCATGCTCCTCCATCCATGGGATTTGCCAGGCAAGACTACTGGAGTGGGGTGCCATTGCTTTCTCCAATAGGCATATATTCAGAGAAAACTAATTCGAAAAGATACATGAATCCCAATGTTCACTGCAGTACTATTTACAATAGACAAGACACAGAAGCAACCTAAATGTCAATCAACAGATGAATGGAAAAAGAAGATATAGTACTTATATACAAGGGAATATTACTCAGCCATTAAAAAACCACAAAATAATGCTATTTTCAGCAACATGAATGGACCTAGAGATTAGCATAACTAAGTGAAGTAGATCACACAGAGAAAAATAAATATCATGATATCACTTACATGTGGAATCTAAAAAATGACCCAATGAACTTATTTACAAAACAGAAATAGAGTCACAAATGTAGCAAACAAGCTTATAATTACTAAGGGGGGAAAAGAGGGGCATAATCTGGGGACTTGGGATTGACAAATACATATTACTATATAGAAAACACACAACTAATAATGACCTATTGTATGGCATAGGGAACTGTACTCAATACTCTGTAATGACCTATATGGGAAAAGAATCTTAAAAAGAGTGCTGTGCTTAATCACTCAGTCTTGTCTGACTCTGCGACCCCATGGACTGTACCTACCAAGCTCCTCTGTCCATGGGGATTCTCCAGGCAAAAATACTGGAGTGGGTTGCCAAGCCCTCTTCCAGAGGATCTTCCGAACCCAAGGATCGAATCAAGGTCCACATTGCAAGCCGATTCTTTACTGACCAAGCCACCAGGGAAGTCTTAAAAGAGTAGATATATATGTATATTTTTTGAAAACACATAAAAAAGAAAGAAAAGCAAAAAAAAAAAATTACACTTTGATATACTCTAAGGAAAAAAAATCAAATTCTTGCACTAACGTGACTATAAAGTGAGAAAGAATACAAGGATTATGGTTAAGAATAAAAGTTTAAAATATGTTTGAAAACCACCTCTACTGACAATCTGAAAGAATCAGAAAACAGGCCTGGAAGTGGAGGCAAAGGGGTAGGGAGAGAGAAGGAGAGAAGAATGAATGAACTGGATATTAACAAAATAGTTCCCCACTGTCATTTACCAAACTCTGTTTGGTGCTTATATATCTCTAACTCCATAATTTTGTGGTACATTTCCATTCATGTATTCTATTTTATTTTACTTATTTGTACTTTTCTATAAGAAAATAACTTTTTCAAATACATGATTAAAATGGTAAATTTGTAAATTCAAGCGAAATCTAGTTTAGAAATGATGAATTCTTAGTGATAGTATTTGTATCATGAAAGTACACAATTGCAACCTGGCAAAGACATTACTTTGATACACAAAAATACCCTGTGTATGTTTTTGCAATATATTAATACATCCATTAAAAAAAAAAAAAAACAACAATGTGGCTTCTGTAGTGGATATTCCTGACTAAATCTGTTGGCTTTCTATGGGTATGTTTCCTTCCAGCAAACCATTAGTTTCCCAGTGTTTGATGTTAGAAACAGTTCCTTAGTGGAAAACTGTACCATCATTGGCTTTCATCTTTTATGTGGATTTCTAGTGACTATGATACATATATGGGATCCAGGTTGGAATCTATCATCAATACAATCTTAGTATGGAAATTGAGGCAGATTTATTCTAAGCCTCCTTTCTTAAAATATATCATAATATAGGTTTGAAAATATAACTCAGTATAGTAACTGTAACATTTATAGTTCAGAAAAATCAACAGGTCCCTCTGTCCTTTACCCTTCCCACCGTCAAATATTCCTCCTCTCACTGTTATTCTACAGGCTTTTGGTGGCTTCCACAGCCATGGAAATGGAGAGGAGTACATTTCTGGAAACATGACTATCCTTTCATCATCCTTCTACTCAACAGTATTATATAGTTCATCTTTTTTTATAACTTGAATTGCAAAAACCTTTATGTTGGTAAAGCTAAAACTGACCGGCTAGGTCTCCATCATGTTATGCTTCACTTGCAGGTTCTCCTCTGTTTGTTGTTGTTGTTGTTGATGATGATGATGATTTCTTTGCTCTCTGGCTGCTTAAAGTAATTCACTAGTTAGTTAAAGCTCGATCAGGCACCTGGCGTTTTTCCTCTTTGAAACACTCCCTAACACTCCTCTTTGTAAGCATTCTTCATTCCAGGAGAGGAGGTCCCAGTATAGCAATCTCAGAGACCACCAGAGCCCATCACCAGGACTCCTGACACCAGCCTTGATGGTTTTGAAATGTTCCATAAGAACAGAAGAATACAGACCCAACAACTGCCCCATCCTCATCAAGAATCGTATTTTGAGGACTTTCCTGGTGGTCCAGTGTGGTTAAGATTCCACACTCCCACTGCAGGGATGCAGCCAAAACAAAGAAATCAAACAAAAAAAAAAGAGAGAACCATATTTTGAGCTAACACTGTAAGTTGTACTTACTGAACCCTTTCAGGAAGGACACAGTCTTGATGGCACTAGCCTGATGTGGATTCCTTTGCCTGGCAAAGAAAAAAAGCTCCTCTTTTCTTTCTTACCCAAAGCTGTCTCCATGATTTTGATTCAGCGCTGGTGTACAGAGATGGAGATTTCAGTAGCAGTATTAAAGGTCCCAAATCACTCCTCCAGCTTTAGCTCTATTATGCAATTTGCAATTCTTCTCTAGACTATTTGCTGAATGTGCCATGCTCATCACTTCTTCATGTCTACACAAGCTGTTCTTCCTAGTATATCCTCCCTTTCTCTCTATATCTGAATCTTACCTGCACCCTAGGAAGTTTGCTCAAGGCCCCTTTCGGTGTGTAGCCTTCCCCAGGGTCTTGAACTGTGTTGACCTCTCTTCTTCAGAACCCTTTTAATCCTGAAGTGTGCACTCACTCATCTGCATTAGTAATCTATACCTTTTTGTGGTTAACAATGTTGTCATGTGTATTAGTCTTGGGACTCCAGGGAGAATATAAATACATTGTTATATGCTTTATATGTTATGGTTTATTCTTCTTTTCAAAATGTGCAGCAAATTACAATACAGGACTATCACAAGTATTTGCAAAGAATACATGTTTGATAAATATGAATACTAATTCGGCTTCTTTGGTGGCTCAGTGGTAAAGAATCTGCCTGCCAACGCAGGAGATGTGGGTTTGATCCCTGGGTCGAGAAGATTCCCCTGGAGAAGGAAATGGCAACCCACTCCAGTATTTTTGCCTGGGAAATTCCATGGACAAGAGGAGCTTGGGGGACTGCAGTCCATGCGGTCTGTACAACTTAGGAAGTAAACAACAATTATTGCAAAATCTTTAAAGAGTTGAAAGATGAGAATCCTAAATTCAAACTTTAAGTACCTTCATGGTGGCCACCATGATATTAAACCATTTTGACTCCTTTTCAATCTACTTAATATAATGTAATGAAGAATCTTCAAATACTTTTGCTTAAATCATCTACCTAAACCATTTCTACTAATAATTAGCAAAATTTTACCCCATCAAAAGAGACTCACAAAAAAAGAGAATTTCTATTCTGTACTTTGGGCAGCTTGAAGAGCAGCTACATATTCATTTATCCTTTTAGGTGTTTATTCATTCATTTAATAACTATTTAGTAGAAGCCTGCTATATACAAAGGATAAACTTACCGAGGACCAGAATTGCTAGCATTCTAAAATCCATTTCTGTATGCCTTGAAAATTTTCTAATCTTCACAAATCCTCTATTCAATGCAAATACACCACAGGAAAGAAACATTTTGAACCCCTGTTAGGTAACACCTTCACCAGAATCACTTGATCACCTTCTGGTGTAAGAAAGGTGCCTGGAAAAACACAAAGTACTACAAGATGTGGTTCCTGGTAATGCCAACCCTCACCTATAACTGGTCTATAAAATGACCAAATCTCCTTCTATAGAACTGGGCAGGGATGCATTCAACTCTCCCATTTCTCTAATTTCTTGGCACCAATCTTCATATTTTCTTCTCTCTGGGACACGGAAATTTTTCTACCTGAGACAGATCATAAAAAGAAAGTCAATTTCCAAAATAGCCCCAGGCAAACACAATCATTATCTTGTCCTTCACAAATGAAGTCATTCTACTTGGGGGGTCGGGGGCGGGGAGTGTGGGCGGGGCGGGGCGGGCCAGGGGTGGGGGGAGACCTCTAATTTCTTTGTTATAAACAGTAACTTTTTAAACATTTGGTCATTTAAAGAAAACAATGCATTTTGAAACCCCAAGCAAGTATAGTTCTTTTGTCTAACCTAAAATGAAAACGATTTTTTTTTCATTCCACAAAGGAAAGGCTAAATGTCCACAAAATGTCAATACAAATACCAGAACCTGTTATGCTTAATTAGTTGGACTAATACGAATGATCAGGTCAGGGAACGTCTGTGAACTTGCTCTTTTTTTTTTTTTTTTTTTTGCGAACTTGCTTGTTAAGATTTTCATCAGTATCTTTCAGAACTGAGCTATGCAGTTTTGCTGCCCTCTTGAGGAGAGTCGAGTCATTACGTCTACTAATTGGACTCAGTATTCCCAACGCACTATGTTTATTGTAACTAATAACTGGCTATATAAATCAAGTCACAAATTAAAATAATAATTATTGCAATACAAAATGTCTTCTAGAAATCTCAAAGAACTATTGATAAATAATCACTGTAACATTAAACTTCCAGATTAAAAATGCAAGTTATTGTGTCTATTATTTGCCCTTTATGGACAATTAACATGGAAAAATCGTCTACTCAAAAGCATTCAGAAAGATGTTACCTAACTATATTCCTGGATTCCCTATATAAAATACACTAAATAAAATAACTCCAAGTAAGAAATCTTTCAAATTCATTATAGATAAATTTATTCCTTTATTTGCAGGTGAATTTGAAATTTGTGGATATTCTGCAGGAATCATTGTTGTTTGTACAATTTAAATCTTTCTCCAAGTTCACAACAACAGAAGCAAGTCACATAATCAGTAGTTCCCAGTTTATTCAAACAGGATTTATTCAGAGCCTTCTGTGAGCTTCTTCTGAATCATGCCAAAGGTCGGTTGAGAAACTGATGAATTATTTAACTCTCTTCTGCCATCCTTTGATTCTCCCTCTGATGCTTCAAGTGTGTGACCAAATATACACACAGCACAAAAGTCAGCTCTCAGAATACTGGTCTCGGTGCATTCATCCTCAGTCCTTTTCCACCTGAACAATCAAGCCATTAATATGTATTAAGAACTCTCGTCCTGCAGTGTGAAAGTTCTAAAATTTTAAACTGAGGAACTGGGAATCAACTTCGATTTTCTGCTACAGTCACTGCTCTGGACACATGTGCTGAACTGTGCCAAGTAACCACAGAATGTCACATGAGATGGGCTTCACCGAGGTTGCCCCTTTTGCAGGATGCATAAAACCGCACCTGGACTCTCCTCAGCACTTTCCTCTTACTTTCACCCAGGTAAAAGGGGGAAAGATACTCTGGTACCTAGTGCCATCTCCCTTCAGCTTGGTTGCCCAAATATCCCAACAATACACTCTTTATTTCAGCATCCCAGTTTTAGGGTTCATACTATTCTTTTTATAATTCCTGCCCCTAAAATATCTTAACCCTGAGTCTCTAACATAGCTAGAACCTGCTTGCTAAAGTGATATCAAATGGTATTAACTAATTCAGACTATGGGCATCATGAAGTGAAAATGGATGAATGTCTCTGTCTTCTTATGTAGCATTTCAACAAAGCCAAATAAGAGATCTTCATGGCAATATAGTAGAATGATAAAGAGTACACCTAGTTGATTTTACAAGATGGATATGATGGTGTATAATTGGAACACCCAAAGAGCATCATATTCCATAAATTTTCCTTTATTGTGGAATGAATCCAAATAATCAACTTTGATTTTACCTAGAAAAAAATTTTGAATTTACATTTAGATAAATTTGTAAGGCACTGAAGGTTTATTACTAACCACAGTTTGATTAATTTAGACAGCTTCTGCACACCCACTGCTCCAGCCTAATCCAGATCAACATCACCTCTTGCCTAGATTTGAATCACAAATTCCTACTGATCTCCCTGACTCTTAGCATTTACCTGTTTCAACACATTCTTCTTATTGCTGCCAGAATGATTGTATCATTCATTCATCCAGAATGCCCTTGGAACCTCTGTTAAAGACACAGCTTTTACCTTTAGACTCCTCAGGCATGAATCAAAATATGACTTCCTCTGTCTCTCAAAATCCACAATATGCAAGCATCCCTTGACACCCTTCTCATCTTCCAAAGAAAGGGGGAGGAGGGACAGTACACCAACAACACTCTCCAAAGAATTCCTGGCTCTTAGCTTAATAAACAAGCCCTGAAATCCCAAAGCTTAACACAACATATGCTTTTCTTTCACACATGTCACCACTCAATGAGAGATAGAGTGAGATAAAGGCTCTGTTCTATCTAGTCTTTCAGGGACCCAGCTTCCTTCCATTTAGTGACTCCTTCTTTCCCCCTGCATTGGCAGGGGGATTCTTAAGCACCACCTGAGAAGCCCTTCTGGCTCAGACAATAAAGAATCTGCTTGTAATGCAGGAGACCCAGGTTCAGTCCCTGGGTCGGGACGATCCTCTGGAGGAGGAAATGGCAACCCACTCCAGTATTCTTGCTTGGGAAATCCCATGGACAGAGGAGCCTGGCGGGCTACAGTCCATGGGGGTGCAAAGAGTCGGACACGACTGAGCAACTAACGCTATCACTTCAGTTTCATTCCCCTAAGATTCACAATCCCATTCCAGATCCTCTGCTTCCCACCTTCCAAGAAGCAAAGAAAGCAAGTGTGGAGGACTATGTCAAAGGCCCAGTCTGTAAGAGGCACATATCACTTCTGCTGAACACACCCTTCCTGTGACATTTAATTTTATATGTAACTTTCAGGGTACTTTAGATGAGATTGACATTTAAATCAATGAACGTTGAGAAAAGCAGTCTCTCCTCCATAATGTGGGTGGTCCAAATCCAATCAGTTGAAGATATGAATAGAATAAAAGAAGTCTCTCTAAGCAAGAGAGAATTCTCCAGCCTACTGCTTTCAGACTTCATCTGTGCCATCACTTCTCACGTGTCTCCAGCCTGCCATCCCTCACTGCAGATTTTGGACTCAGCAGCCTCCATAAACAGGTAAGCCAGTTCCTCATAATAAATCTCTTTATATGCATAAACATATACAGACACACACACACAACACACACACATACACACATCCTGACAGTTCTGCTTCTCTGGAGAAACCTAACTAATATATCCTCTTGGCCAGAATGCAGGCCCCTAACTGGAAAGGAGCTTGGAAGTGTGGCTTGGTAGTGTGCCCAGGAGGAAGAGAAGAGACACAAATAGTGAGCATCAGCTCTTTCTAAAGCATAGTGATCATATCACTTCCCTGTAATAAGGGACACTTCCTATTGCCTTGGAACAACATCCAAACTCTTTAGCAAGTCAGAGTTCTCCAAATTCTTATCTTTTTCTACATTTCCAGTTGAGCCTCTGACCAGCTGCCACTACACACTCTAATGAATTTCATCTGATGGGTCTCACTCTCTGTTGACTTTAAGTCTTTCTCATACATTATTTATAACAATGGCTAACACTTACTTAGCACTTACCATCTGACAGATACTGTACCCCTCAAATCAAATACATTTCTTATTTAATTCTTACAACCACCCTGTCAGGTATTATTACATATACTTTACAGATGGTAAAAGCATGACACAGAGAACATGGTAATTCAACCAAGGTCAGACAGCAAGTAAACAGTGAAAAAGGATTCAAATTCCTCATCCAACTTGAAAACCTCCTTCATCTCCAGTTTCTCTTTACCATAATCTACCACCATTGCTTCTTCATTTCTGTAACACCTTATCATCCTTAGACTATCAACTGAATTCTTTTCTTTCAGGAGATTTTTATAACTCCATAGCCTTGATCAGGTCTACCTGCTAAAGCTTTTAAGGGACCTTTTATTACCCCTATGATTGCACATGTATTGAAAGTACTTATATAGATGTCCATCAACTCCTTTAGAGTTTAGGTTCAAGATGGCAGAAGTATACATACACACACACCAGGAAAAGATGACAAAATATTTCATTTACAATATTAACAAAAAGATATGTAGTGTACTAAATATCTCCTATTTCCCCTTCAGATCCACCCTTTACCCGTTGACTTTGTCAGTTCAAGTGTTATAACAGCACCATAGGGGGGCGGTCCTAAGATGGCGGAGGAACGGGACGGGGAGACAGCTTTCTCCCCCACAAATTCATCAAAAGAACATTTAAACGCTGAGTAAATTCCACAAAACAACTTCTGAATGCCAGCAGAGGACATCAGGCACCCAGAAAAGCAGCTCATTGTCTTCGAAAAGAGGTAGGAAAAAATATAGACAAAAAAAGAGGTAAAAGATGTAGGGAGGGAGCTCCATCCCGGGAAGGGAGTCTTAAAAAGAGAGAAGTTTCCAAACACCAGGAAACACTCTCACTGCCAAGTCTGTGGTGAGCGTTGGAAGCACAGAGGGCAACATAACAGGGAGGAAAAATAAATAAATAATTAAACTCCACAGATTACGAGCCCAACGGTAACTCCCCCGGCGGAGAAGCAGTGCAGACGCCTGCACCCACCACTAGCAAGTGGGGGCTGGGCAGGGAGGCACGGGCTGCATTGCTCTTTAAGGATCGGGCCCAAATGCCCCGAGGGTAACCAGAGCGAACTCACTTGGGCTAGCACACCAGACTGTGGGATAGGTACCACGCAAAAGCTCTAACAAGACACCACCAAGACCGTGCACAAAACAAAGGATGGAACAGAATTAGCTGGCTGCAGACCATCCCCCTTCGGTGACAGGCAACCAGAGACGGAAGGGCCAGAAGGGGGCAATCACAGCCCCAGAGAGACATTAATTACCAAACTGCAAAAAGGCTTCTTTGATAACTAAGACTTCTTGGGGCTCTGGACAGTCATCATCCGCCTGAGAAGGTGTGCCAGTTGTACACCCAGAAAACTGAGCAGCAGGGATGGGAGAGGCGATCAGTCGCAGCGACCACGCTCGCCAAACACCTGAGCTACTCGGACCTGGGAAGGGCATAAAACGCTGGCCCAACCGAGTCTGTGCCCCTGAAGACCACCTGAGTACATGAGCCTCAGCAGCTTAGACCTGGGAGCTGCATGCAGCCCAGGGTCAGCCTCAGACGGTTCCCGGCGGAGCAACCTAGAGCCTGAGCTGTGTGCGCAGTGAGCAGGGGCAGGCCCAGTGTGGCTGAGACACTGTGAGCACACACCAGTGTTATTTGCTTGCAGCGTCCCTCCCTCCCCACAGTGCGACTGAACAAGTGAGCCTTAAAAAAGTGTCCACCACCGCCCTCCCCTTGTGTCAGGGCAGAAATTAGACACTGAAGAGACCAGCAAACAGAAGAAGCTAAAACAGAGGGAACCACCTTGGAAGTGACAGGTGCAATAGATTAAAACGCTGCCGTTAGTACCCACCACATAGGAAGGGGCCTATAGATCTTGAGAAATATAAGCTGGACCAAGGAACTATCTGAAAATGAACTGACCCCACACTGCCCACAACAACATCAGAGAAATTCCTAGATATATCTTTACTATTTTTACAATCATTTTTTTTCTTCTTTTTTCTTTTTTCTAACTTTTTTTTAAAATTTTTAAGTCCTCTATTACTCCTTTAATTTTCATTTTTATAACCTACTATTACTTTTCAAAAAAAGACCTTTTTTAAAAAAAAACTTAATATGTATATATTTTTTTAATAATTCTTGTGACTTTGTTTTTTTCTCCTCTTCTTAATATTGTATTTTCGAAAATCCAACCTCTACTCTAGATTTTTAATCTTTGCTTTTTGGTATTTGTTATCAATTTTGTACCTTCAAAAACCCAATCTTCAGTAACCATTTTTACTTGAGAGTGAGATTACTGGCTTGACTAATCTCTCCTCCTTTGGACTCTCCTTTTTCTCCACCACGTCGCCTCTGTCTCCTCCCTCCCCCTTCTCTCCTCTACCCAACTCTGTGAATCTCTGTCTATTCCAGATGGTGGAGAACACTTAGGGAACTGATTACTGGCTAGATCTGTCTCTCTCCTTTTCATTTCCCCCTTTTATCCTCCTGGCCACCTCTGTCTCCTTCCTCCCTCTTCTCTTCTCTGTATAACTCTGTGAACATCTCTGAGCAGTCCAGACTGTGGAGCGCACATAGGGAAGTGATTACTGGCTATCTTGATCTCTCCTCTTTTCATTCCACCTCATCTCATTCGGGTCACCTCTAATTCCCTCCTCCCTCTTCTCTTCTCCATGTAACTCTGTGAACCTCTCTGGGTGTCCATCAATGTGGAGAAACTTTTCATCTTTAACATAGATGTTTTATCAATGGTGCAGTATAGAAGGAGAAGTCTTGAGACTACTATAAAAATAAGACTGAAAACCAGAAGCTGGAGGCTTAAGTCCAAATCCTGAGAACATCAGAGAACTCCTGACTCCAGGGAACATTAATCAATAGGAGCTCATCAAATGAATCCATACCTACAATGAAACCAAGCACCATCCATGGGCCAAAAAGTTCCAGAGCAAGACATACCACGCAAATTCTCCAGCAACACAGGAACACAGCCCTGAGCTTCAATATATAGGCTGCCCAAAGTTACTCCAAAACCATTGACATCTCATAACTCATTACTGGACACTTCATTGCACTCCAGAGAGAAGAAATCCAGCTCCACCCACCAGAACACCGACACAAGCTTCCCTAACCAAGAAACTTTGACAAGCCACTGATACAACCCCACCCACAGTGAGGAAACTCCACAATAAAGAGAACTCCACAAACTGCCAGAATACAGAAAGGCCATACCAAATGCAGCAATATAAACAAGATGAAGAGACAGAGCAATACCCAGCAAGTAAAGGAACAGGATAAATGCCCACAAAACCAAACCAAAGAGGAAGAGATAGGGAATCTACCTGATAAAGAATTCTGAATAATGATAGTGAAAATGATCTAAACTCTTGAAATAAAAATGGAATCACAGATAAACAGCCTGGAGACAAGGATTGAGAAGATGCAAGAAAGGTTTAACAAGGACCTAGAAGAAATAAAAAAGAGTCAATATATAATGAATAATGCAATAAATGAAATCAAAAACACTCTGGAGGCAACAAATAGTAGAATAACGGAGGCAAAAGATAGGATTGGTGAAGTAAAAGATAGAATGGTAGAAATAAACGAATCAGAGAGGAAAAAAAGAAAAATGAATTAAAAGAAATGAGGACAATCTCAGACACCTCCAGGACAATATAAAAAGTTCTAACATTTGAATCATAGGAGTCCCAGAAGAAAACAAAAAGAAAGACCATGAGAAAATCCTTGAGGAGATAATAGTTGAAAACTTCCCTAAAATGGGGAAGGAAATAATCACCCAAGTCCAAGAAACCCAGAGAGTCCCAAACAGGATAAACCCAAGGTGAAACACCCCAAGACACATGTTAATCAAATTAACAAAGATCAAACACAAAGAACAAATATTAAAAGCAGCAAGGTAAAAACAACAAATAACACACAAGGGGATTCCCATAAGGATAACAGCTGATCTTTCAGTAGAAACTCTTCAGGCCAGGAGGGAATGCAAGACATACTTAAAGTGATGAAAGAAAATAACCTACAGCCCAGACTACTGTACCCAGCAAGGATCTCATTCAAATATGAAGGAGAAATCAAAAGCTTTACAGACAAGCAAAAGCTGAGAGAATTCAGCACCACCAAACCAGCTCTCCAACAAATGCTAAAGGATGCTCTCTAGACAGGAAACACAAAAAAGGTGTATAAACCCGAACCCAAAACAATAAAGTAAATGGCAACAGGATCATACTTATCAATAATTACCTTGAATGTAAATGGGTTGAATGCCCCAACCAAAAGACAAAGACTGGCTGAATGGATACAAAAACAAGACCCCTATATATGTTGTCTACAAAAGACCCACCTCAAAACAGGGGACACATACAGACTGAAAGCGAAGGGCTGGAAACAGATATTCCACGCAAATAGAGACCAAAAGAAAACAGGAGTAGCAATACTCATATCAGATAAAATAGACTTTAAAACAAAGGCTGTGAAAAGAGACAAAGGCCACTACATAATGATCAAAAGATCAATCCAAGAAGATATAACAATTATAAATATATATGCACCCAACATAGGAGCACCACAATATGTAAGACAAATGCTAACAAGTATGAAAGGGGAAATGAACAATAACACAATAATAGTGGGAGACTTTAATACTCCACTCATACCTATGGATAGATCAACTAAACAGAAAATTAACAAGGAAACACAAACTTTAAATGATACAATAGACCAATTAGACCTAATTGATATCTATAGGACATTTCACCCCAAAACAATGAATTTCACCTTTTTCTCAAGTGCTCACCGAACCTTCTCCAGGATAGATCACATCCTGTGCCATAAATCTAGCCTTTGTAAATTCAAAAAAATTGAAATCATTCAAGCATCTTTTCTGACAATAATGCAATAAGATTAGATCTCAATTACAGGAGAAAATTATTAAAAATTCCAATATATGGAGGCTGAACAACACGCTTCTGAATAACCAACAAATCACAGAAGAAATCAAAAAAGAAATTGAAATATACATAGAAAAGAATGAAAATGAAAACACAACAACCCAAAACCTGTGGGACACAATAAAAGCAGTGCTAAGGGGAAAGTTCATAGCGATAAAGGGATACCTCAAGAAACAAGAAAAAAGTCAAATAAATAACCTAACTCTACATCTAAAGCAACTAGAAAAGGAAGAAATGGAGAACCCCAGGGTTAGTAGAAGGAAAGAAATCTTAAAAATTAGGGCAGAAATAAATGCAAAAGAAACAAAAGAGACCGTAGCAAAAATCAACAAAGCCAAAAGCTGGTTCTTTGAAAGGATAAATAAAATTGACAAACCATTAGCCAGACTCATCAAGAAGCAAAGAGAGAAAAATCAAATCAATAAAATTAGAAATGAAAATGGAGAGATCACAACAGACAACACAGAAATACAAAGGATCATAAGAGACTACTATCAGCAATTATATGCCAATAAAATGGACAACCTGGAAGAAATGGACAAATTCTTAAAAAAATACAATTTTCCAAAACTAAACCAGGAAGAAATAGACAATCTTAACAGACCCATCACAAGCACGGAAATTGAAACTGTAATCAGAAATCTTCCAGCAAACAAAAGCCCAGGTCCAGACGGCTTCACAGCTGAATTCTACCAACAATTTCGAGAAGAGTTAACACCTATCCTACTCAAACTCTTCCAGAAAATTGCAGAGGAAGGGAAACTTCCAAACTCATTCTATGAGGCTACCATCACCCTAATACCAAAACCTGAAAAAGACACTACAAAAAAGGAAAACTACAGGCCAATATCACTGATGAACATAGATGCAAAAATCCTCAACAAAATTCTAGCAATCAGAATCCAACAACACATTAAAAAGATCGTACACCATGACCAAGTGGGCTTTATCCCAGGGATGCAAGGATTCTTCAACATCCGCAAATCAATCAATGTAATTCACCACATTAACAAATTGAAAAATAAAAACCATATGATTATCTCAATAGATGCAGAGAAGGCCTTTGACAAAATTCAACATCCATTTATGATAAAAACTCTCCAGAAAGCAGGAATAGAAGGAACATACCTCAATATAATAAAAGCTATATATGACAAACCCACACCAAACATTATCCTCAATGGTGAAAAATTGAAAGCATTTCCCCTTAAGTCAGGAACAAGACAAGGGTGCCCACTTTCACCACTACTATTCAACATAGTTCTGGAAGTTTTAGCCACAGCAATCAGAGCAGAAAAAGAAATAAAAGGAATCCAAATTGGAAAAGAAGTAAAACTCTCACTGTTTGCAGATGACATGATCTTCTACATAGAAAACACTAAAGACTCTACCAGAAAATTACTAGAGCTAATTAATGAATATAGTAAAGTTGCAGGATATAAAATCAACACACAGAAATCCCTTGCATTCCTATACACTAATAATGAGAAAGTAGAAGAAGAAATTAAGGAAACAATTCCATTCACCATTGCAACAAAAAGAATAAAATACTTAGGAATATATCTACCTAAAGAAACTAAAGACCTATATACAGAAAACTATAAAACACTGATGAAAGAAATCAAAGAGGACACTAATAGATGGAGAAATATACCATGTTCATGGATCGGAAGAATCAATATAGTGAAAATGAGTATATTACCCAAAGCAATTTACAAATTCAATGCAATCCCTATCAAGATACCGGCGATATTTTTCACAGAACTAGAACAAATAATTTCAAGATTTGTATGGAAATACAAAAAACCACGAATAGCCAAAGCAATCTTGAGAAAGAAGAATGGAACTGGAGGACTCAACCTGCCTGACTTCAGGCTCTACTGCAAAGCCACAGTCATCAAGACAGTATGGTATTGGCACAAAGACAGAAATACAGATCAATGGAACAAAATAGAAAGCCCAGAGATAAATCCACACACATATGGACACCTTATCTTTGACAAAGGAGGCAAGAATATACAATGGAGTAAAGACAATCTCTTTAACAAGTGGTGCTGGGAAAACTGGTCAACCACTTGTAAAAGAATGAAACTAGATCACTTTCTAACACCGCACACAAAGATAAACTCAAAATGGATTAAAGATCTAAATGTAAGACCAGAAACTATAAAACTCTTAGAGGAGAACATAGGCAAAACACTCTCCGACATAAACCACAGCAGGATCCTCTAGGATCCACCTCCCAGAATTCTGGAAATAAAAGCAAAAATAAACAAATGGGATCTAATTAAAATTAAAAGCTTCTGCACAATAAAGAAAAACATAAGCAAAGTGAAAAGACAGCCTTCCAAATGGGAGAAAATAATAGCAAATGAAGCAACTGACAAACAACTAATCTCAAAAATATACAAGCAACTCCTGCAGATCAATTCCAGAAAAATAAACGACCCAATCAAAAAATGGGCCAAAGAACTAAATAGACATTTCTCCAAAGAAGACATACGGATGGCTAACAAACACATGAAAAGATGCTCAACATCACTCATTATTAGAGAAATGCAAATCAAAACCACAATGAGGTACCACTTCACACCAGTCAGAATGTCTGAGATCCAAAAATCTATAAGCAATAAATGCTGGAGAGGGTGTGGAGAGAAGGGAACCCTCCTACACTGTTGGTGGGAATGCAAACTAGTACAGCCACTATGGAGAACAGTGTTGAGATTCCTTTAAAAATTGCAAATAGAAATGCCTTATGACCCAGCAATCCCATTGTTGGGCATACACACAGAGGGAACCAGAATTGAAAGAGACACATGTACCCCAATGTTCATCACAGCACTGTTTATAATAGCCAGGACATGGAAACAACCTAGATGTCCATCAGTAGATGAATGGATAAGAAAGCTGTGGTACATATACACAATGGAGTATTACTCAGCCATTAAAAAGAATACATTTGAATCAGTTCTGATGAGATGGATGAAACGAGCCAATTATACAGAGTGAAGTGAGCCAGAAAGAAAAACACCAATACAGTATACTAACACATATATATGGAATTTAGGAAGATGGCAATGATGACCCTGTATGCAGGACAGCAAAAAAGACACAGATGTGTATAGCGGACTTTTGGACTCAGAAGGAGAGGGAGAGGGTGTGATGATTTGGGAGAAGGGCATTGAAACATGCATAATATCATGTAAGAATCGAAATGCCAGTCTATGTCAGATGCAGGATATGACACACTTGGGGCTGACGCGCAGGGATGACCCAGAGAGATGTTGTGGGGAGGGGGGTGGGAGGGGGGCTCATGTTTGGGAACGCTTGTACACCTGTGGTGGATTCATGTCAATCTATGCCAAAACCAATACAGAATTCTAAGTAAAAATTAAAAATAAATAAATAAATAAATTTAATAAAAAAAAGAAGGGAGCCAACACTGATTGCGTGAGGGTGGATACACAAATAAACCTTGCTGAATGGTAAATAAATGGACAACTGAACACACCTATAGAAAATTTAATAGACATGAAAGAATTCATAAACCAAAAAAGGACCCGTTTAATTCATAAATGGAGATGGCTGGGCCCCTGCAGGAGCTCAATAAAGCAGCTTCTCCAGGAAGAGAATAAAGATGATGGGAGGCAGGGGTCTGATCCTGGTCCCACTGCTGATGGCTGGTCTGCAATTTTTACTCTGGTTAGCAATTGGAAAACTCATATAAGTTACCGTCTCTTTGCACAGATCTGCTTGTATGCATCTTTTCACTTCAATAGCCATGTCTTTAAGACCTGCAAAAAACCATAAATGAGACTTCCACTCTCATCCTTCTTTATAATCCCTTTTTTACCACCCCTCACTGGGCTGGAGTAAAATAGAAACCAGGCCACACAATTTGAGTGTGAGTCATTAAACATGACTCTCTCTAACAGGGCTGGTATTCTCCAACCACAGGGCCTTCAAATCCTCAAATCCTCTCACAACCCATCTCAATCATATATTGGAACCCTCATGGAAAAAAAAAAAAAAAGAATAAAATACTTAGGAATATATCTACCTAAAGAAACTAACAACCTATATAGAGAAAACTATAAAACACTGGTGAAAGAAATCAAAGAGGACACTAATAGATGGAGAAATATACTATGTTCATGGATGGGAAGAATCAATATAGTGAAAATGAGTATACTACCCCCAAAGCAATCTACAGATTCAATGCAATCCCTATCAAGCTACCAGCGGTATTTTTCACAGAGGTAGAACAAATAATTTCACAATTTGTATGGAAATAACAAAAAAACTCAAATAGCCAAAGCAATCTTGAGAAAGAAGAATAGAACTGGAGGAATCCACCTGCCTGACTTCAGGCTCTACTACAAAGCCACAGTCATCAAGACAGTATGGTACTGGCACAAAGACAGAAATATAGATCAATGGAACAAAATAGAAAGCCCAGAGATAAGTCCACACACCTATGGACACCTTATCTTCGACAAAGGAAGCAAGAATATACAATGGAGGAAAGACAATCTCTTTAACAAGTGGTGCTGGGAAAACTGGTTTTTAAAAGAATGAAACTAGAACACTTTCTAACACCATACATAAAAATAAACTCAAAATGGATTAAAGATCTAAATGTAAAACCAGAAATTATAAAACTCCTAGAGAAGAACATAGGCAAAACACTCTCCAACATAAATCACAGCAGGATCCTCTATGACCCACCTCCCAGAATATTGGAAATAAAAGCAAAAATAAACAAATGGAATCTAATTAAAATTAAAAGCTTCTGCACAACAAAGGAAACTATAAGTAAGGTGAAGACAGCCTTCTGAATGGGAGAAAATAATAGCAAATGAAGCAACTGACAAAGAACTAATTTCAAAAATATACAAGCAACTCTTGCAGCTCCATTCCAGAAAAATAAACGACCCAATAAAAAAAATGGGCCAAAGAACTAAATAGACATTTCTCCAAAGAAGACATACAGATGGCTAACAAACACATGAAAAGATGCTCAACATCACTCATTATTGGAGAAATGCAAATCAAAACCACAATGAGGTACCATTTCACACCAGTCAGAATGGCAGTGATCCAAAAGTCTACAAGCAATAAATGCTGGAGAGGGTGTGGAGAAATGGGAACCCTCTTACACTGTTGGTGGGAATGCAAACTAGTACAGCCACTATGGAGAACAGTGTGGAGATTCCTTAAAAAACTGGAAATAAAACTACCTTATGACTCAGCAATCCCACTGCTGGGCATACACACCGAGGAAACCAGAATTGAAAGAGACACATGTACCCCAATGTTCATCACAGCACTGTTTATAATAGCCAGGACATGGAAGCAACCTAGATGTTCATCAGCAGATGAATGGATAAGAAAGCTGTGGTACATATACACAATGGAGTATTACTCAGCCATTAAAAAGAATACATTTCAATCAGTTCTAATGAAATGGATGAAACTGGAGCCTATTATACAGAGTGAAATAAGCCAGAAAGAAAAACACCAATACAGTATACTAACACATGTATATGGAATTCGGAAAGATGGTAATGATAACCCTGTATGCGAGACAGCAAAAGAGACACAGATGTATAGAACAGTCTTTTGGACTATGTGGGAGAGGGAGAGGGTGGGATGATTTGGGAGAATGGCATGGAAACATGTATCAATTCAGTTCAGTTCAGTAGCTCAGTCGTGTCTGACTCTTTGTGACCCCATGAATTGCAGCACGCCAGGCCTCCCTGTCCGTCACCAACTCCCAGAGTTCACTCAGACTCACGGCCATCAAATCAGTGATACCATCCAGCCATCTCATCCTCTGTTGTCCCCTTCTCCTCCTGCCCCCAACCCCTCCCGGCATCAGAGTCAAACATGTATAATATCATATAAGAAACGAATCGCCAGTCTAGGTTCAATGCAGGATACAGGATGCTTGGGGCTGGTGCACTAGGATGACCCAGAGAGATGGTATGAGAAAGGAGGTGGGAGGGGGGTTCAGGATTTGGAACACATGTACACCCATGGCGGATTCATATCGATGTATGGCAAAACCTATATAGTATTGTAAAGTAAAATAAATTTTTTTAAAGTGTTATAACAGCACCATAAACTGGGTGGCTTATTGATAACAGGAATCTATTTCTCACAGTTTTGGAGGCTGGAAGGCAGAGATGATGGTGGCAGGTAGTTAGATTATAGAGAGAGCTCTCTTCTGGGCTGCAGACTGATGATTCTTGTTATCCTCACATGGCAGAGCTGGGCTAAAGGACTCTCTAGGATCCCTTTTATTAATATATGACCACTAATCCCTTACAAAATCTACCCCCATGATTACATTCTAAAGGCTCCACATCCTAATACCATCACACTGGGAGTTAGGATTTCAACATAGGAATCTGGGGAAGACAACAAACATTCAGTTCACTGCATTCTAGCCCTGGCCCCCCAAATTTATGTCCTTCTCACATTCCATCCCAATAACCCAAAGGTATTATTAATAATTCTGGAATGAGTTTATTAATAATGCTGGAATGCATCAACTTTGAAGTCCAAAAGTCCAAAGTCTTATCTAAAAATCATCTAAATCAGATAGGAGTGAGATTCATACTGAACCAAAATTCCTCTCCAGCTGTAAACCAATGAAATCCTGTGCTTCTAAAATACAATGGTAGGAAAAGCACAGGACATTCCCATGTTAAATGGAAGAAAAAGGAAAGAAGGAAGGAGTGATGCAAGTTCAAAACCTAGCAAGGCAAACTGGCTGAGATCCTGAGATGCCAGAATATCCTTTTTGGCTCCATACTCTGCCTTTCACTCCCACTAGGTGATCCCGCCCCCTCTGGACCCACTGGGGTGTCACTGTCACCCTACAGTTTGGCAGGGCATTACTCATGCTAAATTTCTCTCTGCAGTGGGTGCCACTCTGTCAGGATGAGGGTCACACCCCCAGGACTCCACTGAGTTTGAAATCAATGTTGGTACAATCCTGTCCCCAGGGCCCAAGTATTCTAGGCCTGGGTTAGAAGTGGCGACCCTGATGATCTGAATTGACTTCAGGGTTCTTCTTCCCTTGTCTAGAGGAATAGCATGTGTTTACACTCAAATAGTTTTATGGGCCAGTCCTGTAGGATCTAAGAAGTCTGACAGACTTCCCTCATTTTGTTCCATTTTCTCTGCTTCTTTTAGTCCCAGCTGGCAGTTTTTCTCCTGGTATAATCCTAATCTCTATTCTTGCTTTTTGTTGAGATGGTAGATTAACTCCATGATTCACATCCCTTAAGTGTTTTTTTTTCCAAACACACGTTCTTATCTTTTGTAATATGGATAGGCTAAGCATATCCTAAATTTGCAAGCTCTGGTTCCTGTATGTTCAATGATTTTATCTTCAGAGCATTTCTATCTCCTCACATTCTACTGTAAGCAGTCAGGAGGAACAAGGCTTCTCCTTCAACATTTTCTTAGAAATCTCTCCAGTTAAATATCCAGTTTCATCACTGGCACGTTCTACCTCCCACAATGTAGAAAGTCCACAAATTTTTGCCACTTTATAACAAAGATCACCTTTCCTCTATTTTCCAATGACATATTCCTCATCTATATCTGAGACCTCATTAAAATGGCCTATACTTTGCATTTTACACCAACATTCTCTTCATGAGTAATTAGGTATTCTCTAAGAAGGAAGCTTTCTCTACAGCTCTCTTTCTTCTGAGTTCTTATCAGAATCACCGTTAAATGTCTATTTACAACTATCCCCTTTTCTTCTAGCACCCATCTCAGAACTCTTACAGCCTCTACCCATTATCTAGTTTCAATCACATCTTTAGGTATCTATTACAGCAGCATTCCCACTTCCTGCTACCAATTTCTATCTTAGTCCAAGCTTTCATAGCAAAGTACCATAGACTGGAGTGGTTTATAAAAGCATAAATTTATTTCTTATACTTCTAGAGGCTGGAAGTCTACTAAGATCAGAGTACCAGTATGGCTGGGTTCCGGTGAGGACTGTTTCGTAGGTTACATGCTGCCAACTTTTTGTTGTATCATCTCATAGTGGAAAGAGGGTGAAAGAGATCTCAGAGTCCATTTTGTAAAGGCCCTAATCCTATTGTGAGGGCTTCATCCTCATGAACTAATTATCTCCAAAAATATCTACTTCCTAATACTGCCACATTTAGGATTAGGATTTCAACACATGAGTTGGGGCACAAACATTTAGTTCATTCCACCCTTTTGTACTCTCTCTGAATCTAAGGAGGCTAACATTTGCGGGCCATGTCAGTGGTCTCCCTTGCCCTCTGCTTCTGTTGGGTTTGTCCAACAGGAGCACATGGAAGGGAACCACATGGTAAACACAGAGCAAGGTTGAGGTATCTCCTCCTTCTTCTCTGTCCTTCTATGGATGTCCACAGTTCTTGAACAATCTTCTCCTATAAGTGTTCCCTCCAATAATCTGGTAACAACACCCAACCTCAAGTCGCACAACCAACACTTCAAAAGTTAAATGGACTATGAAGTTTTGCCTCATCTGCCATATTCATTTGATCTCTTGCTGACCAACTACCCCTTCTTCAAGCATCTTGATAATTTTATGAAGGAAAGTGCTTCCACAACCAGAAAATGCTTTCCAAGAATTCCTCAAATCCTGAAGCACATACTTTTATGCTACAGGAATAAACGAATTTATTTCCTGTCAGCAAAAATGTGTTGATTGTAACAGTTCCTATTTTGATTAATAAAGATGTGTTTGGGCCTAATTATAATGATCTAAAATTCAGTCCGAAACCACTATTATGTTTTTTGTCAAACTTAATAGTTAGACCGAAAAATGTCAGCTTGTTGGTTTTTTTTTTCAAATTCCTACTGGAACTGGCAGAAGCAGGTAGTAGATGGAAGTTGACATTATCTAAGACAGAAAATGAGTGAAGCATGAATTTATGCAACTGGTCAAAATATATGTCTCTTGTTTTTGATAAAATGCTGAAGGGATAAGTACTATATATAAGTATTATACACCAGTAATTATAACTTTATAATTATAGTATATATATATATAAGAACTATACACCAGTAACTCTAACTCTGGTGCCAGAAAAGCTAGCAGACTGTAATAAACTACTGAATATATATAGAGAGATGTATACACATACACACAGGTACAGGCATACCTCAGATGCAGGTTTGGTACCAGACCACCACAATAAAGAGAATATCCCAATAAAGTGTGTCATGCAAGCAGATTTTTGGTTTCCCAATGTATAGTAAACTTACATTTACACTATATGGTAGTCTATTAAGTGTCCAATAGTATTATATCTAAAACACAATGTACATACTTTAGTTAAAAAATACTTCATGGCTAAGAAATGCCAACCATCATCTGAGCCTTTGATAAGTTGTAATCTTTTTGCTGGCAGAGGGTCTTGCCTCAATGCTGATGGCTGCTGACTGACCAGGATGGTGGTGGCTGAGGATTGGGGTAACTGGCAATTTCTTAAAATAAGACAATGATGAAGTTTGCCACATTGATTGACTTTTCCTTTCACAAATGATTTCTCTGTAGGCATGCAGTGCTATTTGATAGCATTTTATCCACAGTAGAATTTCTTTCAAAATTAGAGTCCTTTCAAACCCTACATCTGCTTTATCAACTAAGTTCATGTAAATCCTAAATTCTTTGTTGTAATTTCAACAGTCTTCACAGCATCTTCACCAGGACTAGATTCCATCTCAAAAAACTACTGTCTTTACTCATCCATAAGAAGTAACTCTTCATCCATTAAAGTTTTATCCCAAGATTGGAGAAATTCACTCACATCTTCAGGCTCTGCTTCTTATTCTAGTTCTCTTGCTATTACTACCACATCTGCAGTTGTTTCCTCCACTGAAATAGTAAGCTCCTCAAAGTCATCCAGGAGGGCTGGAATCAACTTCTTCCTGATTCCTGTCAGTGTGGATATTATGACCTCTCCCCATGAATCATGAGTGTTCTTAATGGTATCTAGAATGGTGAATTCTTTCCAGAAGGTTTTTAATTTACTTTGCCCAGATCCATCAGAGTGATCACTTTAAAGCAGCTATAGAACTACAAAATGTATTTCTTGAATAGTAAGACTGGATAGTCAAAATTACTCCTCAGTCCATGGGCTGCAGAATGGACGTTGGGTTAGTAGGCATGAAAACAACATTAATCTCATTATATATGTCTATCAGAGCTCCTGGGTAACCAGGTACATTGTCAATGAGCAGCAATATTTTGAAACCAATCTCTTTTTCTGGGCAATAGGTCTCGACTGTGGGCTTGAAATATATCAGTAATCCATGTTATAAGCAGATATACTGTCACCTAGAATAAATGAAATACCTATTGTTTTATTTATAGATCACAAGCAGAGCAGTTTTAGCATAATTCTTAAGGGTCTAGAATTTGCAGAATAGTAAATGAGCACTGGCTTCAATTTAGTTACCAGCTGCATTATCCCCTAACAAGAGAGTCAGCCTGTCCTTTTAAGCTTTGAAGCCAGGCATAGACTTTTTCTCTCAAGCTATGAATGTCCTAGACAGCATCTTTTTCCAATATAAGGCTGTTTCATCTAAATATACTAACAAACTTTTGTGGGCAAATCTGAGCCCACAAGTCACATGTGCAAGAGACAGAATTTTATTTTTCTGGAATTCAGTTCATTATCTATTTCAAGCTTTCATTCAAAAACTAAATGTTATGCAATAAAAGGCCCTGCAGCCACCCCCAACCACCTCCCCTCCACCGGAGTGAGAAGGAGACTAAGGCAGGATCAGTAACAGTTCCCCAAGTAGCCACAGCAGAGCCTGAAATGAAAGGAAAACTAGGTAATGTTGATCTTGTGTTCACTTAAAATTTTGACATTTTGTTCACTGTGCATTTTTACCTTAATTTTCAGTTTTCACACATTGCATTAAAATATTATTTATTAATATCTTGACTACTGAGTTCTTTGGTACCCCATTAAATTTTGTACCCAAGGTGGATGACTCATGTTTCACCCTAGTCTCAACCTATTCTTTCACCTTGAGATCAAGTCTCATTTCCAGGAGCTTATATAGTTGTGAAGGGTGGAGAGAGTGGGCTGGAGATGTGGAGTTGTCATCCATCAACACAAACTTTCTTTGAGATGCATGTTGTTATCTTGTTCAAGGTTATTAATCTACTTAAGTTTCTGGCAGGTCATCTGGCCTCAGTTTCAAGACCCTTCAAAATTGGCCCTTATTCCATCACTCTCACGCCCAGGCCAAGTTTCTCAGAAAATACTAATCTGCAATGCCATAGCACTCTGGGGCTTCAGATCAATTATTAGTGTTGTCTGAGATACTTTACCACTTCTGTCTTACTCTTATGTTCAGAGAAGCTGTTCAACTCCTCTGCATGACACAAAAAGACAGGCAAGAGCCCTGGAAGGTTGACCAAGGACCATTTTCTTGAACACATCACACCACAAATTTTACACTTGATGTGTAAGTTCAGAAGATGTCCAGTCCTTGACAGTCCATCTTACTTTCCCAGGTTCCACCTGGAAATAGAGGCACAGGTCCTAAGGGTGCTGATTGTAACAACCAACTCTCCAGGCTAGGATGAAAGAGCATTTGTCAATTTCCAGAAAGGAGCACTCTCACTGCATCTGATATCAAGTTATCTGTGTGATACCAACAAGCTTACATCACTTCTAAAAATGTGACAACTGGCTCTCAGAAGTGGAGACAGGGAGACCCAGCACACTACAGCACAGGTCTCCTCAATTTCAGAGCCTTCAAATACTATCCGTCTAGTGAAAGCCATGGTTTTTCCAGTAGTCACGGATGGATGTGAGAGTTGGACCATAAAGAAGGCTGAGCACCAAAGAACTGATAGTTTTGAACAGTGGTGCTAGAGAGTCCCTTGGACAGTAAGGAGACAAACCAGTCAATTCCAAAAAAAGTCAACCCTGAATATTCATTGGAAGGACTGATGTTGAAGCTTCAGATGCTGAAGCTCCAATACTTAGGTCACCTGATGCAGAGTCAACTCATTTTTTGGAAAAGACTCTATGAAAGATTGAGGGCAGGAGAATGGGACAACAGAGGATGAGATGGTTGGTTAGAATCACTGACTAAATGAACATAAGTTTGAGCAAACTCCAGGAGATAGTGAAGGACAGGGAAGCCTGGGGTGCTGCAGTCAATGGGGTCGCAAAAAGCTGGACACGACTTAGTGACTAAACAATAATCCTATCTGAGATCTTTGTCATTCAGAGGTTGAAGGCAGGGAAGGCAAAAAAGCAAGTGTTAGCCTCCAGTTTTCAGTGACGGCCTCATATCTAATCCCTTGTTTGCCTTCTCACTCTCTTTCTTCTCTGGCCAAGAAAATGAGAAGCAGAAAACAACTCTTTATGTAATTTTCCAAATCCACTGACTACTGGAAACAGAAATAGATTAGCCAAGAACATACCTCTTTTGTAATTTGATTTATCTGTTTGTCCCTTCCCTACAGCAATGTAAGCAGAATGTCTAACAGTTTAAATGGAGGAAACTAGATTTAGGATTTTTTTTTTAATTATCAATTTAAATTTCAATATATATTATTCCACCATGTAGTCAAAATAATCTCCAAAAGATAAGTGAAATAATAATCTCTTACTTAATAACATCATTTACTTGATCATGTTGACCTTAAACAGACTGCCAGATATTTCTCCAACAAAGGTGGCTTTTATCAAGATCAGCAGAGAATTGCAATTTGGGATCTAGGGCCATGGTGAGCCACAGGCAAGTATCCATGTGGCAAGGGAACTTTTAAAGAGGGGAAAAGCTGGGAGGATGTGTGCTCAGCTGTGTCCGACCCGTCGAGAACCAGTGGACTGTAGCTTGCCAGGCTCCTCTGTCTATGGAATTTTCCAGGCAAGAATACTGGAGTGGGTTGCCATTCTCTACTCCAGGGGATCTTCCTGACCAAGGGATCAAACCTGTATCTCTTGTGTCTCCTGTATTGGCAGGCAGATTCTTTACCACTGGCGCCATGTGGGAAGCTTGGGAGGGCTATGATATACAAATAACCCATGGTTTTTCATTAGCTAAGTCTTTGTCAGGGAAGAAGAGAAGTCTTTTTTTCATTCTATTGGGCTCTGCTATCATCACAGGCAGAAGAACTCCCTCTTCTGCTCTCTCAACTCTATTTAATCAAGGTTTCTGTTTAGCAATCTTTTTCATGTGACACAGATTTATAACATGCTATTACAAGCTCATTAAGTGTCAGAGTCTGTGAGGTACTAAATATATAAAGATGGGTATTCCTGGTTAATCTTGGGTTCACAATTCTCACAATCTGTATTTAATTTTAAATATACAAGATAAACATATTATTATAAATTATATATATAAATATATAAACAATATGCATACCAACATAATAAATACATATACACACTATTTTATACACACATATGAGTAGTGTATATAAACTTAGGTGTTAAAACAAAATCAAACAAATAAAATAAAATGATTTATTGTAAAAATCACTGTTACAGAGGGGTCGGGGAGAGTTTTGTGCTCAGGAAGAAGCTTTTAGATGTTGGCAATATTCTATTCTTGACCTGAGTGGTACTTACCTTGAGGTTCCTTTATTGGTACCATATATTTATAGTTTCATATTCTTTTTATTATCTTATTTTCCTATTTTAAATGCCCCCCTAGTGGTTTTGCTAGTTGACTATGTCAAGAATTTTTCTTTTCATACCTTGTATTTTCAGTCCTAAGCATAATCATTTTCTAGGTTTCCCAGCAAGTTGAGTTTTTAATATTCCTGAGGGTAGTTGTTTAGAGACAGTATCTTTGAGCTTTTTTCTCCTAAGAACTATATACATCTTAGCCCTTATTTTCTTTTCTTAACAGAATAGATATGTTCTATCCTTCTCACCAATAGGATGCTAAATTAATCTGTGCTGGGATCAGTTTTCAAGATGGCCCAGGCTTGAACAAAAAGGTACTTTCTTGTGGATGAATTTTCAAAAACTCTAGGTTATGTGAAAGGACCAGTACACTGAAGACAGGCAATGGTCCTGTTCTTCAGGAGGATGAGGCCTGGGGCTGGAATGTCAATTCAGATCTGTGAATAGAGGAAGCTTGGACCAGCAAGAACCATCAGTGATGCCAAGAATCAGGCACCACCTGGGAAGCTGAGGATATTCCATAAATTAAAAGGGAGCAACAGAAGGAAAATCTGTTCAAATTTCTTAAGGTCTCTGACCAGAGAGCACTACTTACATGTTCAAAAGGCTCACAGCAGTTTAGAATTACTATTAGCTCACACTCAGCTACTTACTAGTAATATGCAACTCACTCCACATCTGAGCTTGCTGCCTCACCAGTAAAAAAGGGAATAATAACAGTAACTACTTCGGAGAACTTTTACATAGAACTGATCACATATGTTGAGCACTTGGTACATATAACGGTACAGGATTACAGGAATATATTCATTTTAACAAAATTACACAGTAAAACAATTTGGATGTTAGACTTATTTTGTTGGCATTTGACTGTGGAAACTCCCTAGAAGACAATATTCTATTTATTACCCAGGGGCAGACACTTCGTGTATACCTTAAGGTTGTCTAATACTAAAAGAAACAAGGAATTACAACAGATTGGCAGATTCTGTCTAGAACATACCATCTGCAATATTTATGTCAAGAAAAATAATTAAGCATAAAAAATGTTATCTTTAATTGCTCTGAGTGCACACTCCAACATACATTTCTAAAACTCCACAGAAATTCTCAAGCCCCATGTGCAAAAGACATAGGGAACTTTCCTCTTTTATTATCCTGCCGGTGCTTTCAGGTCTCATGCCTTCAGCAAAGCTTTTAAAATAACCTCTCATAAAAAGCTTCACAACTCACAAGGACAGTAGAGAGGTCACAGGACCATCAATTAAGTGACAAGAACTAAGTCTCAGAAACCTTCTTTCAGTCCTTGAGCTAGACTAACTTCACTCTAACTCTCAACAATTGGTGTATCCAGACTCCATGGATTTTGTCACCTAATTTTCCAAAATAATAGTTGATGTAAATTGTAAAACTGCTAATACTTCACCCCTGACTCATATGCTCTCACCTAGGAAGCCACCCAGCACATACTTCAGTCCTCACGATCACCAAACAAATGGGAATTTGATTCCCTTCACTATAGCTCCTTTTCTGCCCTCCTTGGTCTCTTCAAACTATACTCCTCACACTCCTCCCATCCAGACCCTGAGCATTAGTTCCAGGGATTCCATATCTTCACACAATATTTCAAATTTCATGTGATTCCAGTGAGTGACTTCACTTTCACTTTTCACTTTCATGCATTGGAGAAGGAAATGGCAACCCACTCCAGTGTTCTTGCCTGGAGAATCCCAGGGACAGGGGAGCCTGGTGGGCTGCTGTCTATGGGGTCTCACAGAGTCAGACACAACTGAAGTGACTTAGCAGTAGCAGCAGCAGTGCAAGAAAATGCTAGAAGGACTTCACTGGTGGTCCAGTGGCTAAGATTCCAGGCTCACAAGGCAAGGGGTCCAGTTTGATCCCTGGTTGGGGAACTAGGTCTGACATGAGTTCACATGCTGTAACTAAAGATCCTGCATGCCACAAATAAGACCCAGCTCAGTCAAATGAATAAATGAATATAAATATTAAAAAAAGAAAAAAGTAGGACTCTCCTCCAATTACTGCCACAGTCTGATGACCCCCTTCCCCATTTATTTACCTTATTAATAAATTAAATAATCTCCCCAATTTTAAAAAATCCCTTTCATCAGTCAATCAACCAATGTTATTTCATTACCCCAATCAATCAATCAATCACTGACCCAATCAACAGCTGTTGCTTCATTACCCCACTATGGTTCTTAGGGCCTTACTGTTTCACTTACTCCCCCTCTTCACCCCTCAATCCTAACTCATTTCTCCCCACTCAGTTGCCCACCAGAAGGAACCTAGACTGCCTCAGTACTCATATCACACCACCACTTGTTTCTTTATCCTTATCCCAATACGTCTGTTTAATGTTTATTATTTAGTGTTAATGCTTTTTTCTGGTTAATCATTCCGTAAGATATTTTGAGGCCCAAGGGGCAGGATCTTGTCTGCCTAGTCCACTGCTTTGTACCAGCACCTAGTCCAGCGCCTGACACACAGTGTGTCAAAAACAGGGAAGCATCCAAAATGTTATCCTACTTGAAAGCCACTAAGTTGTTCAGCACAATTTCATTGATGCTGATAGAAGACATGAGACTCTGGGTCAGAAATGAACAGTTTACTAATCATAACAGTAGCAGTAGAACACTGGCACTTGTGCCCCAGTTCTCTGAGCCGACCCAAGTCCTATAGGGTGACAGCAAAAGGGTCAGATGATAGCTGCACACACAACTGGGTTGAGGTACAAGACATAAACCCTGAGTGTAGAGAATCCAAAAAGTGGTACAATGACAGTAAGAATGTCTGTCCTTCACCCCAAGGGAGACACAATGTCTACTTTCCAAGGCCATTCCCTATAGGAACATCCATGGAAGGATATTCTGGGACAAAGGGCAGTCAGACACTCTCTTGTAAGACATGCAGGAACACAAGAGACCCATGAAAAATTGACTGCCAGCAAGTAGAGGATCAGAAAATATTTGTTGACTGAATGAATAAGTAAACTAGAGCATCAAGTGAGCATTCACAGTGGAATTAAAAATGTAAAATAAAAAATAAGTAAAATAAATATTTTAAAAATAAAATAAAACAAGAAGTCTCTTTTTTTCATTTCCAAAGCCCCTTCCTTACCCAGTGGTTGATAAAGATTAACAACCAACCCTTGGTTTTCTGGCATTTCTCAATTTTATTGGAAAACACATTCCCACCATGACCAACTACAAGTTACTGATGTCACTGAATGCAGAGCTGTTAGAGATACCTAGCAACACACCATTATCTGGTATTTCCACCATATAAATACAGAACACATAAACACCTCAACAGGCAATTTTACTATTATCAGTAATGCAGTAAAATTGTAATAAAATAATTATGGAGTGATGAGTTTTGAGCATATTACCTTTGTTGTTCAGTTGCTAAGCTGCGTCTGACTCCTTGTGACCCCATGGATTGCAACACTCCAGGCTTCCCTATCCCTCACTATCTCCCAGAATTTACTCAAATTCATAGCCATTGAGTCAGTATAGTATCCAACCATCTCATCCTCTGCCACCCACTTCTCCTTTTGCCTTCAATCGTTCCCAGCATCAGGGTCTTTCCAATGAATTGGCTTTTCACATCAGGTAGTCAAAGTATTGGAGCTTCAGTTTCAACATCAGTCCTTCCAATGAATATTCAGGGTTGGTTGATTTCCTTTAGGATTGACTGGTTTGGTCTCTTGCTGTCCAAGGGACCCTCAAGAGTCTTCTCCAGCACTACAATTCAAAAGCATCAGTTCTTGAGTGCTCAGCCTTCTTTATGGTCCAACTCTCACATCCATACATGACAACTGAAAAACCGTAGCTTTGACTATACAGAACTTTGTTGGCAAAGTGATATCTCTGATTTTCAGTATGCTATCTAAATTTGTCATAGCTTTCCTTCCAAGTAGCAAGTGTCTTTTAATTTCATGGCTGTAGTCAAATTCTTGAAAGTGTAACACTTTGCTCCTGTGAATGGGCATGATTGAGCTCCAGTATACCACAGCCCATACCATTGTTCTCTCCTATCTGTCCATGTCTTTGGTGTCGTCACCCTGGCTCCTCCAGCCTTTTATGGACCTTATTTCCAGATCTTCTGTTTCTCTCAATCTGGGCTCCTCACCCTGCTCCTCAAGGCTGAGCTCAGCCTCACTTCCTTCACCACCCCTACCTGGCCCCATCTCCAAAAACTTTCATGTCTGTACCTCACCACACCCAGCCCCTCTCCCACCAACACACACCATGCCAGCCCATGGAAGCCTCCCCCACTGCCTCTGGGGAGGGGGCCAGAGATTCCACACAGCTTCCCTCAGCAATCAAGACCACAGCTGAGGAGGTCGGTCTTGAACTCCCAAGTCATAATTTCCAAGGCATTGTCTCATGGAATCATTGTCACAATTATTTTGTTAGGCCCTTTTGGTGTTATATTTTAAGTACCTCGTGTATTCTAACAGGGATTTATAAGCAAATCAGAGGTGTTGATCACCTTATAAGAAAGATGCATTTAGACTTCTAAACTTAAAAGGGAACTTTGAAAACATATTCAAATAGAAGACTAATCCATTCTGAAGGAGATCAGCCCTGGGATATCTTTGGAAGGAATGATGCTAAAGCTGAAACTCCAGTACTTTGGCCACCTCATGCAAAGAGTTGACTCATTGGAAAAGACTCTGATGCTGGGAAGGATTGGGGGCAGGAGGAGAAGGGGACGACAGAGGATGAGATGGCTGAATGGCATCACTGACTCGATGGACGTGAGTCTGAGTGAACTCCGGGAGTTGGTGATGGACAGGGAGACCTGGCGTGCTGCGATTCATGGGGTCGCAAAGAGTCAGACACGACTGAGCGACTGAACTGAACTGAACTGACACATATTTATATACTTTTGATTTATAGAACTATGTCCACCAGAGGGCAGCAAAAATTTTTGTATGTGAATAACCTTTACTCAGTGCAGAAATTGAAAGCAAACGTGTATATTAGGTCCTAGATCATTTAATGTGGCAATAAATAAGTAGGAGACTTTATTTCTTAAGACAAAAAAAATCATGAATGCATAAATATTCCTATTTAGTTTTGAGAATTTCAACATTATGAAGAAATATGTTAAGGCTCAAATTTTATTTTTTACTCCAAAGCCTCAAACCAGTAGTCCACTTTATTCTCACATTTTTGCTCTCCATGATATCAGTTACTGTCAGTCAACTGCAGTCTGAAAATATTAAATGGAAAATTTACAGAGGAAAAAAAGAAAAAAGTCATGTGTTAAATGGCAGTCATTCTGAGCAGCACAGTGAAATCCCTCACCATCCCGCACAGGATGTGAGTCATCCCTTTGTCCAGGTATCCACACTGTATATACTACCTGACCATTGCTGTTTGTTGTTTAGTCACTCCCTCGTGTCCAACTCTTCTGCAGTCCCATGGACTGTAGCCCACCAGGCTGCGGAATTCTCCAGGCAAGAATAGTGGAGCAGGTTGTCATTTTGTCCTCCAGGAGATCTTCCCAATGCAGGGAGTGAACCTGCATTTCTGTGTCTCCTGCAATGGCAGGCAGATTCTTTACCACTGAGCCATGGAGAAGCCTTACCAGCCCGTTAGAAGAGGAAAAAGCATAGTGAACACATATACATGATTTGTTACTATCCACAGTTTCAGGCATCCACTGGAGGTCTTGGATAGCCCATGGATAAGGTGGGACTACAGTATTAACTTTCTTAGTAGTCGAATCTCAAGCTGGTTACTCACGGATCCATTCAACATTTTTTTTTTTTTTTGCACACTTCTCACATTGAAAACAGTTAGCAATCACCACTTCTGAGGCATCAGTTCAGTTCAGTCACTCAGTCGTGTCCGACTATTTGCAACCCCATGAACCGCAGCACACCAGGCCTCCCTGTCCATCACCAACTCCTGGAGTCCACCCAAACTAATGTCCATGAGTCGGTGATGCCATCCAACCATCTCATCCTCTGTTGTCCCCTTCTCCTGCCCTCAATCCTTCCCAGCATCAGGGTGTTTTCCAATGAGTCAGCTCTTCTCATCAGGTGGCCAAAGAATTGGAGTTTCAGCTTCAACATCAGTCCTTCCAATGAACACCTAGGACTGATCTCCTTCAGGATGGACTGGTTGGACTTCCTTGCAGTCCAAGGGACTCTTTCTTAAGAGTCTTCTCCAACACCACAGTTCAAAAGCATCAATTCTTTGGCGCTCAGCTTTCTTTATAGTCCAACTCTCACGTCCATACACGACCACTGGAAAAACCATAGCCTTAACTTGAGGAATACAGAAATGATTGCCAGTCAGAGCTCTCCAAAGAAACCGAACCAACAGAAGTCACATATGTGTGTAAAGAGACTTTTTTTAATGAACTGGCTCATGCGATTATGGAGGCTGGAAGTCTGAAACCTGTAGGGCAGGCTGGCAATTCAGGCAGGAGTTGATGCTGCAGTCTCCAAGCAGAATTTTCACTCTAGGAAACCTCAGGTTTTGCTCTTAAGCCCTTCAACTGACTGGGTGAGGCCCACCTACATTATCAGACCTAATGTCTTTTACATAAAAGAAGCGACTCACCGCATCTACAAAATGCCTTCACAACAACACTTAGTTTTGAGTTTAATTAAGTAACTGGTTAGAATAGACTAGCGAAGTTGACCAATAAAACTAACCATTATATTGCTCCAAAACATTTCCCCTATCCAAGTGCCATGTTCTAAAATGCCATCCTTGGAAAATCATGCTTTGAGTCATGGATTTCTCCTTTCAGATATCATCTTCTAAAATGCATAAATCTTTGGTAGGTTAATACACCTACTTAGACATTAATGGGCCTCTGCCAGATTGTCACATATGTTTCCCCAGACAGAAGAAAGTCTGTGGCATTCTGAAAGCACTGAGTAGCTGGAGAGTCTGCTATGCTAAAAGAGAAGCTGCAATTTATCATCAACAGCCACCAATATTCTAATTTTACACACAATTTTCCCTCCCCAAAAGAGTTAGTATTTTTGGTATGTTGTAAGAAACTACATTTTGTTGTTTTTAGAAATTGCATCCACCTTGTAACCCAGCAACTAAACAACTATATCATGCTTCACTCTCTCTTGTTCATGGTGCTATGCAAGTTTCAGTTCAAAATGCTTTGCTTATTGTACTTCAATAAAAAGATTCACAAAAAGAATGGATAAGCTGACTCCAGTGATGAAGAAATAAGAGACAAACCCAAAATGGGAAACGTTCCACTAAAAAAGGGAAAAGTGTGTTCTTTAGAACTGTCAGTATCATAAAGCACAGAAATTTAAAGGCAAAGATTGAAGGACAAAAAAGAGATATTACAAGTAAAGTCCATACATCCCCCTAAACTGGACACTGTATCAGAGAGAAGAAAAAAACTTCTGTGAAGGACAGTGGTCAATTCACATACTGGAACATAGCCAGTGAACTGAATAGAGGCTAAGGTTATTTTGCTTTCATCTTTAGTTTGATGACTATGCTATGATTATTTGGGAGAATATCATTCTTAAGAGGAGACTGGGTTCAGAAAAAAAATGAACAATCCACATATAGGTAAAGAAAGAGCAAGAGACAAAAGGAATGGAACAAAATGTAGGTGACCCAGCATGAGGGGCATACAGCTGTTCTTTGTGCTGTTCTTACAACTGTTATTTCTTGAAATTAGTTCCAAATAAAAACATTTTTTTAATCAGAATTAGCTATGCTCCTTTATAAGAAATTCACTCACATGCCTTAAAGTGATAGTAACATTGCTTTGAAAAATCAACTCATCAAAACTCTTTCTAGCTCACATCTCATCACAGTCCAGAATGAATGGTGATGGCGGGGGCAGGGGGGAGGGTGGTTTCTACCTATGCCCAAGAGTTAGGGACCAGGACCCTTTCCATCAAAGACCCTATCCTGTTTTGGTCCCCAAGAGTCCTTTCCAATCAGCCAGGAAATAAAAGAGGAATGCACATGGAAGTTTCTCTGTGTACCAGTCTTGAAATGGTCCCATCATTCCTGCTCACTTATCATTGCCCAGAACACTCACCTAGCAACAAATAACTGCAGGGAAGTCTAGAAAATGTGGGTCACCTGAGGGGTCAGGAAGAAGATAATATAGATACAGGGAAATACTAGCATCTGCTGAAATCAGTATCCTATTTTGCAGAGATTTGGGGGCACAACTGAAAAAAAAAAAGGCAGAGAGAAGAAATGACCCCTTCTGAGAAAACCAAGCACAGAAAATTACCTTGGAATCAGAAAACAAATCTTGAGATCAAAACCATGTCTCTCTCTCAGACCCTTTCTCCCCATGGATGACAAACAGTCAAGATGGTGGAGTAGAGTTGAAACTGGAGGGAACTTAATATCATAAACTGAGTTTTAAGTTTTAAGAAATGAGTTTTAAGAGACAGCCACAGATGTTATTCTATATGTGCACCACAGTATTAACAATAGAAATACAGGGCCATGATGCCTGTGAAAGCTAAGAGGAAGCTCAGGGATGATGCACAAGCCTAGGATGGGTTTCTCAGTGTGGAGAATTTACTCCTCCCATCTGCCGGGTCCATCCCCCTCTCCCACATCCTTCTCCTTCCAGGAAATTTCCAATTGTGTCTCTTTCATGAAATCTCTGCTCCAGCTCACATTCATTTCTTTCAAATTGTCTCTTACTGCCTCTCTAGCTAATATGAAGTGTTTTAGACTGTGAGAATTCTTTCTCTGTGTTTAGAATAATTTATTCAAGATTCAGGAAAATATAGGTGGTCTCTATTTTGTATGCCTTACACCTAGTCTAGTGTTGAGCCCATAAAAAGGGATGAATAAATACATCACTTGATTTGCTTCCATTTCTGGTATTGGGTAAAAGGGGTATCTCCTTAGCATGCACAGATCTTAGTTGGGAATATGGAACCTATGAGTTCTCCTCCAGCATATTCTTAAACAAGGACTGAGTGTGTGCTTAGTCGCTTGGTCGTGTCTGACTCTTTGTAGCCCACCAGTCTCCTCTGTCCATGGAATTTATTAGGCAAGAATACTGGAGTGGGTTGCCATTTCCTTCTGCAGGGGATCTTCCCAACCCAGGGATCAAACCTGATCTCTTGGGTCTCCTGCATTGGCAGATGGGTTCTTTACCACTAACACCACCTGAGAAGCCCCAAAACAAGGAATAGTCACACTTGATAAGTGATTGAGACAAGTCACACTTAATAAATGACCAAGTCACACTTAATAAGTGATCTCTTTGAATAAAGTGCAAACGACATTCTTTTTAATTATGTTCACTTTTCCCCACTTAAATGCCTCAGGAAGACCTTGGTGATCTCTAGAAAACATGGATATGGTCTAGGATCCCAGGCTAGAAATGAGCATGAGAAAGCCAGCAGTCTGAACAAAGGATTGGTTTCTAGGTTTCCCTCTTCTGGGTCCCCAGTGCAGACAGCTGTTTCGGCAGTGTCTTCCTAGTCCAGTCATCTACAACAACATGTGAAACAAGCTTTAACTCAAGAACTTTGTGACAATAAAAATGTTAATTTGAATGGAAAGGATCCGCATTGTAAAAAATTTTTAATGACATTTTACTATATAGTTTACTACTAATAATACTAATATGATCATAATGATATACTGAATACAAATAACATATGACATACAAAGAATTCTAAAATTAATTTCCAATATTTTTCTCAACATGTCTTGGAAGAAAATCCTCAGTCAAGGATGATCAAAAGAATCATTGCTAACAGGGTTCAATCCAGGTCCAAGTCCTCTTGTCTCTTGCTTACCCAATTTCTACATCCCTTTGGTTGAGAGCCACACACTGTTGGTGGCTGTACAGGTGTGCACCATGAGTAACTTGCTTCTAGCAGAATTGTTACTCTTACTGTCAGCTCATGGGCTCACTCAGCATTCCATTTAGCATCTACTCTTAACAGTTACACTGTTAATGTGTATATTTTCACTGCTCTCCCCTATACGGACACAAGGCCTCCCTTCTGCCCACTTGTTTCTGTTTTAAGCAGTCCATGTCCCATGAGGAGCACCCACTTCGGGTATACTACATGTTCAGGTGATGAGAGAGCTCTATTTTCTTCACATTTGAAGAGGAAGAAAAGCTACTTAATGAGAACAGAGTTGAAGACATCCCCGCAGGGGATGTGACATCCCCCCAGGGAAGTAACAGGGATGCCACACTACCAGCCCTGAAATAGGATCAACTTTCAACCCAGAAGTTTCAGCTCAAGGGTATTTATCATGCTCAGTATCAGACAGCAACATTAGCATGTGTTATAACTTTCAATATTTCTGTGGGCAATCTAGTTAAGCAGCATGGAAGAAAATTACTTTCTGAGTGTGTCGTATGTGTGTGCTCAGTTGTGTCTGCCCCTCTGCAACTCCATGGACTGTAGCCCACCAGGCTCCTCTGTCCATGGAATTTTCCAGGCAAGAATACTGGAGTGGGTTGCCATTTCCTACTCCAGGGGATCTTCCTGACCCAGGGGTCGATGTGTCTTCTACCCCGGTAGGAGGATTCTTAAATAACGCATAGATTTTCATTGGCGAAGTTCTTGTCAGGAAAAAGGAGAAGCCTTTCTTCTTCCTGTTGAGCTCTACTATCATCGCAGGACTTGAGTGCTCCCCATTCTGGTCTCCCAAACCTATTTAATTGAGATTTCTATTTATTAATTGTTTAAATTTACAATATCATGAATTTTTCAAAAGATATACACAGGTTTTTACTATAGTGTATGCTAAGTCGCTTCAGTCATTCCAACTCTTTGCAACCCTATGGACTGTAGCCTGCCAGATTCCTCTGCCCGTGGGATTTTCCAGGCAAGCATACTTGAGTGGGTTGCCATTCCTACTCCAGGGGACCTTCTGAGCCAGGGATCAAATCCTTGCCTCTTAAGTCCCCTGCATTGGGAGGCAGGTTCTTTACCACTAGTGCCACCTGGGAAGCCCCTTGACTATGGTAAATGAGTTTAAATTACTCTTTTAAGTAATATATTTCATGATGACAATCACATTGTATAATGAGCTATAATTACAATTCATCATTCAAATAAAGAAATTTAGCTCCTTTGATACCACCTAATCAAGATCAATAGTGAATTTCTCACTGGCTTTATTTTCACTGTTGTCAAAACTGACAAATGCAATAGCACAGGCATTCAAGAATTTAGCAAATGTGCAGTCAGAATTTTGTCTCAGAGTTAAGTTTTATGAGTCATTTTGATCAAGGATTCCTCTGCTTTTAAAAGTTTAAGTTGCTAACAAAATCATGATGTGCTACTATCAGATATGATCCACTGTGATGGTCAGAGTTATCCAAAGAAATATAATCAATCAGTTCAGTTCAGTTCAGACACCCAGTCATGTCCAACTCTTTGTGACTCCATGGACTGCAGCATGCCAGGCCTCCCTGTCCATCACCAACTCCTGGAGTTCACTCAAACTCATGTCCGTTGAGTCAGTGATGCCATCCAACCATCTCATCCTCTGTTGTCCCCTTCTCCACCTGCCTTCAATCTATCCCAGGTTCAGGGTCTTTACAAATGAGTCAGCTCTTCGCATCAGGTGGCCAAAGTATTGGAGCTTCAGCTTCAGCATCAGTCCTTCCAATGAATATTCAGGATTGATTTCCTTTAGGATGGACTGGTTGGATTTCCTTTTTGTCCAAGGGATTCTCAAGTCTCCTCCAACACCATAGTTCAAAAGCACCAATTCTTTGGCACTCAGCTTTCTTTATAGTCCAACTCTCACATCCATACATGATTATTGGAAAAACCATAGCTTTGACTAGATGGACCTTTGTTGGCAAAGTAATGTCTCTACTTTTTAATATGCTGTCTAGGTTGGTCATACTTTTCTTTGAAGGAGCAAGCATCTTTTAATTTCATGGCTGCAGTCACTATCTGCAGTGATTTTGGAGCAAAAAAAAAAAAATAATAAAGTCTGTCACTGTTTCCACTGTTTCCCCATCTCTTTGCCATGAAGTGATGGGACCGGATGCCATGATCTTAGTTTTCGGAATGTTGAGTTTTAAGCCAACTTTTTCACTCTCCTCTTTCACTGTCATCAAGAGGTTCTTTATTTCTTCTTTGCTTTCTGTCATAAGAGTGGTGCCATCTGCATAGCTGAGGTTATTGATATTTTCCCCAACAACCTTGATTTCTGTTCGTGCTGCATCCAGCCCAGCATTTCTCATGATGTGCTCTGCATATAAGTTAAATAAGCAGGGTGACAATACACAGCCTTGACATACTCCTTTCCCGATTTGGAACCAGTCTGTTGTTCCATGTCCAGTTCTAACTGTTCCTTCTTGACTTGCATACAGATTTCTCAGGAGGCAGGTCAGGTGGTCTGGTATTTCCATCTCTTTAAGAATTTTCCACAGTTTGTTGTGATCCACACAGTCAAAGGCTTTGGCATAGTCAATAAAACAGAAGTAGATGTTTTTCTGGAACTCTCTTGCTTTTTCGATGATCCAATGGATGTTGGCAATTTGATACATGTACATATTAACAGGGGCTTTTCAGATGGCACTAGTGGTAAAGAACCTGCCTGTCAAGGCTAGAGACGTCAAAGAAGAGGATTTGATCCCTGGGTTAGGAAGATCTCCTGGAGGAGGGCACAGCACTCCACTAAAATATTCTTGCCTGTAGAATCACATGGACAGAGGAGCCTGGTGGGCTACAGTCCATGGGGTTACAAAAAGTCAGACACCACTGGAGTGATTTAGCACACGTATATTCATATATAAGGAGACCTATCTAAGAAATAGGTTTGAAAGACTATGCAGGCTAAAACTCCCAAGATCTTCAGTCAGCAGATAGTGTAAGTTCCAGCTTGAAACGAGGCAGCATTCATAACCAGGAAAAGTCACTATTTCAATTTGTGTCTGAAAGCAGGAAAGGACGAGTGTCCCAGTCCAGCGCTGTCAGGCAGGAGCTCCCTCTTACTCTACTGTGTTGTTCTAGTTCAGTCTTACTTGATGGAGGCCCAGCCACCTTAGGAAGTCTACTGATTCAAATGTAATCTCATCCAGACAGCCAGAGTAATAACTGGCCAAATATCTGGGCACCCCAGTGACCAAATCAAGTTAACACAGAGAAATAACCACCACATCTAAATATACAAAACATTTATGAAAGATATAAGACAGATATAAGACAAACACAATAGTTGTAAACAATGACAAAATGATATATGATTAAGTACTAATTTGAATGATAATGCCTATAATTCCTAAGGAACTTTAGAAAGGGGGTAATTCCTGATTAATTTTATAACAAATGTGTTTTAATTTGTTTACAGGTAATTTAAGGGGCTTCCCCCTTGGTGGCTCAGATGATAAAGAATGTGCCTGCAATGTAGGAGACCTGGGTTCAATCCCTGGGTTGGGAAGAGCCCCTGGAGAAGGGAATGGCTACCTACTCCAGCATTCTTGCTTGGAAAATCCCATGGACAGAGGAGCCTGGCAGGCTAGAGTCCATGGGGTTGCAAAGAGCTGGACACGAATGAGTAACTGAGCAACCAAGCAGACGCACAGGTGATTAAGTCCAAAGAACTAAAGGGTAAATAAGGGTTGATTGTTCAAAAATAAAAAAATTTAAAATGACTTTAAAAATGAGCAAAAAAACAAAACTCAAGCACAGCCATGAGGGAAAAAAATAACAGACTACTTCAGCATCTTTACTGTATCAATCTTGATTCCATTTTATACCTCCACGTGAAAGATTGCTTCAGCTGAGAGAAAATGGCTTTTGATGCCACATTTTCCCAAAACACCTGCTGGTTTTAACTTTCAGCAAATAATTTGAACTGCTGAGAATTCTTAGGTTATAATTTTTATATTCATAGCTTCTCAGAAAATTGTAGAGGTTTTCTGCAGAAAAGGGGAAAGCAAGTGAGCCAAGCAAAATGATCTCTGAAAGTAATGGATATTATTCAGTGCTTTCATGTGCTACCCACTATCCACCAGATTCTATTCTGTCACAGGGAGTACAATATTTTAGTGGAAGAGATACAAAGAATTATGTAGCATCCAGTTATTTCTCCAAGGATTGGGCAATGACAGGTAAGCAATTTTATTTGCCAACCTTAAGAACAGTTTTTATTGGAAACTAATAATATAAATTATTCTCCAAAAGTTAATGATATCAACAGATCGCCAGTCCAGGTTCGATGCATGATACTGGATGCTTGGGGCTGGTGAGATGACCCATAGTGATGGTATGGGGAAGGAGGAGGGAGGGGGGTTCAGGTTGGGGAACATGTGTATACCTGTGGTGGATTCATGTTGATGTATGGAAAAACCAATACAATATTGTAAAGTAATTAGCCTTCAATTAAAATAAATAAATTTATATTTTAAAAAAAGTTAATGATATCTCTTTAATCAAGATATCAATCCCAAACAGTGTCAGAGTCACTGAAGTATCTATAGTTGAAAACCTATCACCTTTCTTCAATTTATGCTTTAGTAGATCAACTCTCCAACCTGACATAACCAGTTTTCTAGCAAAACTCAATAGCTGAAAGAAGGCCCCTTTGCATGAACAAGAATGACAAAAATCTATTCCATGTTTCTTGATTCTTCTAGCTGTATTATGACAATAATTTTCTAAGTGGTCACTCTTTGCTGGAATCAGACAGGTTGAAGCAGTGATGTCTTGAAATTTTCCTATCATTGTAGAACAGCCTTTCTCAACTACTGAAGATGAAACATGAGCAGATGGAAGTGAGCATTCCTATCCCTCATGACCAAAACTTGTTATATGGAGATTGTGAGGTTCCAGCGGCCCAAGATGAAGAGCTGGGAGCTCTGATGTTGAGAGAGCTGAAGGATCTGGTACTGGGAGCCATAGAACACAGAACTCTGGAACACCACACAGATGGAAGGAACTACAGCCTTTAACAGAGGTCCCAGCAGGAAACCCAAGTAGACTTACCTTAGTGGACACCATCCAAACAAAACCAGGCACTGAACTGGAGAATTACTCCTCAGTAGAGACCAGCAAGAACAAATAAGGAAGCCAAACACCAGAAGGCTCTCTCCACAGTGCATTAAACAATTCAGTTTTCTCTCAGAACAAACATGCTATCCTGGGGAAAAGGAGGAAAAAGAGAAGATCTTAGGAGAGGTGGGGAGAAAGAATCCTGATTGGGAGTTTAAATTCCGAACTGAAGGAATATTTCATTCTACCATTTGCCTTAAAGATGAATCACAAAGACTAAAGCAATCACAATCTGTTAAACCAGAAGAGGCTGAGTTACCTCTAATAGGCAACATAACTGTTTTCTACCAAACTCATCCTCCCACTAGCAGCAGAACTGAGATATCCAGAGCTAGATAAGATCAGTTACAGCAAATTTTTAAAAAGCAAGTTATTCAGTGCAGATTTGTATGGCAGTGCAAACTTTAACCCTAAAAGGTAGAAGTGAGTAAGATGTAGTTCACAGCTCTTTATGAGGAAAAATTTTGTAAGAACATGGTATGATAAATGGGAAAATGGAGCTAAATATAAGCACAAAGTTAGCACAAAGAAGAGAATGATAAAAAAAAAAAAAAACATATGGAAGCTAGGAGGAGGAGAAAAAAAGTCTTCCTAGAGAAGAAAACAATTTTGGGTTCAAGAGGATGAATATGAGTTCATCGTGCACTGGGGAGAGTCCCCTACAGGTAAAAAAAACAATAAGTCAAACACAGAACAGTGGAAGAGTTAGGTGCTCAGTTTAGTCTTAAACAGAACATAATAAAGAAAAGAAATCTTCAGACAGAATTCCATTCTCTGGCTATTAATGTTATACCCAGGGGATAGAAACTACCTTTGTTACAAGTTGTTAAGACTCTATTTTTAAAGAAAAAATATTTAATAGTGTATTCAGTGTAATGGACGGGAAAAAAATGTAGTATTGTTCAGCCACCAAAAATAAAAAGTGACATTTCAAAGATAAATTTGTGAGGTTATTGCACTACGAACAAAGCTAGTGGAGATGATGGAATTCCAGTGGAGCTATTTAAAATCCTCAAAGATGATGCTGTGAAAGTGCTACACAAAATATGCCAGCAACTTTGGAAAACTCAGCAGTGGCCACAGGACTGGAAAAGGTCAGTTTTCATTCCAATCCCAAAGAAAGGCAATGCCAAAGAATGCTCAAACTACCGCACAATTGCACTCATCTCATACGCTAGTAAAGTAATGCTCAAAATTCTCCAAGCCAGGCTTCAGTAATACGTGAACCTCCAGATGTTCAAGCTGGTTTTAGGAAAGAGGAGGAACCAGAGATCAAATTGCCAACATCCGCTGGATCATGGAAAAAGCAACAGTGTTCCAGAAAAACATCTATTTCTGCTTTATTGACTATGCCAAAGCCTTTGACTGGGTGGATCACAATTAACTATGGAAAATTCTGAAAGAGATGGGAATAGCAGACCACCTAACCTGCCTCTTAAGAAATCTGTATGCAGGCCAGGAAGCAACAGTTAGAACTGGACATGGAACAACAGACTGGTTTCAAATAGGAAAAGGAGTACGTCAAGGATGTATATTGTCACCCTGCTTATTTAACTTATATGCAGAGTACATCATGAGAAATGCTGGACTGGAAGAAACACAAGCTGGAATCAAGATTGCCAGGAGAAATATCAATAACCTCAGATATGCAGATGACACCACCCTTATGGCACAAAGAGGAACTAAAAAGCCTCTTGATGAAAGTGAAAGTGGATAGTGAAAAAGATGGCTTAAATCTCAACATTCAGAAAACGAAGATCATGGCATCCGGTCCCAACACTTCTAGGGAACTAGATGCCGAAACAGTGGAAACAGTGTCAGACTGTAGGGGGGGGGGGGGGGGGCGCTCCAGAATCACTGCAGATGGTGACTGCAGCCATGAAATTAAAAAACGCTTACTCCTTGGAAGAAAAGTTATGACCAACCTAGATAGCATATTCAAAAGCAGAGACATTACTTTGCCGACTAAGGTCCGTCTAGTCAAGGCTATGGTTTTTCCTGTGGTCATGTATGGATGTGAGAGTTGGACTGTGAAGAAGGCTGAGCACTGAAGAATTGATGCTTTTGAACTGTGGTGTTGGAGAAGACTCTTGAGAGTCCCTTGGACTGCAAGGAGATCCAACCAGTCCATTCTGAAGGAGATCAGCCCTGGGATTTCTTTGGAAGGAATGATGCTAAAGCTGAAACTCCAGTACTTTGGCCATTGGAAAAGACTCTGATGCTGGGAGGGATTGGGGGCAGGAGGAGAAGGGGATGATAGAGGATGAGATGACTGGATGGCATCACGGACTCGATGGACGTGAGTCTGAGTGAACTCCGGGAGTTGGTGATGGACAGGGAGGCCTGGCGTGCTGAGATTCATGGGGTCGCAAAGAGTCGGAAACGACTGAGCGACTGAACTGAACTGAACTGATTGTTCTTGTCCTCAATTCAGAGAATAGACTCCAGATGGTCACAAATATATGTCTAAGATGTAAAAAGTTAGATGTTTTCATTCTATCCAGTCTCAAGATCTCTAGGGATTTCCAGTTTTGAAAACTATGATTCTCCATACAGGAGGTGCTAGATGTCACTAATTCACTGTTGGCTTCTGAAGAGTATTTGTAACAACTATTAAAAATTTTTGTCCTAATAATTTTGTGTCAGTATTGACAGTAATGGCATCACCAACTCAATGAACACGAGTTTGAGCAAGCTCCAGGAGTTGGTGATGGACAGGGAAGCCTGGCATGCTGCAGTCCACGGGGTCACAAAGAGTCAGACACGACTGAGTGACTGAACTGAACTGCATGGGTATTTTAGAGCCATCATCTTATATATACTTCGTAATTCTTGCTCAAAGATTATTCTGCACAATTTCTTTAAGTGATAGTTGACAAACAAGTTATGCTTGAATGATCTCAACAGAATTTTTTTCAATATCCTTTTTGAAAGAGACTTTTCATGAGATGTTTTCAGTGCAGAGCAGGACTAAGCAGAAAATGCAGTTTCCATACCTCCCATCCCCACCATGCAACATGCACAGCCTCTCCCACTATCAACACGTCCCATCAGAGTGGTACATTTGTTATAACTGATGAATCTATACTGACACATCATTGTCAAAGAAGTCCATAGTTTATGTTAGGATTCACTCTTGCTCTATACATTCTATGGGTTTGGACAAATGTATAATGACATGCATCCACCCTTACAGTATCACAGAGTATTCACTGACCTAAAACTCCTCTGTGTTCTGTCTATTCATCCCTCCTTCCCCCTCTTCACTCCTGGCAACAATTCATCTTTTTACTGTCTCCATATTTTTACCTTTTCCAGAATGTCATATAGTTGAAATCATAAAGTTTGCAGGCTTTTCAGATTGGCTTCTTTTACTTGTTGTTCAGTCACTAAGTCATGTCCAACTCTTTGTAACCCCATGGACTACAGCACACCAGGCTCCTCTGTCCTCCACTATCTCCTGGAATTTGCTCAAATTCATGTCAATTGAGTCAGTGATGCTATCTAACTATCTTATGCTCTATCATCCCCTTCTCCTCCTGCCCTCAATCTTTCCCAGCATCAGGGTCTTTTCCAGTGAATTGGCTCTTCACATCAGGTAGCCAAAATATTGGAGCTTCAGCTTAAGGAACAATATGTATTCAAGATTCCGCTGTCTTTTGATAGCTTAATAGCTCATTTCTTTTTATTCCTGAATAATAGTCCACAGCTTACCCTTTCATCTACAAAGGACATCTTGGTTTCTTCCAAGTTTTAGCAATTATGAATAAAGCTGTCATAAACATCTGAGTACAGGAGGGTTTTGTGTGGATATAAATATTCTCCATTTGGTTTTAATGATTTTAATTATGGAAGTATAGTTGATTTATAATATTATTTTCAGGTTTACAACATAGTGATTCAATACTTCTATATATTACATTTCATTTAAACTTATAATAAAACATTTGCTACATTCCCTGAGCTGTACAATAATATATCCTTATAGCTTATTTAATTTATACATAGTAGTTTGTATCTCTTAATCCCTTACCTCATCTTGCCCCTCCCTCCTTCCTCCTCCCCTACTGGTAACCACTAGTTTGGTCTCAATCTATGTGAATCTACCTCTGTTATGTTCTATTTATTTCTTTATTCTTCAGATAACACACACAAGCAATAACATACAGTATTTGTCTTTCTCTGTATGACTTACTTTACAAGGCCTAATACTTTCCATGCCCATCTACATTGGTGCAAATGGCAAAATTTCATTCTTTCTTATGGCTGAGAATTCCACTATGTGTATCTCTACATACAAATAGGCTTCCCAGGTAGCACAGTGATAAAGAATCCACCTATCAATGCAGGAGAAGCAAGAGACATGGATTTGATCCCTGAGTCAGGAAGATCTCCTGGAGCAGGAAATGACAATCCACGCTAGTCTTCCATGGACAGAGGAGCTTGGCAGGCTGCAGTCCCTGTGGTCGCAAAGAGTTGGACATGACTGAGGGACTGAGCATGCAGGCACATATATACACATACAACATATATTCTTCACTCATCTTTTGATAAAAACTTTCGGTGACTCCATATATTGACTGTAAATAATGTTGTTATGAACATTAGAATATACATATCTTTTTTAAGTGATTTCATTTTCTTTGGATATATACTTAGGCATGGAATTGCTGGATCATATAGTCTTGAGAGTCCCTTGGACTGCAAGGAGATCCAACCAGTCCATCCTAAAGGACATCAGTTCTGAATGTTCATTGGAAAAACTGATGCTGAATCTGAAACTCCAATACTTTGGCCACCTGATGCAAAGAACTGTCTCATTTGAAAAGACCCTGATGCTGGGAAAGATTGAAGGTGGGAGGAGAAGGGGACAACAGAGGATGAGATGGTTGGATGGCATCACCGACTCAATGGACATGGGTTTGAGTAAACTCCAGGAATTTGTGATGGACAGGGAGGCCTGGTGTGCTGCAGTCCATGGGTTCGCAAACAGTCAGACATGACTGAGCGACTGAACTGAACTTAACTGATAGTAGTTCTATTTTCAGTTCTTTAAAGAATCTCCATACTGTTTTCCATAGTAGCTACACCAATATACATTCCCACCAACAGAGTATGAGCATTCTTGTCTTCACATCATTTCCAACATTTGTTATTAATATTTGCAGACTTTTTTGATGATAGCCATTTTGACAGGTGTGAGGTCATACCTCACTGTAGCTTTGATTTGAATTTAATTAGTGATATTGAACATCCTTTCATGTGCCTGTTAGCCATCTGTATGTCTTCACTGGAAAAATGTCTACTCAATTCTTCTGCCTTTTTTTCAATTGGATTGTTTGGGCTTTTTTTGTTTTTGTTTTTGTTTTTGTTTTTTCCTTGAGTTTCAGCTGTCTGTATACTTTGGACATTAAATCCTCATTGGCCACATCATTTCAAATATTTTCTGCTATTCCAGAGTTTATCCTTTCATCTTACCTATTACTTCCTTTTCAGTGTAAAAACTTTTAAGCTTAACTAGGTCCCATTTGTTTATATTTACTTTTATTTCTTTCATCTTTGAAGACAAAATATTGCTCCAATTTATGTCAGAGAGTGTTTCACCTATGTTCTCTTTTAGTTTTATGGTTGTAGGTCTTGCATTTAGGTCTTTAAACCATTTTGAGGACTTCCCTAGTGGTCCAGTGGTTAAGAATTAACCTGCCAATGCAGGAAACAGGACTTTGATCCCTGGTCCTGGAAGATTCCACATGATGCAGGGCAGCTAAGACCATGTGCCACAACTACTGAGTGTGCTCTAGGGCCCGCAAGTCACAACCACTGAAACCCACTTGCTCTATGGTCCATGCTCCACAATAAGAGAAGGTACAGCCATAAGAAGCCCTCGCATGACAAATAGAGAGAAGCCCCCGCTCTCTGAACTGGAGAAAACCAGCATGCAGCAACAAAGACCCAGCACAGCCAAGAATTAATTAATTTTTAAAAAGATGTTTCCACTTTATCTTTGTGCACGGTGTGAGAAAAGGTTCTTATCTCATTATTTTATATGTAACTATCCAGCTTTCCCAGCACTACTTGTTGAAGAGACTGCTTTTTTCCACCACATATTCTTGCCTCCTTTGACATAGATTAAATGACTGTAGGTACATGAGCTTATCTGAGGGCTATTTTGATAGTAATTGCATTTAATCTGTAGATTATTTTGGGTAGTATGGCCATTTTAACAATGCTATTTCTTCCAAGCCAAGAGCATGGGGTATCTTTCCACTGTTTTGAGTCATCTTCAGTTTTCTTTATCTACGTTTTATAGCTTTCAGTGTATTGGTCTCTCATCCCCTTGGTTAAGTTTATTCCAAGGTATTTTTTATGCTTTTTTTTAAAGTTTCTCTTCATGATATTTAATTATCAATGTATAGAAACACAATAGATTTCTGTATATTAATTTTATATCCTGCAGGCTGGCTGAATTTATTTATTAGTTCTAATAGCTTTTGGCTGGAGACTATAGAGTTCTCTATATAGAGAGTATCATGTCATCTGAAAATAGAGACAGTTTTACCTCTTCCTTTTCAATTTGTATACCTTTTACTTCTTTTTCTTCTCTGCTGTAGCTAGGACTTCTTGTGCCAATTTAGAAAGAAGTGGTGAGAGTGGATAACCTTCTCTTTATTTTGGAGGAAAACCACTCAGGTTACACTATGGAGCATAATGTTAGCTGTTGGTTTGTCATAAATGGCCTTTATTATGTTGAGATATGTTCTCTCTAAACCAACTTCAATGAGAGTTTTTATCATGAATGAATGTTGAATTTTGTCAAATGCTTTTTTCTCCATCTATTGAAATTATCAGGTGATATTTATCCATCTTTTTGTCAATGTGGTGTATTCCATTAATTGACTTGTGGATATTGAACCATCCTTGTATCCCTAAGAATAAGTCCCACTTGATCATGGTATATGACACTTTATTTGTATAATGTTGAATTCAATTTGCTAATACTAATACTTTGCTGAAAATTTTTGCCTCTATACTCATTAGAGATATTGGCTTGTAGTTTGCCTTTTTAGTGGTATCTTTGTCTTGTTTTTGCATCAGGGTAATAGTGGCCTTGTAGAATGAATTTGAGAGTATTCCTCCCTTTCAATTTTTTGGGATCATTTGAGAAGGATAGCTCTTCTCTTTATATGTTTGGTAGAATTCCCCTGGGAAGCATTCCAATCTTGGACTTTCAATTGCTGAGAACTTTTTTTTAATAAACTAAATTTCAGTATTTTCTTCCCAATTCAGTCTTGGAAGATTTATATTCTGAGGAATTTATTCATCTTCTAAGTTGTCCAATTTGGGGCATATAACTGTTTGTAGTATTCCCTTCTGTTTTATAGATCTCTGTGATACTGGTTATTTCTTCTCTTTCATTTCTTATTTTATTTGGGTCCTCTCTTCTTGATGATACCTGGCTAAAGACTTATCAATTTATTTTTAAAAAAAACAGCTTTTACTTTCATTGATCTTTCCTATTTTCCTTTTGGTCTCTAAATTATTTATTTCCTCCCTGATCCTGGAATGTGAAGTCAAGTGGGCCTTAGGAAGGATTACCATGAACAAAGCTAGTGGAGGTGATGGAATTCCAGTTGAGCTATTTCAAATCCTCAAAGATGATGCTGTGAAAGTGCTGTACTCAATATGCCAGCAAATTTGCAAAACTCAGCAGTGGCCACAGGACTGGAAAAGGCCAGTTTTCATTCCAATCCCAAAGAAAGGCAATGCCAAAGACTGCTCAAATGACTGCACAATTGCACTCATCTCACATGCTAGTAAAGTAATGCTCAAAATTCTCCAAGCCAGGCTTCAGCAATACGTGAACCATGAACTTCCAGATGTTCAAGCTGGTTTTAGAAAAGGCAGAGGAAGCAGAAATCAAATTGCCAACATCTGCTGGATTATCAAAAAAGCAAGAGAGTTCCAGAAAAACATCTATTTCTGCTTTATTGACTATGCCAAAGCCTTTGACTGTGTGGATCACAGTAAACTGTGGAAAATTCTGAAAGAGATGGGAATACCAGACTACCTGACCTGCCTCTTGAGAAACCTGTATGCAGGTCAGGAAGCAACAGTTAGAACTGGACATGGAACAACACACTGGTTCCAAATAGGGAAAAGAGTACGTCAAAGCTGTATATTGTCACCCTGCTTATTTAACTTCTATGCAGAGTACATCATGAGAAACGCTGGGCTGGATGAAGCACAAGCTGGAATCAAGATTGCCAGGAGAAATATCAATAACCTCAGATATGCAGATGACACCACCCTTATGGCAGAAAATGAAGAACTAAAGAGCCTCTTGATGAAAGTGAAAGAGGAGAGTGAAAGAGTTGGCTTAAAGCTTAACATTCAGAAAACTAAGATCATGGCTTCTGGTCCTATTACTTCATGCAAATAGATGGGGAAACAGTGACACTTTATTTGCGGTGGGGGGTCAGGGGGGACGCTCCAAAATCACTGAAGATGGTGACTGCAGCCGTGAAATTAAAGACGCTTACTCCTTGGAAGGAAAGTTATGACCAACCTAGACAGCGTATTAAAAAGCAGGGACATTACTTTGTCAACAAAGGTCCATCTAGTCAAGGCTATGGTTTTTCCAGTAGTCATGTATGGAAGTGATAGTTGGACTATAAAGAAAACTGAGTGCCAAAGAATTGATGTTTTTGAACTGTGGTGTTGGAGAAGACTCTTGAGAGTCCCTTGGACTGCAAGGAGATCCAACCAGTCCATCCTAAAGGAGATCAGTCCTGGGTGTCCATTGAAAGGACTGATATTGAAGCTGAAACTCCAATACTTTGACCACCTGATGTGAAGAGCTGACTCATTTGAAAAGACACTGATACTGGGAAAGATTGAAGGCAGGAGAAGAAGGGGACAACAAAGGATGAGATGGTTGGATGGCATCACTGACTCAATGGACATGGGTTTGGATAGACTCCGGGAGTTGGGGTTGACAGGGAGGCCTGGCGTGCTGCAGTTCATAGGGTTGCAAAGAGTCAGACACGATTGTGACTGAACTGATCTTTATTATTTCCTTCTTTCTGCTGAATTTGGTTCTTAATTGTTTTTCTTTTTCTAATTCCTTTACTTGATAGGTTAGGTTGTTTATCTGAGTTTTTTACTTGTTGCTTGAGGTAGGCCTGTTTTTAATAAACTTCCCTTTTACATCTGCTTTTGCTGTGTCCCATAAATTTTGGGAAGTTATGTTTTTATTTTCATTTGTCTCAAGGTATTTTCTGATTTCCACTTTGACCCCCCCGGTTCTTAAGCAGCATGTGGCTTAGCCCCCATGTATTTGTTTTTCCCATTTTTCTTCCTGTATTTGATTTCTAACTTTATACTGGTCATGGGAAACAAGTCAGAGTTTTGTGCAGTTTCAATCTCCTTCTGTTACTGAGTTCAAGCTTATAATGCTTACCATACAACAAGCCAATAAATAACAGATAAGCTGTTGGAGCAAGGAATAGCAACTTTATTTGGAAATCCAGCAAACTGAAAAGAGGTGGGCTTGTGCCTCAAATAAATTTCTTGCCTGAGTTAGAATGCAGGCTTCTTCTATATTAAAAGGGGAAAGAGTAAAGTCAAGCATTTCGTGGTTCCAATGAGGCTCTGGAGGGAATGTGTTCATTTTTCCTCCCTCAGTCATTCACAGGAGGGCCTGGCCAGGATGTTTCTTGTGAGCTGAACAAAGGTATTATAGCATAATGCTCATTACCTGGGAGGCAGGTTTCCCAGAAATGAGCCATTCTGTATAAATTAAGCTCTAGAGGCAACATCCTTTTAGTGATTATCTTGTAATAGAATATAAAAGGTTCTTCCCTATAATTCTTCTTCTGCCTTGTTTGAAATGTTAGCATGCATGTGCATGCTCTTCATGAGCAGACTCTAGTTTTCTTAGAGCATCACTATCATTCCCACTGGTTTTCAAACTAGCAGAGGGGACGCATCATCCAGGAACTGGACCCCGGGGCTGGGGCAATCAATATGTGGTTCAAACCACTCACTCTTCAGGGAAGATCTCCAAGCTTGTGTTATCCCCCCTCCTCCCAGGGGCACAGATGCTCTTCTTCCCTTTGTACATAATTCCATGTGGATGTATCTTCAGACCTGGTTGTATAAGAGTCTTTCTGACAGTCTTCAGTTTGTTTGCAGAGAGGATTGCTCCACATGCAGATGTATTTTTGATGTGTTCAGTGCAGAGGGTGAACTCCACATCCTCCTGCTCTGCCAGCTTGATCTTCTCCACTCAACTGTCTTTTTATTGTTATATCTTTCAGATGAATTCAAAGGTAAGGCTGAAGGTAGAGAATGAGAGCAAATGGGAAAAAGGGAAAAAAAAATAAGTAGACAATAGGGCAAAGGGGGGAAAGTAAAATTTTAAAGAAAAAAAAAGTTTAAAAATAAAAATCTTGATTTCCTAGGAAAAGATGCACTTTTATACCACAGCCAAGATTGTGGGCACAAGTTTCATAGATACATGGTAAGGATCTGAGGGATTCTAGGAAGGCCCACTTGCCCAGATATGCTTCATCTACTTGCCAGACTATCCAGGATCCTCTACTGAAAATTCATAGCCTTTAATTTCAAAGATTTATTGACCATGATTAAACCTTTGTCAAAGTGCCAGTATACTGTGAGGACTAATGTTGAGACATTATCAAAGAATAGCTTTCAGCAGCATTTCCCAACAGGTGTTTGATGCATGAGAAAGGAATTCCATGCTCATATAAGGTCAAAAAGCACTGATTATTATTTTTCTTTCCTACTGAATCACAATATATATTAGCATATGAAAAGCTGTGGAAAGAGCTACATATAGGGAAAAAAAACTTAAAACTTTTTAAAATTCAGCAATTCCAAAACTCAACTGACATTGAGATTCTTCTGGCAGCTATGAGGGTTAATAAAAACAGCTGGCTGAATGCAAGACACCAAAAATGAAACAAAAAAAGATTGGGGCCAAAAAGCAGTGTTCAGATGATGAAGAGAATGCTGACAGTGAGTATGGACTCTTCCCAAGGAGAGACTGAGTATATTCAACCCTTTTCCTTGGATGCAAGCATCTGCTGGATACAATTCATTTGATATAGACAGCTTTCATTTTGTTGGCGATGGGCGGTCAGTCCTTGCAGAATCATTGCCCTTAGGGTGTATTTTTAAGATATATCACTATTATCTAAAGATAAGACAAGAGACAGTCATATCAAGTCAAGGCATTGTCTACTGCTTCATTTGATGTCCTCTATATAAAGCACTGGAGAAGGCAATGGCACCCCACCCCAGTACTCTTGCCTGGAAAATCCCATGGATGGAGGATCCTGGTGGGCTGCAGTCCATGGGGTCGCTGAGAGTTGGACACGACTCAGTGACTTCACTTTCACTTTTCACTTTCATGCACTGGAGAAGGAAATGGCAACCCACTCCAGTGTTCTTGCCTGGAGAATCCCAGGGACAGCGGAGCCTGGTGAGCTGCCGTCTAGGGGATCGCACAGAGTTGGACACGACTGAAGTGACTTAGCAGCAGCATATAAAGCACCGCATTGAAAAAATTTTTCAGAACTTGTGCTAAAAACAATTTGCCTTCCCTAAGGAACTGAGATACTTCCTCCTTACCAAAAAAAGGCTCTTGGGTCTTTCTATTCGCTTTGATTACCAGCAAACCCAAAGCCAAATGTCAGAGCAAATCTAACAGCCATGGGGCCTGGATGTTTGAGATCTTCTTCCTGTTCTTATTGATGTCTCCTCTACTCATGACTCTCTCTTTCTCATTTCCTATTAGTTTATTGCATCTGCTTGTTATAAACCACCACGGGCCAATTTGGGAATACAAGAGGGGACAAGAGAGAAGATGGAAACATAAAGAGAGACAAACAGAAATGATCAGCTCCTGTAAGATCTATATGGAACACAACACCAGTACCTTAACATGGAGTCTGGAATATTGTTAATGCCTAATTCTTTTTAATATTTTTAAGTGAAAAAGTATTCCCAGGTAATATTTGTCCCATCAAGATATTCAGAAAGATGTGTTTCTTGCCGAAAGATATGTCAAGGATACTGAGCGTGAGTTAAGCTGCCATCTCCCACCAGTGCTTGGGTTGAAGAAATTCTACTAAAGGTGGATTGAGAAGTAACTCTGGAGTAGCAGTGAGAACATGCCAGGAATAAGCCAGAGAACCTGGCAGGTAACATCCATGGCAGACTCCCCTGTGGATCTGCAGAGGGGCTAGAATTAGTTCACTTCTTCTGCTGAAAACAGGGTAATCAGCAAATAAGAGAAGGTTAGCATAAAGCATGATTTACAGAGGAGCAGACACATACACAGAGCTAGTATGTCTAGATGAGGGCATGAACTTGGAGGAAAAACCCCATACTGTCTATTCAGAATGCATTCGTTAATAAAGAGAAATTGCAGGACAAGCATTTGTGTTCCAAAGGGCTCAAAAACATGTCAACATACAGTTGACTGGTAATATTACAGGAATGACATTTGGACACAGCTCCTGAAAAACAGTGCCAACTTTATTATCCAATAATAAGCTGAACCAAAGGTATTTTAATGTATAACTTGAGGTTAAAACCCCTCCCCCCTCACTCCTGAGAGATTGGAGGGCAGAGAGTAAGAATACAAGAATCTATAGAGTTGGGGAAGCTTTGACAAGGAGTGTTGATTCTGATTATGGTTACACAAAGGTACAATTACAGCCTGGTCTGAAGGGCTCCCGTCTGTGGTACCTTGTAGGGTAACCATTCTGAGGAACCTATTGGAGGGGAGGTAGTGGTAGCACTAGTTCTTGTATAATTTTCCCAGGGGAAACTATATTGATTATTCATTCCAACAACACAGAGATATTTCCATGTCCTGCCACTACACCCAGGTGTGTGTGTGTGTGTGTGTGCATGCATGCACGCATGCTCAGTCATATCTGACTCTTTGAGACCCCATGGACTGTAGCCCTTCAGGCTCTCTGTCCATGGGATTTCCCAAGAAAGAATACTTGAGTGGGTTACCAGTTCCTTCTGCACTGGTTCAACCCAGGGGTCAAACCCATGTCTCCTGCATTACAGGAGCCACCTGAGAAGTCCACTGAGCCACCTGAGAAGTCCACAACTGGGGGTATATGAAGTCAAATAAAACATGGACCCTGCCCTAAAGAGGTGAGTTAAGTGTCCCAAAGTTCTGACTTTTTTTCTTATAAGTTGACCTTTAGTCTCCTTCAAAATCCTTGCCCTTCCGAGGCAGGGAGAAAGTGATGCATGCAGCTGAAAGGAGTGTTGTTCTTGTAATGAGTATGCTTGCTCTGGGCTCTTTATTTCTCTTGCACTTGCTCTGAAAGCCGAATTGAAGAGCCTCAGCAGCTCATCATGATATACAAGCATATACCACTAACTATGTGTGAAAGTCACTCAGTTGTACCACTGCCGATAATTCTGTGCTATTTGGAGCTAATCAGAGAATGGGAGTAAGAGCAGGAAGGAGAATGCTTACCTTTTAAAATAGGGGTTTTTCAATGGAACTTCTGGCTCTCTAGGGCGTTAGGTCTCATCTGCCTCTCATGTCATCCTATTTCCCATCTATTGAAAACAAAATTTCACTTAGTTCTACCCTTGCCATCTTTGTCTCTTTATCTCCCATCCACTCCTCTGCTCACTGCCCTCCTCACTCCACCAAAACCATCTCACTAACATCCAGATCACATCCATGTCAAGAAATCTGAAGAACAATTTCCAGTCCTGTTACCTGAGCTCTCAGATGACATCTGGCCATGTCATCCTCTTAAAACCCTCGTGTTCCTTGACCTATAGTAGTGCTGGGCTGGATGAGTTACAAACTGGAGTCAAGATTGCCAGGAGAAATATCAACAACCTCAGATATTTGGATGATACCACTCTGATGGAAGAACGTGAAGAGGAACTAAAGAGTCTCTTGATGAGGGTAAAGGAGGAGAGTGAAAAAGCCAGCTTAAAACTCAGCATTCAAAAAACTAACATCATGGTATCTGGTCCCATCACCTTATGGCAAATAGAAGGGGAAAAGGTGGAAGCAGTGACAGATTTTCTCTTTTTGGGTTCTAAAATCACTACGGATGGTGACGGCAACCATGAAATTAGAAAGACAATTGCTTCTTGGCAGGAAAGCTGTGACAAACCTAGACAGTGTGTTAAAAAGCAAAGACATCACTTTGCCAACAAAGGTCCATATAGTCGAGGCTATGGTCTTTCCAGTTGTCATGTATGGATGTAAAAGCTGGACCATAAAGAAGGTAGAGTGCCAAAGAATTGATGCTTTCCAGCTGTGGTGCTGGAGAAAATTCTTGAGAGTCTCTTAGACTGCAAAGAGATCAACTGGTCGATCTTAAAAGAAATCAACCCTGAATACTCTTGAGGACCAGGAGCTGAAGGGGAATGGCACCCACTGGAGCTTTGCATCCTGCATGGATTTACATGAGAATGAGTTCATGCACCCTCACAGCTTCAACTAGCAGCTCTTTGCCAATAACTCTAACTTTGTATTTCCAGCTGAGAGGTTCTTTTTTTACTACAGATCCACATGCCGACAGTTTATGCAACATTGCTGTATGTTTATTTTACAGATAACTCATTACTTAATAGGTTTCCCTAGTGGCTCAGTGGTAAAGAATCTGCCTGACAATACATGAGATGCAGGTTTGATCTCTGGGTCAAAAAGATCCCCTGGAGAAGAAAATGGCAACCCACTCCAGTATTCTTGCCTGAGAAATCCCATGGACAGAGTAGCCCGGCAGGCTACAGTCCATGACGTCACAGAAGAATCGAACATGACTAAGCATCTAAACAACAAAATTACTTAATATATTCAAAACTGAACTTGATACCCACTATTCCTGCAGTGAGCTATCTCACAGACAGAAACGTAGGAACCTTCTTTGATACCTTGGTCTCCACTGCTTCTCATATCCAATCACTAACTGCTGCTAAGTCACTTCAGTCGTGTCTGACTCTGTGCGACCCCATAGACGGCAGCCCACCAGGCTCTCCCATTCCTGGGATTCTCCAGGCAAGAACACTGGAGTGGGTTGCCATTTCCTTCTCCAATGCATAAAAATAAAAGTGAAGTCACTCAGTGGTGCCCAACTCTCAGCGACCGCATGGACTGCAGCCCACCAGGCTCCTCCATCCATGGGATTTTCCAGGCAAGAGTACTAGAGTGGGGTGCCATTGCCTCCTCCAGTCACTAACTAAAGGCTTCCAATTCCATCTACAAAACATTTCTTGAATGACATCCATTTCTCTTCACCCCAAAGCCATCACCAAAGGCCAAGACTCCAAATGAACCCTCACTTGGACTAGGATGACATCTTTTTAAATTATCTTCCTGAATTACTTCCTGCCTTCCACTAGTCCACTCTTCACATAACAGCCAGAGTGTGCTTTTGTAAGTGTGAAAACAAGCATGAGTTCCATACAGTCAAGATTTCAAATGTACAGAGATGTACCATCTTTTAGGGCTCTGAAAATGAACTTAGTTCTAAAGTCGCAAATGTACTTAAAAGTAGAAAACTGAATCTTGGAAAAGCAAGGTGCATGACATCACTTGAGTTAAATATTCCAATTCAACCATCCAACCACTACAAGATTCCCCTCAGGATTCTCCAAACTGTCTTCCTTCCACTTGAGGATGATCCGTGATCCTGTGAAGACTACATAGTACCCTAGCCTTGGGAGAATGAGGCATAAGGTAACTTTTTCCATAATCATCCTTTATCCTCAGGGACCTCTGTTGAAACTGACCTCATCTTAACTGACCCCACCAGTGCTGTCCTCTGTGCTTCCACAGCTGCTAAAAACTAAGTCTTCTACATATATCAACTCATTTAACTCACAACGCCTTGGGTCTGTCATATCTTAGCATTTTGTGCTCCCTTATCTGCCTCAGAAAACTAAGGGCCTTTGTGGCTTTTTCCATATCATACTGCATGTGCTTTCTGAACTCTTTCAGTCTACCCTTAAACCAGTTCAGCCCAACATCTCACTAATCCCTGCCATTCTGTCACTCCAGTGCTATGGTGGGCATGAGACTTCTCTCTGACCATTGTAGCAACTCCACACTACTCTCAGGAAAGCAAGATATGTGCTCCCTCTGCTCTCAGATTCACGGGTAGCTTTGACATTCCTATAATTCCCCCAGCACTACTCCCATCAATGTCTAAAACTTGAGAGAAGGGTGTCTCAACCCTTTCTTAGAAATCCACACCAGCTGTTAACTCTCTTGCTCCCTCATCTCAATTCTAAAGCTCCACTCACCTGCCAAAAGTGTTCAAAGAACTTCTCTGTATGTCAGAGGAAAAGGGCCTGAATCTTCTCTCTTATTTGTGAATAAATTTTATATATTATTTCTTCAGGCTCTGACAAAGAGTAAATAGAATTTACTGATGATGATAATCCTGCTTTGGAGAGGTTCATAAAAATTTTCTGACTCAAGAATTAGGCTTTTCATTGAAAACTTAGGCTTTCAACTACCTCAATAAAGATGAAAAGAATAAAACTTAGGCTTTTTAAGAGTCTTATCTGTTACGGGTTTCAAATAGTCAACTGACTTCTTTTTCTAGACTGAATCTGTTCTTCCTCTTAGCTAATGGATGCCACTGCCTGAAATGGTAAAGACTGTGGAATACTGAGGGGGAAAAGATGTGAGAAAGGAAAAAAAAAAAAAAAAACCTGTTTTTAAAAACCTCCAAATTTTATCCTGAAATAAATGCATTCATGCCCTCTTGAAACTCTGTGTCTCTTTTCTTAGTTGAGAGATAAATTAAGTTTACAATATACAATGTGTTGATTTTACACCTTTTATATATTGCATTATGATTACCATCATAGCGTTAGCTAACAGCTCCACCACATCATATAACTATTTCACTTTATGGTGAGAATATTTAAGGTCTAGTCTCTTAGCAATTTTGTAAGTTTATAATACAGTATTGACTATAATCACTGTGCTGTGCAATAGATCTCCAGGACTTATTTATCTACTAGTCTTTTCTCTTTTTGGCTGTGCTGGGTCTTTGTTATGGGGCATGTGCTTTTTTTTTTTTTTTGCAGTGCACAGGCTTCTCTTATTGCAGTGCTTGTGGCATGTGGGATCTTAGTTCCCCAACCAGGGATCAAACCTGCATCCCCTGTATTGGAAGGTGGATCCTTAACCATTGGAACACCAAAGAAGTCCTATCTACTAGTTTCAAGTTTTTACCCTTAGACAATATCTCCCCAATTCCCCCAAATCCCCAAGCCCTGATAACCACAATTCTAACCTGTTTTTATGAGTTCAGCTTTTTAAAGGAACTTTAATTGATGCGTAACTTACATACAGAAGAGCAAACAAAAGCAAACAAATCGTGAAGATATGGCTTCATGAATTTTCACCAAAAAAACATATACCCTTGTGACAGCAACAGATCAGGAAGTAAAACATAACTAGACCAGATACTGTATATCCCATCTATACCCTCAAACAATCTACAGTCCATAGGATCATAAAACATCAGACACGACTGAGCAACTAATTATATCCTCAAAAATAAACTACTATCCTGACTCCAACACTAGCCACTAATTTACATAGTTTTTGAACTTTAATGGAATCACAACTGCATTTGTGATTGGAATCCTTCCCTCAAAATCATATACATGACATTCATTCTACACTTTTGCACATGAGTTCAGTTCAGTTCAGTTCAGTCGCTCAGTCGTGTCCGACTCTTTGTGATCCCATGAATCGCAGCACACCAGGCCTCCCTGACCATCACAAACTCCCGGAGTTTACCCAAACTCATGTCCATCAAGTCGGTGATGCCATCCAGCCATCTCATCCTCTGTTGTCCCCTTCTCCTCCTGCCCCCAGTCGCTCCCAGCATCAGAGTCTTTTCCAATGAGTCAACTCTTCCCATGAGGTGGCCAAAGTACTGGAGTTTCAGCTCTAGCATCAGTCCTTTCAATGAACACCTAGGACTGATCTCTTTTAGGATGAACAAGTTGGATCTCCTTGCAGTCCATGGGACTCTCAAGAGTCTTCTCCAACACCACAGTTCAAAAGCATCAATTCTTCAGCGCTCAGCTTTCTCTCAGTCCAACTCTCACATCCATACATGACCACTGGAAAAACCATAGTCTTGACTAGACAGACCTTTGTTGGCCAAGTAATGTCTCTGCTTTTGAAACTACTATCTAGGTTGGTCATAACTTTCCTTCCAAGGAGTAAGTGTCTTTTAATTTCATGGCTGCAGTCACCATCTGCAGTGATTCTGGAGCCAGAAAAAAATAAAGTCTCACATTGTTTCCACTGTTTCCCCATCTTTTTCCCATGAAGTGATGGGACCAGATGCCATGATCTGAGCTTTAAGCCAACTTTTTCACTCTCCTTTTTCATTTTCATCAGGAGGCTTTTGATTTCCTCTTCACTTTCTGCCATAAAGGTGGTGTTATCTGCATATCTGAGGTTATTGATATTTCTCCTGGCAATCTTGATTACAGCTTGTGGTTCTTCCAGCCCAGCATTTCTCATGATGTACTCTGCATATAAGTTAAATAAGCAAGGCAACAATATATAGCCTTGATACACTCCTTTTCCTATTTGGAAACAGTCCGCTATTCCATGTCCAGTTCTAACTGTTGCTTCCTAACTTGCATATAGGTTTCTCAAGAGGCAGGTCAGGTGGTCTGATATACCCATCTCTTGAAGAATTTTCCACAGTTTATTGTGATCCACACAGTCAAAGGCTTTGGCATAGTCAATAAAGCAGAAATAGATGTTTTTCTGGAACTCTCTTGCTTTTTCCATGATCCAGCAGATGTTGGCAATTTGATCTCTGGTTCCTCTCTCTTTCCTAAAACCAGCTTGAACATCTGGAAGTTCATGGTTCACGTATTGCTGAAGCCTGGCTTGGAAAATTTTGAGCATTACTTTACTAGCATGTGAGATGAGTGCAATTGTTGGGTAGTTTGAGCATTCTTTGGCATTGCCTTCCTTTGGGATTGGAAGGAAACTGACCTTTTCCAGTCCTGTGGCCACTGCTGAGTTTTCCAAATTTGCTGGCATATTGAGTGCAGCACGTTCACAGCATCATCTTTCAGGATTTGAATTAGCTCAACTGGAATTCCATCACCTCCACTAGCTTTGTTTGTAGGGATGCTTTCTAATGCCCAATTGACTTCACATTCCAGGATGTCTGGCTCTAGGTGAGTGAGCACACCATCATGATTATCTGGATCATGAAGATCTTGTTTGTACAGTTCTTCTGTATATTCTTGCCACTTCTTCTTAATATCTTCTGCTTCTGTTAGGTCCATACCATTTCTGTCCTTTATCGAGCCCATCTTTGCATGAAATGCTCCCTTGGTATCTCTAATTTTCTTGAAGAGATCTCTAGTCTTTCCCATTCTGTTGTTTTCCTCTGTTTCTTTGCATTGATTGCTGAGGAAGGCTTTCTTATCTCTCCTTGCTATTCTTTGGAACTCTGCATTCAAATGCTTATATCTTTCCTTTTCTCCTTTCCTTTTCGCTTCTCTTCTTTTCACAGCTATTTGTAAGGCCTTCCCAGACAGCCATTTTGCTCTTTTGCATTCTTTTCCCTGGGGATGGTCTTGATCCCTGCCTCCTATACAATGTCACGAACCTCATTCCATAGTTCACCAGGCACTCTATCTATCAGATCCAGGCCCTTAAATCTACTTCTCACTTCCACTGTATAATCATAAGGGATTTGATTTAGGTCATACCTGAATGGTCTAGTGGTCTTCCCTACTTTCTTCAATTTAAGTCTGAATTTGGCAATAAGGAGTTCATGATCTTAGCCACAGTCAACTCCCGGTCTTGATTTGATGACTGTATAGAGCTTCTCCATCTTTGGCTGCAAAGAATATAATCAATCTGATTTTGGTGTTGACTATCTGGTGATGTCCATGTGTAGAGTCTTCTCTTGTGTTGTTGGAAGAGGGTGTTTGCTATGACCAGTGTATTTTCTTGGCAAAACTCTATTAGTCTTTGCCTTGCTTCATTCCATATTCCAAAGCCAAATTTGCCTTTTACTTCAGGTGTTTCTTGACTTCCTACTTTTACATTCCAGTCCCCTAAAATGAAAAGGACACCCTTTTTGGGTGTTAGTTCTAAAAGGTCTTGTAGGTCTTCATAGAACCATTCAATTTCAGCTTCTTCAGCGTTACTGGTTGGGGCATAGACTTGGATTACTGTGATATTGAATGGTTTGCCTTGGAAACGAACAGAGATCATTCTGTCATTTTTGAGATTGCATCCAAGTACTGCATTTCGGACTCTTGTTGACTATGATGGCTACTCCATTTTCTCCTAAGGGATTCCTGCCCACAGTAGTAGATATTATGCTCATCTGAGTAAAATTCACCCATTCCAGTCCATTTTAGTTTGCTGATTCCTAGAATGTCAACGTTCACTCTTGCCATCTCCTGTTTGACCACTTCGAATTTGCCTTGATTCATGGACCTGACATTCCAGGTTCCTATGCAATATTGCTCTTTACAGCATCAGACCTTGCTTCTATCACCAGTCACATCCACAACTGAGTATTGTTTTTGCTTTGGCTCCATCCCTTCATTCTTTCTGGAGTTATTTCTCCACTGATCTCCAGTAGCATATTGGGCACCTACTGACCTGGGGAGTTTCTCTTTCAGTACCCTCTCTCTTTGCCTTTTCATACTGTTCATGGGGTTCTCGAGGCAAGAATACTGCAGTGGTTTACCATTCCCTTCTCCAGTGGACCACATTCTGTCAGACCTCTCCACCACGACCCACCCGTGTTGGGTGGCCCCACAGGGCATGGCTTAGTTTCATTGAGTTAGACAAGGTTGTGGTCCTAGTGTGATTAGATTGACTAGTTTTCTGTGATTGTGGTTTCAGTGTGCCTGCTATCTAATGACCTCTTGCAACACCTACCCTCTTACTTAGGTTTCTCTTACCTTGGATGTGGGGTATCTCTTCACAGCTGCTCCAGCAAAGCGCAGCCGCTGCTCCTTACCTTGGACAAGGGCTATCTCCTCACTGCCACCCCTCCTGACCTTGAACGTGGAATAGCTCCTCTAGGCCCTCCTGCGCCTGCCCAGCCACTGCTCCTTGGACATAGGGTAGCTCTTCCCGGCTGCAACTCTTGGCATCAGGCGGGGGATATCTCCTCCTGGCCACTGCCCCTGACCTCGGAAGTGGGGTAGTGCCTCTCGGCTGCTCCTGCGCTGTCACAGCCTGGCACTCTTGGCCGCCACCCCTGACCTGAGGCGGAGGATAGCTCCTCTTAGCTGCCGCCCCAACCTCGGATGTGGGGTAGCTCCTCTTGGCCACAACCCCTCAGGCATGCAGTCCTCCCAGCTTCTGCCCCTGACGTCGGAGGTGGGGTAGCTCCTGCCCCTGACCTCGGACGTGGGGTAGCTCCTGCCCCTGACCTCGGATGTGGGGTAGCTCCTCTAGGCCGCATTATGTGCATCGTCGCAGGTATAATAGATGTTGTGAATTGTTTTGAAATGGTTGCACCAATTTAACTATCATTAATAACATCTGGGAATTCCAACTGTTCTGTATTTTCACCCATACTTAGAATTGGCAATCTTTCTATTTATAGCTGTTCTCATGAGTATATGGCAATACCGTGTTAAAATTTGCATTTCCCTAAGGACTTCCCTGGTAGCTCAGGCGGTAAAGCATTTTTCTACAATGCGGGAGACCTGGGTTCGATCCCTGGGTAGGGAAGATTCCCTGGAGAAGGAAATGGCAATCCACTCCAGTACTCTTGCATAGAAAATCCCATAGACAGAGGAGCTTGGTGTAGGCTACTGTCCATGGGATCGCAAAGAGTCAGGCACGACTGAGTAACTTCACTTCACTTCACTTCAAGGACTTAGGCAACTTTTCATGTGACTGCTTTCCATCTTTTTTGTCCACCCCAGTAACTGAAATTTCTACTAAAATTTCAGAGTATAAATTTCATAGAGGCAGTTAAATAAAGAGAAAGGAAAAAGGAAGCTCAGCAGACAGAAGAAATTTTAGATTGGTCACTGCATATGATCCCTATTTCTCTTGGAATACAGCATAAATATGAACTATTTAGTTCTGCATGAACTAGCTTCTACTTGCCTCACCAGGTGTGTCATATACTTCTCTCCCCTCTTTCTCATGTTCTACATGTTGACATCTCAGCTCAGACACACCAAGTTCTCTCCAGATCTAGGGCCTTTGCTCATATTTGACTGCTGTATCCTCTTGTTATACTTTTGTCTCGACTTCTAACCACCTCCCTTCACTTATTGTACCATTAGGTCTTAGCTAAAATATGACTTCTTCAAAGAAGCCTTTTCCAAACTAGCTGCGATCACCATCTTTTAAGCTCCAATAGACAATTTTTTTCATGTATGTCATTCATAATGGAGGTAAATGCTATTTAACATACAGATCTCCTACACTCTAAGCCCTATGAAGAAAGAGACTCTGTCTGTCATGTTCATGGCAGGATTATTAGCCATAATATTCAGTTCATGGGAAGCCCTTATTAATCCTGTTGTATTTTGTTTTGCTTAACTCAGTAACCTCCCAGTCTAAATTTCTTCCTTGCCTTTAACAGGGTTTCTTCCTTAGAAGTTGATGTCAGCAGAGTCTCTACCTTAACTTGGTGGTTCTCTCTGGCTACCCTCTATTCAAGGCAAACCCATCTGTTTACATGGATTTAACTAGCTCTATGCTATGACTTAAAAATATATTTCTGACACGCTTATCACAAGCTTCAGATTTGTATATCTAACTGCCTCCTAAGTATTTCCAACTGGATATTATACAGATACTTCAAACTCAACATGTTCCAACCGAGCTCATCTTTTTCCCACGCCCCCACTGCCACCCCTACCTATTCCTCCTACTCTTAACTTTTACAGTCTCACTTAATGGCACCATCATCCACCTAGTTTCCTAAAGCAGAAATCTAGTAGTCATTCTAAACTCCTGTCTACCCACACCTTTTCATTCACTATCTCATTATTCCTCCCACATCATTCTATAATCTTCTTCCCATTCCTACTACTACTACCTAATCAGATTTCCATTCTTTCTTACCTTGACTACTGACATAGCCTCCTAATAACTCTTTTTATCTCAATTTCACCTTCCTTTGAAGCTTCCCCCACATAGAAGCCAGAATGACATACCTAAAATTTGATTTGACTATGGAGTTTCTGTGCTTAAAGCTCTTAAAGGCTTTCCTCAGCCTTGTTATTCAGTTAACAGACTAGGCCATATATAAGTTGACTCTTATTTACTTCCTCACATCTACCTTCTATAATCACCAACTTTCAATTACTATCAAACAGAGACCTTACCTTCAGCTTCAGCTTCTCTCATGCTGTCCTCAAGCCTGAAATGTCACTCAGTTCTTACCCATCCTTCAAGATTAGATTCTGGGAACATTTTTTCCAGGAAGCCCAAAGCTCTGGTTTGCACTGAGTTCACTCTGCTCTCCCACATCCCCTGCCACCCTTGGCAAACCTATCATTACCACATAACTTCTCATTACCACATAACTGCCTATTCATAGGCAGTCTCTCCCACTAAACCATCAAATCCTTGAGAACTGGCCCAATATACTATTTGTTTTTGTGCCCCAGGATGTAGTGGACAGCCTGGCACATGTTAGGTACCTAAAAATTGCTATAGCACTGTAATGTTTGTGATCACTTTGAATCTCTGTGGCAGAACTCTTTATCTACTTTTATCCTTTCCTTTATTCTGCTGGATTCCAACTTTATTCCTGGTGACTCTGTGCCCAGCTCAGTTATGCCTTTTCTTAACTTCCCTTGCTAAGACAGAAGACCAATGCAATATAAGAACTCAATGCCAGCCCCTGTAAACAGCTTTAAAAGAGGTTTACTCATTTGGGGAAAAGATGCTTTTGTCTTTTATTCATCCCCTCCTTTTGCCTGAAACATGTTCACAATGTCTAGAGTTCCAGGAAACATCATGGGTCCTTGAATGCAAATCCATACTGTAAAGATAGGAGTCTGGTAACCTAACGACCATGGAGCTTTCATACAATCCTGGGATAACATTCTGTTAGACTTCTGTTACATGAGAGACTATCGTCCATACTTTGTTTAACCTATTTGTGTCTTTGTTACTAGAAGCTGAATACAATAGTGGCAACTAGTTCTGAATAAAACTTTCTTCTTAGAGTAATATCATATGGCATCCCTTGTATGTAGAATCTAAAAAGAAATGATACAAATGAACTTACTTACAAAACAGGAACAAAATCACAGACTTCAAGAAGGAGCTCATGGTTACCAGGGCAGAGGGGGAAAAGGGCAGGGAGAACAGATAGTTAGGGAGTTCAGTTCAGTTCAGTTCAGTTCAGTTGCTCAGTTGTGTCCGACTCTTTGCAACTCCATGAATTGCAGCACGCCAGGCCTCCCTGCCCAATACCAACTCCCAGAATTCACTCAAATTCATGTCCATAGAGTCAGTGATGCCATCCAGCCATCTCATCCTCTGTCGTCCCCTTCTCCTCCTGCCCCCAATCCCTCCCAGCATCAGAGTCTTTTCCAATGAGTCAACTCTTTGCATGAAGTGGCCAAAGTACTGGAGCTTCAGCTTTAGCATCATTCCTTCCAAAGAAATCCCAGGGCTGATCTCCTTCAGAATGGACTGGTTGGATCTCCTTGCAGTCCAAGGGACTCTCAAGAGTCTTCTCCAACACCACAGTTCAAAAGCATCAATTCTTCGGCACTCAGCTTTCTTCACAGTCCAACTCTCACATCCATACATGACCACTGGATAAACGATAGCCTTGATTAGATGGACCTTAGTCGGCAAAGTAATGTCTCTGCTTTTGAATATGCTATCTAGGTTGGTCATAACTTTCCTTCCAACGAGTAAGTGCCTTTTAATTTCATGGCTCCAATTACCATCTGCAGTGATTTTGGAGCCTGAAAAAAAATAAAGTCTGACACTGTTTCCACTGTTTCCCCATCTATTTCCCATGAAGTGGTGGGACCAGATGCCATGATCTTCGTTTTCTGAAAGTTGAGCTTTAAGCCAACTTTTTCACTCTCCTCTTTCACTTTTATCAAGAAGCTTTTGAGTTCCTCTTCACTTTCTGCCATAAGGGTGGTGTCATCTGCATATCTGAGGTTATTGATATTTCTCCCAGGAATCTTGATTCCAGCTTGTGCTTCTTCCAGTTAGGGAGTTGGGGATGGACATATACAGACTGCTGCATTAAAAATAGAGAACCAACAAGGACCTACAGTATAGCACATGGAACTCTGCTCAATGTTATGTGGCAGCCAGGATGGGATGGGAGTTTGGGGGAGAATTGATATGTGTACATGTATGACTGAGTCCCTTCCCTGTTCACCTGAAACTAACACAATATCATTTATTAATTGGATATAGTCCGATACAAAATAAAGGTTTTTTTTTAAAAAGTTTCTTCTTAAATGATGCAACTGAAAACTAAAATTGATCATTAAAAAATGCTTAACTGGGACCATCTAGGATGAACACACTGCTAATTTTAAAGATATTACTCTATTCAGCTTCATCTAAAAACTCGTGGGCTGGTGACTTTTAATAGTTAGTGAGCTACTTTGTTTTTCCAACTGTCATTTAACTCGGTGACTTGACACTTTAGTAGAGTTGGAGTTTCTGAGGCAATTACATGAGTAGCTTTTATAGTATTCTTATTCACAGCTAGTAACTATTATGGGGGTTTCATAGTGCCTAATTAAGAAATAAGGACAGAGTAATTAGAGTTCTTTCAAGGATTTATAACCAAGAAAGTATTAATAAACTATCATGTATTTACAAGTATCTATGTGCATGCACAAATATAAATCTTTATATAGATAGCAAATATAAATTACTACTTTTTCACTTAGTCTCTCCATTTATCCAGTATAAAGTAAAACAACAACACGTATATATACACAAACAAATTTCTAATAGACATTGGATTCTGGGTCTCTGACTTAACAAGTATACCTTGTGTTTCTAATGACTTAATCATTTATTAATCTTGTTCCCACTCACAGTGACTACCGGCCATTTTTACATCATATTTCAAATTGCCAACATCTGCTGGATCATCAAAAAAGCAAGAGAGTTCCAGAAAAACATCTATTTCTGCTTTATTGACTATGCCAATGCCTTTGACTGTGTGGATCACAAGAAACTATGAAAAATTCTGAGAGAGATGCGAATACCAGACCACCTGACCTGCCTCTTGAGAAACCTACATGCAGGTCAGGAAGCAACAGTTAGAACTGGACATGGAACAACAGACTGGTTTGAAATAAGAAAAGGAGTACGTCGAGGCTGTATATTGTCACCCTGCTTATTTAACTTATATGTAGAGTACATCATGAGAAATGCTGGGCTGGAAGAAGCACAAGCTGGAATCAAGATTCCTGGGAGAAATATCAATAACCTCAGATATGCAGGTGACACCACCCTTATGGCAGAAAGTGAAGAGGAACTTAAAAGCCTCTTGATGAAAGTGAAAGAGGAGAGTGAAAAAGTTGGCTTAAAGCTCAACTTTCAGAAAACGAAGATCATGGCATCTGGTCCCATCACTTCATGGGAAATAGATGGGGAGACAGTGGAAACAGTGTCAGACTTTATTTTGGGGGGCTCCAAAATCACTGCAGATGGTGACTGCAGCCATGAAATTACGACACTTACTCCTTGGAAGGAAAGTTATGACCAACCTAGATAGCATACTCAAAAGCAGAGACATTTCTTTGCCTACAAAGTTCCATCTAGTCAAGGCTATGGTTTTTCCTATGGTCATGTATGGATGTGAGAGTTGGACTGTGAAGAAAGCTGAGTGCCAAAGAATTGATGCTTTTGAACTGTGGTGTTAGAGAAGACTCTTGAGAGTCCCTTGGACTGCAAGGAGATCCAACCAGTCCATTCTGAAGGAGATCAGCCCTGGGATTTCTTTGGAAGGAATGATGCTAAAGCTGTAACTCCAGTACTTTGGCCACCTCATGCAAAGGGTTGACTCATTGGAAAAGACTCTGATGCTGGGAGGGATTGGGGGCAGGAGGAGAAGGGGACGACAGAGGATGAGATGACTGGATGGCATCACGGACTCGATGGATCTGAGTCTGAGTGAACTCCGGGAGTTGGTGATGGACAAGGAGGCCTGGCGTGCTGTGATTCATGGGGTCGCAAAGAGTCAGACACGACTGAGCGACTGAACTGAACTGAACTGGCTCAGTTTAAACTCTATTTCGTGGCTACCTAGACACTGGCAGCACATGGCCTCTACTCCAGGCGTTTAATGCTAACTTTTCAACAATTATCAAGGCCCATTTTCTGAGAGCCTCTGACCTGCTTAGAGTCAGTATCACCAGCTGTTTCTATGTGACTGTTTAGCGCTCTCCCCAACCCAGGAGATGGTCATTCACTCTGTGCAATGATTTCTGCACATACTCACTCCCTCCTGAGAGATTTAAAGTCCATGTAAGATTCAGCCTTGCTTTGTTTTTAAGGATAAATGATAGGATTTGAGATCAAATATTTTTAGACTGTAAAAACATATCTTGCCTCTGCTGTTTTGTACTTAATAGGTACACACATGACTTCAATAACAATCAGGCTGTTCAAGGTTAATTCATTCACTGACTTACTAGTATTGAGTATCTGCTATGTGGTTAGCACTGTGCTATGTCAAAACAGAGTTGGACATGACTGAAGCAACTTAGCAGCAGCAGCAGCAGCAACAGATCAAAAATACTACACTGAGCAAAAACAGGTATTGTATCTAACTCCATGTTGTGGGGAAGACATGTATTATGCAAACTATCACAGAAATGAGTTTATAATTGCAAACTGAGATTAGTGCTAGAAGGAAAGGAATATGGTTCTATGAGTCTGCTAATCACAGATTAGCTTGTTTCAGACCTAGCACCTTAGCAAGTAAACTAGAAATTGGAATTTTAAAACTAAATGGAATTTTAAAAATCCATATGAATATGTCATAAAGCTACTGAGGCTATGACGGCTCATGGGGCTAAAATCCAAGAGAAGAGGGAAGTTCATGAAGGTGAACCTGACAGTCAGAGTAACTCTTCCTCTTATGGAATTTGCTAATTCTCAGTAGAGGATCAGAAGGTGAGCAGAGCTCCCTATAGTCTCATGAGGCTGGGGAACACACACTGAAGTTTTGGGCCCACAAAGAAAGGGAGGCCTTGGTCAACTCCACAGCTTTCCATTGAGAAAGGACAGCACTTATGAACTCCCTTCTCCATGACTCACTCGTGGTGCACCTCCAACCAGGACTCCAGACAGTCAAGGCTCTTCCACTAGTGGAGGGCTTAACATTTCAGTCTGGCTTTATCTGAGACAATGATACTGCTCCAGTCCTTCATTAAACTGTACTAGTGAAGATAGCAGTACTAGGAAGATATTCTGCTTTCATTCTATCCATGCTGCTCTCTGGACACATTTTGTAATGAAACCTTCGGTAAGATTCATCAGTTACTTCCTTTTTGTCCATTGACCCAGTGGCATGAACAAACTTAAATGGCGAGAGAGGCAGTCTAAACTTCAGGTTAAATGAAATGATTGCTATATCCCAGGTGCAAACATCCCACTGTTGAATACTATAATACTCAAACAAACTAAGTCCAGAAGAATGGAGATGGGAGGTAAAACATTTTTAATTAGGCTAATAGGTACAATAGGAAGAATACATACTCTCACTTCTATCCTATTGTCTCCAAACCAATATATTCAATATATGGGAGCAATACTAATATTAATAATAAATAATAATAAATTTTTTATTTAATAAAAGTATTTAATATAATAATAATGATAAATTAATCATTAGCTAAAAAGGATATTATTGTAAGACTGTCCACTACCCAAAATGTATTGTGTCTCATCTACACCATATTCAAGACTCCAGCTAGACCATGAATGTTTCTGGGCCCTTGATGTACCTCAGACCACTTAACCACTATTTGCCCCACTTCTTTAACTATAAAATAAACTTCCTTGGTCAGAGGAAGGTTGGCTAGAATACCATAACAGTTCATAAAAACAGTCAGTCCACGAACAGTGATACTAAAAGAAAAAAGTTGAGAGGAAAGGCAAATTAAATTTTAAAGCGTCACAGCCCCCTCCATTGGAAAAGCCCACTCCAGTACTGAGCGACTTCACTTTCACTTTTCACTTTCATGCATTGCAAAAGGAAATAGCAACCCACTCCAGTGTTCTTGCCTGGAGAATTCCAGGGACGGAGGAGCCTGGTGGGCTGCCGTCTCTGGGGTCGCACATAGTCAGACACGACTGAAGCGACTTAGCAGCAGCAGCAGCAGCCCCCTCCATGATGGCAGGCAGCTAGCTTGCCTCCCTGGGGTATGGTACGACACTGCAAGCTAAAGGCTGGTACCCATTCCTGGGAAGTACAGGAGGAGTCCATATTTTAATATCTGTCACCAAATGCACTTTGATCAATACTAAGTAGTCTTGGGAAAAAAGCTGGGCAGTATAAATGGAATGAAATCACCTTGTTTCCCTGATAATTAAAAGCCTATCCACAGTGACCTTTTGGTGGTCATTCATATAGGACAAATTCAGTTACACTTTGGAACCTCATTGAAACAGGTTCAGTCATGTCTTCTCTCAAACTTTGTGGTCAGTCTTACAATTCTCTTTCTTTTAGGTCCCTGACAATATGATTATATCATTAGCACTGCCCATTGATCAATATAGATACTTACCCTCAGGCTTTCTACTAACAAAGTGAACAAGAAGATAAATTGTTTGACTTACATCCACTAGGAGAATTTTCTGTATCCACTGTCCTGCAGGGCCACTCCTAAGGGAGCAAGTTATAGTGATTTACTCCTTATTGGTGCAAATGTGTGCAGTTCAGTTCAGTCACTCAGTTGTGTCTGACTCTTTGCAACCCCATGGACTGCAGCATACAAGGCCTCCCTCTCCATTACCAATTCCTGGAGTTCACTCAAACTCACATCCATTGAGTTGGTGATGCCATCCAACCATCTCATCATCTGTTGTCCCCTTCTTCTCCCACCTTTAATCTTTCCCAGCATCAAGGTCTTTTCCAATGAGTCAGTTCTTCGCATCATATGCCCAAAGTATTGGAGTTCCAGCTTCAGCATCAATCCTTCCAATGAATATTCAGGACTGATTTCCTTTAGGATAGACTGGTTGGATCTCCTTGCAGTCCAAGGGACTCTCAAGAGTCTTCTCCAACACCACAGTTCAAAAGCGTCAATTCTTTGGCACTCAGCTTTTTTATAGTCCAACTCTCACACCCATGCATGACTACTGGAAAAACCATAGCTTTGACTAGATGGACCTTGTTGGCAAAGTAATGTCTCTGCTTTTTAATATGCTGTATAGGTTGGTCATAACTTTTCTTCCAAGGAGTAAGTGTATTTTAATTTCATGGCTGCAGTCACTGTCTGCAGTGATTTTTGGAGCCCCTCAAAAATAAAGTCCGTCACTGTTTCCACTGTTTCCCCATCTATTTCCCATGAAGTGATGGGACCAGATGCCATGATCTTAGTTTTCTGAATGTTGAGTTTTAAGCCAACTTTTCCACGCTTCTCTTTCACTTTCATCAAGAGGCTCTTTAGTTCTTCGCTTTCTGCCATATGGGTGGTGTCATCTGCATATCTGAGGTTATTGATATTTCTCCCAGCAATCTTGATTCCAGCCTGTGCTTCATCCAGTCCAGCATTTCTCATGATGCACTCTGCATATAAGTTAAATAATTAGGGTGACAATATACAGCCTTGACATACTCCTTTCTTGATCTGGAACCAGTCTGTTGTTCCATGTCCAATTCTAACTGTTGCTTCTTGACCTGCAAACAGATTTCTCAGGAGGCAGGTCAGGTGATCTGGTATTCCCATCTCTTTAAGACCTATTTTTAACCAGATTCAAATATTTTCTTCTTTAGTCAGTTGATTTGAAGTAATTTTCCCATGAGAGTGGAGTGTAGTACAGCAGTAGGAGGGAAGGTGAGAGTTAAAACTACTTAGGCAACTTATTTCTTATCCTTTACACCTGCATGGACCTCATCCTAAATGTATTACTTTCACTTGCTGATAGAGGACTTCAGGCCATGTCTAACATCAGTGCTGGTTTCAAATCCTTCACTGCTTACTGTCTATGTGTAACTTCTTTTCTTCATCTTATTGGTAAAGAAATAATCCAAACTGACTCAGCTTCATGCTTCTGATCTCCTCCTACCATTATCACCTTGGCTCAGCCGACTCCAACTACTCTCTTCCTCCATCAAGCCAGTCCTGTTCATGACCTCTGCTCTTCTTATTTCCACCTAGAATATCTTTGCTCTGGAAATGCACGAGCTACTTCAACACCTACAGGCCATGGATCAAAAAATACTTTCTTGGTGACAACATTCCCTGACAACCCTTTTTAAAAGTTAAACCCTAGGACTTCCCTGGTGGTCCAGGGAGTAAGACTCTGAGCTTCCAATGCAGGGGACTCAAATATGATTCCTGGTCAGGGAACTAAGATTACATATGCTGTGCAGCTAAAAATAATTTTAATAAATAAAAAATTTTTAATGAATCAATAAAATTAATTTTTAATAAAAAATTAAAATTAAAAAAAGTTCCCACCCTGGTAATTTTAATTTATCCTGATTTATTTTTCTCCTTACACAGATCACCTTCTAATATACTGTGTGTTTCAGTGTATTTGCTTATCCTCTGTTTTCCTCTATCAGACTACCAGTTACAGGAAGGAATTTTTATCTGCTTAGTTTATTGCTATGTCTCCAGTGCCTGGAAAACTGTGAACATATGGGATATTCAATAAATATTTTAATGAAAGAACAAGTGAATGAATCTTACCCCTCAAAGTCATAACAAATTTTAAATTTTGTTTGAGAGTATTCCAGCAAATTGAAAATAAACAGTATTGTAATAAATGAATATGTCTGATTTTATTCATTCATATGTATTTATTATAAGAAACTCCCCCCTGCCCCATTTATTTTCTCCTCTTTTTCCCCCTACAGTCTTCCAATCTACATATATTATAAAAATTTTGTGTGAGGAGAAATCAGTTCAGATTGTGCTATTTCCCCAACATCTGCTGGTTTTGAGAATAATAATGCCACTGGTTGTTTCTGATACAAGCACAGTGTAAGGCTTTGTTTCTTACAAGTCAACCGAACAAGCAAACAATGAGAATTACTCCCAGCTTGAAGAGGCATGCTGAATCCGAATCTCAATGAATGTCCCCATCACGCTAAAATCAACATGATCTAAAATCATCAGTTCCCCTTTGGCCTTACTCTCAGAATCCACACACAAACACACACACACATACAATTTTAATGTAAACTAACAAAGTTATTTTTATGTGGGAATTCTTTCATCTCGGAGTTTTGTTTTTAAACTGGTCCCCAGAGTATGCCAGGATGTGACCTCAGTTAAAGCTTTGGAACGCAGTGAGGGGTAATGACAGGATAGAAGAAGAACTAGCTTCCCTCAGCCAGGTAAATCCTTTAGACAGGCCTCATCCTGCTGCTGCTGCTAAGACGCATCAGTTGTGTCCGACTCTGTGCAACCCCACAGACAGCAGCCCACCAGGCTCCTCTGTCCCTGGGATTCTCCAGGCAAGAATACTGGAGTGGGTTGTCATTTCCTTTTCCAATGTATGAAAGTGAAAAGTCAAAATGAAGTCACTCACTTGTGTCCGACTCTTCGCAACCCCATGGACAGTAGCCTACCAGGCTCCTCCGTCCATGGGATCTCCCAGGCAAGAGTACTGGAGTGGGTTGCCATTTCCTTCTCCAAGGCAGGCCTAAAGGACTCATTAAGGATACTGAGGCAAAAGGAAAGTATATCAGAGAAAAAAGGAGGGCTGCTTTGCTGAGAGCTTCATGGGCCATGTTAAAGACTTACAATTTTGCTCTGAATGAGATGGAAAGCCATCTGAGGGTCTTTGAAAAGTTCATCTGTGATATTCTGCTGGAAACAGACTGAAGGGTAACCAAAGCTGGAGAAGGGAGATCAGTTAGGAGGCTATGACAATAATGCAGAACAGACAGAACAGTGATCTGAATTGAGACCACAGCAAAGGACCGACTGTACAAGAGTGGAGAGAGTTTTTGAAAGCAGGGCCAACAAGATTTGTTGCCAGATCAGATGTGGGTTGGGACAGAGAGGAGTCAAGAGTGACTCTGAGGTTTTTGTCCTGAGCAACTAGAGGAATGGAATAATCACTAACTGAGAAAAAGTCAAGAAGAAAAACAAGCTTGAAGTTAGCATCATGAGGTGAAGGGGAAAATTAGGAGTTCAGTGATGGATGTGTTAATGGTCAGTGAATGGGTCATATGAATCTCGCATTCAAGGGCAAGCTCTAGGCTGCAGGTGGAAATTTCCAAGTCTTCAGCATATAGATGATACTGAAAATCATGGACTGGATGAGATCAATGGAATGCGCAGCAATAGAAAAGATTTCCAAGCTGCTCTGGAAGGCAATACGGCAACTCCTCAAAGATTAAACATTAGAGTTAGCCTGCATGCATGCTCAGTTGCTCAGTCATGTCCAACTCTTTGTGACACTAATGGACTGTAGCCCACCAAGCTTCTCTGTCCATGGGGGATTCTTCAGGCAAGAATGCTGGAGTGGGTTGCTGTGCCCTCCTCCAGGACATCTTCCTGACCTAGGGATGGAACCCGCATCTTCTGCATTGCAGGCAGATTCTTTACCCACTGAGCCACCTGGAAAGCTAGAGTTACCCTATAATCTAGCAAATCCACTGTTAGGTATATACCCAAGAGAAATGAAAACATGCATATAAAATATTGGGCACCATGTAAAGGCACTGACCCTCCTGCAGTTGAAAAATTCAAGTATAACTTTATGATCCATCCTCCATATCCATGGTTCCACATCCTCAGATTCAACCAAACATGAATTAGGCATTACTGTAGTACCCATTTATTGAAAAAAAAAGTTCAGATATAAGTGGACATGTGCAGCTCAAACCTGTGATATTCAAAGGTCAACTGTGTATCAATGATCACAGCAGGAGTATTTGTAAGAGTCAAAAAGTGGACCCAACTCAACTGTCAACTAATAATGGGTAAAGTGTGGTATATCCACACAATGGAATGTAATTTGGAAATCAAAAGGAATGAAGTTATGTGCTACAATGTGCATGAACCTTGAAAACATTATGCTAGTTAAAGGAGCCAGTCACAAAGGACCACATATTGTATGAGTCCATTTATATGAAATTATAAATTTTCATACAACCAGAGTAAGCAAATTTGTAGAGGCAGTGGTTGCCTAGGGCTGGGAATGGGGGAATGAAAAGCTAAGTAGATGGTAAAAACTAAGGGACAAGGGGTTTCTTTTGAGGGGAATGATAGTGTTCTAAAATTGATTATGGTAAGCATAGAACAATTTTGTAAATATACTGAAAGCCATTGAATTGTACACTTCAAGTGGTTGAATTGTATGCTGTGTGAATTATAGCTCAGTAATGCTATCCAAAAAATAAAGAAGGAAAGAAAAGAAAAGAAACAGAGGAGAGTTCCAAGGTTTGAATCCTGAGGCCATCAGAATTTGGGGGATTGGGCTCAGATGGTAAAGAACCCACCTGCCAATGCAGGAGACATAATAGATGTGGGTTTGATCCCTGGGTTGGGATGCTCCCTGGAGGAGGGCTTGGCAACCCACTCCAGTATTCTTGCCTGAAGAATCCCGTGGACAGAGGAGCTGGTGGGCTACAGCTCATGGTGTCACAAAGAGCCAGACACAACTGAGCAAGTGAGCATGTATGCACAACATTCATTAGACATCCAGGAGGAAGTTTAGAGTAGGGATTTAGAGGTGTGACTTTGGAGATGAGGAGAAAGGTCTGGGCTTGAAAAATAAATCTGAAAGCCCTTAGTATATAGATAGTATTTTAAACCATTGTATTAGGTGAGATCACCTAGAAAGTGAGCGTAGAAAATACAGAGCTTGGATGCTGAGTCCAGGGCCTGCCAACATTAGAGGCTGGGGATATATAGAGGAACCGGAACATGGGGCACTGAGCAAAGGATCCTGAAAAGGAGGCGCCAAAAAAGTAAGAAGAGCCGAGAGTACAGTGTCCTAAAAGTCAAGTGAAGAAAACACCTAGGGAAGAGTGATCATCTGTCAAATCCTGACAAGAGCTCAAGTGAGACAAAGAGTAAGAGCAAACACTGGTGTTAGCTATGTGAAACTCAAATGGAAATTTTACCAGAACTGTTCTGTAGGAGTCACAAGAATGAATCCCTGATTAGAAAATAGGAGATGAGCAAACTGCAGATAAAAAGTAGACAGAACCATTGAGAAGATCTGCTTGTCACAGAAGCAGGAAAAATGGTCCAGTAACTAAAGTGAAATAGAGCCCAGAATTTTTTTTCTCCCTATATTGGAAGAAGTAGTAGCATTTTATAAGTTTCTTGAAAATAAGCAGGCAACAGAGAAAACATGATTTTACAGAAGAGAGAAGCCAACTGCTGATGTGTGGTCCTTAAACATGGGACAGGGGATGGGAACTGGTGAGCCAGTGGAAGGGACTGGCCTTAGCTAAAAGACTGTGGCAAGTTCACCTGTCGTGAGGAAAGAGAATATATGGACACAGAGTATGCAGCTGGGTGGACGTGATGCACACTACAACTGTTCTGGGGTCTTTTATTACCCCAGTAAAACAGGAAACAAGGTCTCAGCAGAGTAAGAATGGAGGAGGAAACATGGAGGAGAGAAAATAAAGAAGAAAACAGTCTTTGGGCAATGGCAAGTGAAGAACTAGAGACATGCAGTATCACTGTCAGTTATTAAGTGACCATTGTGGTTAATACTGAGCTACGAGTAAGGCCAGTCATCAAGGTGGTGTTTTTCTCCAGACCTGTTCAACCATATGTTGGTAGGTCCTAATAAAGAATTGGCTTCAACCAACATTGAGATTAATAAAAGAGGGAAATGTTCACAATTTTGTAAAAAAGAAAGACAGGAGATTTTAGTCTGATTATAGTACCTCTACTTCATGGGAAATAGATGGGAGAACAGTGGAAACAGTGTCAGACTTTATTTTTTTTTGGGGGGGGTGCTCCAAAATCACTGCAGATGGTGACTGCAGCCATGAAATTAAAAGACACTTACTCCTTGGAAGAAAAGTTATGACCAACCTAGATGGCATATTCAAAAGCAGAGTCATTACTTTGCGGACTAAGGTCTGTCTAGTCAAGGCTATGGTTTTTCCAGTAGTCATGTATGGATGTGAGAGTTGGACTGTGAAGAAGGCTGAGCACCAAAGAATTGATGCTTTTGGACTGTGGTGTTGGAGAAGACTCTTGAGAGTCCCTTGGACTGCAAGGAGATCCAACCAGTCCATTCTGAAGGAGATCAGTCTTGGGATTTCTTTGGAGGGAATGATGCTGAAGCTGAAACTCCAGTACCTTGGCCACCTCATGCAGAGAGTTGACTCATTGGAAAAGACTGTGATGCTGGGAGGGATTGGGGGCAGGAGGAGAAGGGGACAACAAAGGATGAGATGGCTGGATGGCATCACTGACTCAATGAACGTGAGTCTGAGTGAACTCCGGGAGTTGGTGATGGACAGGGAGGCCTGGCATGCCACAAAGAGTCGGACACGACTGAGCGACTGAACTGAACTGATAGGAACAAAACAGACTGAAAGGAAATGTTTACATTAGGTATGATTTTACAGGCAATTTTAACTTTTTCTGTATTCTTTTCTTTTGCAAAAATCAAAACTCACTCAATCTACTTTAAACAAGCTAATATTCAGGACCATCCCATGTAAGCAAAGGCAGGAAGCAGGGCCAGATCTCACAAGAAATTTAAACCTGAAAGCAATAAAATAAGACAATAATTGTTTCTGATCCTGCTCTCACAGAGCACATGACCTCTTATTCTCAATGAGCACAAGCATCTTATGGTTCCGTCTGCGACTCTGAATCATTCCCTTGATTTCCTCTGGTTGCAGAACAATACACAGGACTCCAGTGTGGGAACTTTTGTCTCAGCCCATAGTTTCAGAGCCCACCACCACCTGACTGAGTCTTTGTCTTCTCAGATACACAGGAGGCAAACTGATTGGCTCAGCTTGTATCAAGAAGCTCCTTGTTTGGTTAGTCAGCTAGAAACAGGAATGAGAAGTTAGCTGGTCAAAACATAAGGACAACCCAACCCCTTTCTTCCCAATGTGAGGAACAGAGGTAACTCCAGTGAATCAGGCCAAGCAAGACTCCAAATATATCTCTAAGAAGACACATAGGACTTAACCAATATCTTTAAAATAAATATTTCTAAAGAAGAGACCAAAAGTAGATAATGAGATATTAAAATTTTCATGACTCAGATGGTAAAGAATCTGCCTGCAATGCCAGGGGACCCAGGTTCAGGAAGTCAGGAAGATCCCCTGGAGAAGGAAATGGCAACCCACTCCATTATCCTTGTCTGGAGAATCCCATGGACAGAGGAGCCTGGCGGGCTACAGTCCATGGGGTCACAAAGAGTCAGACACGAGTGAAAGACTTTTACTTTCAAACACTTGCAAAGAAGAGATCAAAGGAGAGCATGAAATATTAAAAATCTAGTCTCCTCTTTTTGTTAAATATTTCTTCTCTGTTTCAGGTAGGTTTTTCATCATTGTAATGTGTAAAAAGCTTCTATGAGTGCCTATTAGTACAGGGCACCATGTCCTTCACTGCACAGAATGAGTCTGACAGGCATATTAACAGTAAAATTTAACTTTTGAAGAAAACATTGAGAACTTGCAATGTATTCCTTAACTATAAAATGGAATTGTTCATAACACAGAATATTCTGAAGATTCCCTGCCTTCATCTTTGTTTTCCTGCAGTTATTAAATTTAAATCAGAGGTGAAAACAAAATAAAGCTGAAAGTTTATTTGTGGCATTCTAGTCTAAGGTTACTTTTAGTTGCATGAATTGTACATGATACATGTTTTTGTACATAAAATTCAGGTAAATACAGAAGAAAACAGAGACAAAGAAAAGGGTCCTTTGTTTTCCCTCTCACTCCTGAGTATCCCCTTTGCAGAAGAAAACACTGGTAACAAATTAGGCTGTACACTTTCAACTGTTTTTCTAGGTTAGTTTTATTACTATCTTGTTTTTGAGGCTTTACTTTTTCATTTTTAAACTTGCCTTTCTTTCTTTATGCTGATGACTTCCTGTCAGTATTCCTGGTAAGTTATATACCCCAATGGCCTTGCATCTAGGTTCTATAAAGACATTTTTAATAATATCCCAGTGATCTAATCTGTTAAGGCTCTCATATTTCACCTGGTTTTTTTTTAAAGCAGATATTTTACGGACTGGTGAAGCAATCATTTAGAAACATACATCTCTGAAGCCGTTATAGTTTTATAATTTGTTCTGCCTCACAAACAACCACAGTCAGCCTTCCAAGAGGACAATCCTTTAAACCAAATATCTAACATTAAAGCCGCTTATGGCTATTTCAGATAATGGGAGCTGTCCAGTGTGTGATGTGTTCGGTCTACTTCATTTAGGGAGGATCTGTTGCACTAATAATGGACTTGAAAATGAGCTCTGCACTAGAAATCCAGCAGTGAATAACAGAAAAAAGTGAGCTTACAAAATTTATTGGAAATTTTTTCTGAAGGTCAGAGAACATATTAAGAACAACAGCAAATGTGTATTTTTAATACTACATTATATTTTTAGGAGACTCTGATGTAAAAGCTTATTATGCATCCCTTTCAAAAAAAAAAAAAACAGGTTAAAGAGACTTCAATCAAAACCCACCTTGTAGATTTGTCTAAATTTCTAGAATAATAAATTATATGTAATAAAAGAAAAAAAAAAAAAAACTCTGGATTTTGCCCCCCAAAAAAGAAAATATGCCCTTTGTGAACTTTGTTATGAGTCATATTTGTATAGAAACACACATTATCATTTGAAGGCTATGTCATCTTGAATAGGAATGAGAATTTGTCTCTCAGTTTCCTTATTTTTAAACTGGAAATAATATTGTCTATTTTATAAGTATGATAAAATGTATGCATAGCAGAGGCTTTGCCATGAGCCTGGTCCACAATTGATTCCAATTCCAACTGCTGGTAGATAATTACCATGCTGATGGCAAAACTCTACCCCAAGTATCTGTCTTATCTTTCAGCTTTTCTGTCTCAAGACTTGTTCTGAAGAAGTAAAATTTTTCATCCTTCTGAGAACATTCCAGAAACATGGGGGCAATTAACAACCAGAGGGGCAACCTTCAACCACTGAGGAATGGGAGTCAGTGAATAAATGCCTTCTATTTTTGTTTCTTTTCTGTTTCTGAAGGGACATGCTACACAGTTCTTTGGAGGGTCCCCAGTGGAAATGAGTACTAGTTGCACACAGCAAAACTGTCTCAATAATGGACCCTTATAATTGGCTTCCTGGAATCATCTCTTTAATAGATTACCTTCTCCCAAATGCTATCTCAGACTCCACTTTGAGGAAAAAACAAACTAAAGGGCTTTTAACATTCCATTCCCTTCCCTGCCTCTCTTCATAAATGCCATTCCCTCTACTGATGAATCAGATTTCCAGTCCTTATCAAGGACTTACTCTTGCAAAATAATGTGCTAGATACAACTATTCAATATGGTAACCACTAGTGACACATGGGTATGGAGGACTTGAAATGTGGCTAATCCAAATTAAGAGGTGCTGACAGTGTAAGCCATATAAAAGATTTTGAAAACTGAGAATAAAAAAAGACTATAAACTACCTTACTAATAATCACATATTGGTTAATTGAAATCACAGTATTTTACATTTATTGTTGTTGTTCAGTCACTAAGCTGTGTCTGACTCTGCAACCCTATGGATTGCAGCACACCAGGCCCTGTTATCCACCATCTTCTTCTGGGGTTTGCTCAAATTCATGTCCATTGAATCTGTGATGCTATCTAACCAATCTCATCCACTGCCACCCCCTTCTTTTGCCCTTCTTTCCCAGCATCAGGGTCTTTTCCAATGAGTTGGCTCTTCGCATCAGACAGCCAAAGGACAGGAACTTCAGCTTCAACATCAATTCTTCCAACAAATATTCAGGGTTGACTTCCTTTAGAATTGACTGGTTTGATCTCCTTGCAACCCAAGGGACTCTCAAGAGTCTTCAAAAGTATTTTACATACATTGAGTTAAATATTTCAAATGTATCACTAACAAACTTCACTTGTTTCTTTTTTACTTTTTATAACGTGGCTACTAAAATTTTTGATTACATTAGAAAATACTAGTTGAATCAGAAAAATGTATAAAGGCATGAAACCTATCAAAGCAATAAGTACACCCACTGTTTCCTTAGTTTCCTTTTGGTCACAGTTCTTATCATTAAGATACTTTCAGGCTGAGGGAATGAAATCTTTCACTTATTTCCCAGTGTCTGGATCATAGTAAGTTCTCCATGTTTCCTTCTGCACAAATAAATTAGAGATTTTATTACAGGAAGAAATAAACAGTGAATTTTATAAAATAGGTGATTGTCAAATTATACAGGATGTCAGTACAATTTATCTCAAAGGCAATATAACATTCTTGAAGGTTTTGGTACTATTTATTAGAAAGATTCATGTAGAATCAGTATGTAAGATGCAAAAGTGGAAGTGAGACTACAGCCTAGCTGGCAGGCTATTGCAAAATGCCGAGTTTGCCAATAGAAAGTAGTAGGCATGGCAATGGAAGAAAATCAGGTCATATGATAAAATTAAGAAAATGCTAGAAGCTGATTGGTTCTGGGTAGAGAAAGAAGAGAGGAAAGGAAGTTTTTATGTCTTCATCGCAGTATGAAATTCATTAGAAATCCATGTTCTGTAATTACTAATGTTATTTTTTTTTTAAAAAGTTGCCCTAAGAACTTTCCCTCACTAGTCAAAGGTATTTTCTAACTCAGGAAAAGAAAAATGACTACAGAACAGCAGAAAAGGATGTCATATTCTTTATTCCTAATTTCAAAAGCATGTTCCAAGAAAACAAAGACACTATAAAAGCACTTTCAGAAAGAGACTACGTCCTTCCTCTCCACTCAAGCTTCCATGCCCAGAAGATAAGAGCCTTCTGATTAGGATGAAAAGAAGTCATGAGGGAGAAGCAAAGGGGTTAACTGCACATGGAAGGAGGACTGGAACATGACCTACTTTCCCAGATGTGCAGCTGGGGGAGACAGAAGGATGGAGAAAAGTATGGTGTTCTAGATCTACCACTTCAGTTTGGTATTGAAGCTTCAGGGCAGAAGTGATGGTGTGGGTCTCTCTACACCATAATGATATCAAGCCAACAGTTAGACATGGCTGGGTGTGACATAAGGGGACAATGAGGCTCTGATCCTACCTTAAACTCACCACTGAGAAGTGGACAAATAAACTTTCCCCACTTCCCCAAGCAGGGCTCAGATGTCAGTTGAAGGAGACAGCTGAGGGCCAAAGGGGCTTATATTTGTAACCCAAATGCCAGTGTGAATCATGAAACTGAGGTTTTTATAAATGCAGAGATTTCAGAAGAGTGACAAATATTATGACCACCAGAGAGCAGATACTCTCTCTCCCTGACTTCCCATCTCAGTCCCCATCCTGTCATTATCACACACAAGCCTTGGAAAGGAGGGCCACCCTAAAGAGAAGGAAAGAAGGTAAAATCCAGAACTGACACAATTTTAAGCTTGTCTAAAAAAGTATGACAAAGACTGAATTCACCTGGAAATAACTAGATATAATTTTACAGCATCAGGAAAAATAAGGCATATAATAGAAACTAAATACAAAAATGGGAAAATAAAATGTTACCTGTTTTGAAAATATGATTTCAGGGTTCACAAAAATTATACTTATAGCTGGTATAAAGGAATTTACTACATTCTTAAAGAGGATTAAGAACTCTCTTTGGGGAACTAGAACATATTTTATTTAAAAAAACATAATAAACGACTGACTGAAATGCTTCAATGCTAAATTGACATTTAAGTGAATTGCTATTTTCCTCCTGCCTGGGCTTCACTCTGAGGCATAGTCTGACTGTAATTTAGTGCTGGGTTTGATCAGCTGACTCATTTGAAAAGACCCTGATGTTGGTAAAGATTGAGGGCAGGAGGAGAAGGGGACGACAGAGGATGAGATGGTTAGACGGCATCACCGACTCAATGGACATGAGTTTGGGTAAACTCCGGGAGTTGGTGATGGACAGGGAGGCCTGGCGTGCTACGGTTCATGGGGTCACAAAGAGTCAGACACGACTGAGCGACTGAACTGAACTGAACTGAACCTGATCAATAAGGTGATAAGGATTACGAATCAATATACTTTAGTACAGGGTATTCCAAAGATTTCCAGTCCATTCTTGGATCAGTTAAAGTCTAAAGGGTTCTCCCACATAATGCACTGAAGGTACGAAGATGACTTGATAGTTAAGATAAACTCTAGAACAGTGGTTCTTTATGGAGAAGATGGAGGAGAAACAGCAGGTGGTTGGTTGGGGTGGGATATGGTGTACAGGGCGTCGGGGGTTACTCCCCATGGGACAGCAGGCAATGTCTAGAGACAGTTCTGGTTGTCGTAACTGAAGGTGGTGGGTGCCATGAGCATCTAGAGGGTAGAGGCCAGAGATGCTGCTAAACATCCTGCAACGCACAGACAGTCCCCACAGCAACAAGTGGTCAAAAAAAAAAAAGGCCACGACTGAGAGACCTGCTCTAGAGGTGAGGCCTACCCACGCTGAGGATCCTGGCAACCTCTTAAAGCTGACTGATTGCTCTGAAGTGCTAACAGGAAAAAAAAAAAAAAAGTGTGTTCATGGGATCATTTGTTCTGGGAGGAGCTTGGAGAAAACCTCCAGAATTGTGACCAAAAAATGGCTTTTCTTTTAAAAAAAGGGCTCCTCATGATGATAATAATAATAAAATTCAGGTAAACTTAGTTCTAGCTATAGTCTAGAGCAAGAAAGATGTAGATAACCATCTACTCATCTATCTTGGATTCTATATTCTGAGTATATAAATACAAAGATCAGGGGAGAGGCAGAAAAGAGAGAAAGGAAGAAGTCCGTAAGTAAAAGTGAAAGTTGCTCAGTCATGTCTGACTCTTAGTGACCCCATGGACTATACAGTCCATGGAATTCTCCAGGCCAGAATACTGGAGTGGGTAGCCTTTTTCACTCTCCAGAGGATCTTCCCAACCCAGGGATTGAACCCAGGTCTCCCACACTGCAGGCAGATTCTTTACCAGCTGAGCCACAAGGGAAGCCTGAAGTCTGTAAGAGAAGCTCGATATTATCATTTCTATTGTACCAGGAAACAAATCACTAGGTCATTTAGTAAAATTATCTTTGAAAAATATAAAGTTCAAAATTTAAAATGGTCATTCGATTGTTTTAAGAAATATTTTACCTTCTAAACAAAAAGTACAGACTGTCTTTAAATATTTTCCTCCTTTAATTATAGAATCAATTAATCAATAAAATGGTCATCTCCCTCTTAATTTCAGTAATCTATTCTTGAATAGTTCTGTGAAAAATACTTCACTTCTGTGAACCTAATTACCACAATTTTAAATGGAAAAACTATAAAGTATATGTCAACCACAAACCCATGGCCAATTTTCTAAAACTCAGTAAAACAATCTTAAAGAATTAATGAACTCTCACATTAGGACATATAATGCTTGAAACATTACTTCCCAATAAACAACAAATCGATACAGCTAATAATTTAGCAACATACTAAACATCACCTCTCCTAAGACTCAAGAGATTTTCAAAATATCAACATGTGAGTCTGATGTTGTGGCTTAAATAACTCAAAAACACTCCGATGAGTGTTTCATTGGAAATATTTTGTTGATTTTTCATTTCACTGACAACCAACAGTATTTTTCATATACTTATTGGAGGGCTACATCCAAAGGGTTGCAAAGAGTCAGACAGACTGAAGCAACTTAGCTGCAACATAGGGTATTTGCACACCTTCCTTTGTTAAATTCTGTTCAAGTACTTCAGCTGTTTCTTTTATTTAACTGTATGCATTTCCAAAGAGTTCAACACAACTAAAACAACTTGTTTTTTTAATGTATTTATACTATTGAGATATGAGTTGCTTATATATTCTAGGTGTAAGTCCTTTGTCAAACATATGTACTGTGAACATTTTTCTCCAGTTTATAATCTGCTTTTCATTTTTAAATGTTTTTCAAAGAGAAAAAGCTTTTAATTTTAATGAATCCAACTGTTAAGCTTTTACTTTCATGATTAGTGTTATCTGTAAGAAATTTCTACCTACCTCTAGGTCACAAAGATATCCTCATGCTTCTTTCTTCTAGAAGTTTCATATAAATATACACTGCTGCTGCTGCTGCTAAATTGCTTCAATCATGTCCAACTCTGTGCGACCCCATAGACGGCAGCCCACCAGGCTCCTCTGTCCCTGGGATTCTCCAGGCAAGAATACTGGAGTGGGTTGCCATTTCCTTCTCCAATGCATGCAAGTAAAAAGTCAAAGTGAAGTCGTTCAGTCATGTTCGACTCTTAGCGACCTCATGGACTGCAGCCTACCAGGCTCCTCCGTCCATGGGATTTTCCAGGCAAGAGTACTGGAGTAGGATGCCACTGCCTTCTCCGAAATATGCACTAGAATGTCTAAAAATAAAGGTTGACAACACCTATTGTAGGTAAGGATATGGAACAACCATATCTTTCATAATTTGCTGCTAAGAATGCAAAATGGTACAAGCATTTTGGAAAACTGCTTGGTAGGTTCTTAAGCTGTTGAATATATACCTACTCTATGACCCAGCAACTCTAGGTACTTACTCAAGAGAAGTGAAAATATGTCCATCAGAAGTTTATACAAAAATACTTAGTGGCCATATTCATAATAAAACTAGAAGCCACACAACTGTTCAACAAGAGGTAGCAGACAAACAAATTTTATATAATTTTTTTATATTCATACAATGATAAATGAACTACAGCTGCAAACAATAATACAGATGAATCTAAAAAAAAATGAGCAAAAGAAGCCAGACACAAAAGAGTTTATACTTTATGGTTCCATTATATGAATTTTAAAACAGGTAAAATTAATTGATCCTGATATTGATATAAATTAGAATATTGATTGCCTTGGGGTAGGGAGAAAGATGATAGGAGATTGAACAGGAAGGGGTATAAGGATATAAGGAAATTTTCCAAGGTGACGGAAATATTTTATATTTTGACAATGGAGTGGATTACATGGGTGTATTGATTTGTTATTGAATTATATACTTGAAATGTTTGCTTTTCACCACATGTAAATTATACCTCAAAAATATACATATTACATTTTAGAACACAAGTATAAATTCTTCCTACAGCTAAGATATGTACACTTTATGACTTATTAAAAGTCACAGGTATTCTACTAGAAAAATGTTTAACTAGGAGAAATCCTTTGGGGAGTGCCTGAATCTCCTGTATGTCTGAGAAGATCTGTCTTCATCTGTGCCCTTTTAGATATAAGTAGAGAGTCAGATTATGTGCTGAAGGTTGTTTCTCTCTAGATTACAACATTTAATCTTGGTGGGAATTCCCAACAGTGGGGCTCTGCTCTCCACTATGTTTGACCTGTACTACCGGGCAAGTAACAAGAAAGAATTCAATCTCTACTTGAAGTTGTAAATATCAAATATGGAATAACAGGATTTTCTTTATAAAAATAAAGCAAATGTAACCCACTCCATCTTTTCAAGGACTAGAGCAAGTATATACCTGATCAGAGACCAAGATCTGCTAAGACTCCCCCTCAGTCTTAACAGTACAGAAGAGACTACATCACTGAAAGTAAAGCATTAACAAAACCTCTTGTCCTTTATGAACAAACTTGGCCCTGGCTAACTTTACAGCACTGTTTCCCTAGAAACCTGAAAAAAGCAGAACCAAAGTGGTGTTATGAGACAGTGTTTCTTATGATAAAACATGACAAATTGCATCTGACAGGAGAGAAACTACATATAAACTGTAAAAACATGATGGGAAACCAAAGTTTGGGGCTCACTGTATGTGACGACTCTTATAACTAGGCAACCCCCTTGCAGGAACTCCAGAATTGATGCCTCAAATGTTGTTATAATAGATACTGGTTCCAATTTGAGATATGACACTTTCACATCAGGACCGCATGCATGTGTCTCATCTCCTTGCACCTGAACTGTCAACTTGGAAGCCAGAGCTCAGTCCCCTGACAGATGTGAGGACTGCTGCAAGAGTCTTACTGAAGAGGGATACCCAACAATGTATTTCTATATTTGTTTTCCTCTCAGATATATACATAAGTAGTTCCTCTGTAGTTTATGTGTACTGGAGACTTCCCTCGTGGTCCAGTGGCTAAGACTCCATGCTTCCAATGCAGGGAGCCCAGGTTTGATCCCTGGTAAGGGAACTAGATCCCACATGCAACTATGAGTTCTCATGCCACAACTAAAAGAATCTGCATGCTGCAACTGAACAAAAAAGATCTCGCATGCCACAAGGAAGATCAAAGATCCTGTAGGCCACAACTAACACTTGGCACAGTCAACTAAACAAATGTGGTGGTTTAGTCACTCAGTCATATCTGACTCTTTGCAACCCCATGGGCTGTAGCCCAGCAGGCTCCTCTGTCCATGGGGATTCTTTAGGCAAGAATACTGGAGTGGGTTGCCATGTCCTCCTCCAGGGGATCTTCCTGACCCAGGGATCAAACCAAGGTCTCCCACATTACAAGTGGATTCTTTACTGTCCAAGCCACCAAGGAAGGCCAAATACATAAAAATATTTTTGAAAAAAATAAAGCTTACATGTAACAAAGATGAAAATATAACTTCTTCCTTACATCTGGCTAAGTGTGCCTAGTTATTAAATATCATAAACCAAAAGCAAACAAAGGGTCAAATATCATTAAGAGAAGTTGGTGACCAAATAGTAGACAGAAACATAGAATGAAATGAAAATCCTCAAACCATTCTAAAGCAGAAAGAAAAAAATAAGGATATTTAGACTTAAAAATACTTGATACAAACTTTAATAAACTAAGAGTAGCTCCTGAACAGTTTCCCATGACCATCTGAATTAATCTACATGTTAAGTGTATCAGAGATCAGTATACTACTATCAGTCACTAACTTTTCTTGAGCTTGCTATATAAACTTTTTTCCTATATAAACTTTTAATGAACCCAACATAAAAGGTAAGTCAATGAACTTAAAATTATGATCCACCATAGGGAGATTAAGACTCATCCTGAGTATACATGAATTTGTCATTTGAACTTTAGTTATGAAAGCAGCACCTTCTCTTACCGAGTTCTAGCTAGAAAGCCTACACCCTCATTTGGCAGCTAACATTACCATTTGCACATACTGAATGACACTGTAAAAAAATTTTTTTAAAGTTCAATATATCAACGACTAGATGATATAGCTGCAGGGCTTTTGTTTTGCTTTGTTTTTGAAGACAAAAACACTATGGCTTTCCAGATGATTAAACTGAAATGTTTAATAATCTGCAATTCTGATTTATTTTCTAGGCATACATGCAAATTTTACCAATAACCTGTAGCAACATACTTAAGCTGCCACAAGTTGATCAACACATTCTAGCCTGGGTGTTTAAAAAGGATCTCAGGTAGAGACGGAGGAAAAACAAGCAAACTAACTCACCCAATTCCTTAACCCTATAATCTTCAACAAGGAATTTATGTCTGAGCAGACAAGAAATAAACAATATGACCACATTGCCTACATTGGTGTCACACCTTTATGGAAACAGAAAAAAGCCTCTCTCAAATCATGCCTGAGAGTAGATTCCATGTGGGCCCACTGCAGAAATGACAGGATTGACTACCTCTGTCCAATTAGAAGTGCCTAAAAGACTAACAAATTCCACTAGTTATAGTGAATTTGAAAACTAATAAGCACCTGCTCTGTGGTAACAGTGTGCAGATAGATGACTCAAAGGTACTCATTTGTTTGTACCTTTATTGTCAATTCCTCAAGGATATGCATGAGCTGTCTCTTACTCTCTTTACTCTAAGTTTTGCCTGGTATATAATAAACTTAATAAATGAGTAAACGGACAAATGGTTGAATGAGTAACAGAATGGTGGCCAATTAGTCTCAGCAACCACTGAAGATACCGCTACTCTATCAGTTAGGATGTTTTCAGCTGCAATCAACAAATAACAGATAGATGAAGTGGACATTATTAACTCATTTAAAAAAGAAAGTGAATCCAAGGTTGGTGCAGTGATTCAATTATGTCATGTGGGTTCTTTCTATCCTTCCACTCTTCCCACCTCAATTTGTTAGCGAAGTCTGCCTTCGTGGTCACAAGATGGTAGCTAAAGCTTCAAGATCACACCAACACAAGGGTAAACAATAGCCAAAGCAGGAAGTGAGTAAGCATTTTTCCCCCCTACACAGGTTTTTTCCATTCTACTACATTTTTGCTTACCTCTCACTTGCCAAGACTGATATTGCTTGCTGTTGTTCAGTTGCTAAGTTGTGCCCCTCTCTTTGCAACCCATTGACTGCAGCATGCCAGGCCTCCTTGTCCTTCACTATCTCCTGGAGTTCGCTCAAACTCATGTCCACTGAGTCGGTGATGCCATTCAACCATCTCATCCTCTGTCATCCTCCTCCTCTTGCACTCAGTCTTTACTAGCATCAGGGTCTTTTATAATGAATTAGCTCTTTTCATTAAATTGCCAAAGGGTTGGAGCTTCAGCTTCGGCATCAGTCCTTTCATGAATGTTCAGGGTTGATTTCCTTTAGGATTGACTATAGTTTGATCTCCTTGCTGTCCAAGGGACTCTCAAGAGTTTTCCCCAGCACCACAGTTAAAAATCATCAATTCTTCAGCATTCAGCCTTCTTTATGATCCAGTTCTCACATTCATATGTGACTATTGGAAAAACCATAGCTTTGACTATACAGACCTTTCTTGGCAAAATGATGTCTCTGCTTTTCAATACACTGTTTAGATTTGTCATAGGACAATATGAAGAAGAATGGAATTTCCATAACTGGCATAGAAGAGTTCTCTGTGGCTAAAGAACAGGGAACAAAGATGTATCCTCCGTGCTCTCGTCTACCAAATGAACAAAATGAGAATTCTGTTTACATGGAATAAGAGGAAATAGCTACAATCCACATTTGCACAGCTCATTAACAGCACAATATACATAAAAGTCACCACACTCTCAAATTACTCCTTCATTTAGTCATTCAACAAATATTTGGCAGGCACTATTGTCAGTCCCAGGACTTCCCTGGTGGCTCAATAGTAAAGAACCCACCTGTCAAAGCAAGAGATGCGGGTTAGATCCCTGGGTCAGGAAGATCCCCTGGAGAAGGGATTGCTTCTTGTATTCTTGCCTGGAAAATCCCATGGACAGAGGAGCCTGGTGGGCTACAGTCCATGGGGTCACAAAAGGGTCAGACACAACTGAGTGATTAAACAACATTCTCTGTCCCTGAGATACATGAAAGAACAAAATATGACTTCCAAATCTCATGAAATTTACATGCTAGAGGATGAAGACCGACAATACACAAGTATTATAAATAAGATAAATGCATCATATGTATACGTATTTTGTAAATATACTAAAGTGTTTGTTTTTTTTTTCCAAGATTGGGGTAAGGTGGGACTGAGATGGGGCTCTAAATACGTTAATCACAGAAGACCTCCTGAGGGAATGATAGTGATTAAATAGCAGGTCAGACTGTTGCCTTTCTGGCCCACCCTAACTTTTCAGATGGCCTCAAGACAGCTGCTACTAAAATAAAAGAACATGTCACAGGAAGAACAAGAAAGCAAAAACTGAAGTACTGTGTAGAATATATCCAGAAAAAAATTGGGGTTGTGCTTACAGACATATTGAAAGCAAGCAAACTGCAGGCTTACTAAGACTGAGGAAACTATGTTGGTAAAGAATCCATGAGCCTGAGAACCAAAGAGCTGTGTGTCTCTGAGTCTTAAACAACCTATAGGTCTACAAACAGCTGCAAAATACATACAGCCCCAAAGGGGAACATATTCCCACAACCCACTTCAGATGTGGCCAAGAAGATTAACAGACGAGGAAGATTCTTCCAGAGAGTAGGGCAGGAGACCACAGAAAGCAGTGAGTGAGAATTCCCTCCCAAAGAGCAGAAACAAGGTCCGATAGAGGAACTTCCTCCACTGCCAGAGCGGAGGGTTTTGAGACCCCGGCCCATCTGGTGTCCATCACTGCTGTGGACCAATGACTGCTGTGTCTCTCATTCTTCTCTTATTTGAACAGGGGTTTTAATTTCCTGGCCCACTCTGATCTACCTGAGTTATATTTGGACCTGAGTGGAAAGACTGAATGTCACTCAGAAATTTTTGGATTTAAGCTGGGTATAGTAATTGGATGGAACTTTGGGTCATCCGCCTTGGGACAGAGGTGAGTGTACTCTATGTTTCTTGCATGGAAAAAGGATGAATGTGAGAAGGATACATGCAAAAACTGGGCAGTCAGAGTTGCATGCTATGAGAGAGAGAGATAGCTGCCCACCAATATTCATCCACCCCTTACTCCTGCCACATAGTTAGGGGACATTCTCAGTTTCCCTTGCAGACTGATGTAACCACGTGACTAAAATCTCAGCCATGATACATGTTATTGTTGAGTCACTAAGTTATGTCTGACTCTTTCATGACCCCATGGACTATAGCCCACTAGGCTCCTCTATCCATGGGTTTTCCCAGGCAACAATACTGGAGTGGGTTGCCATTCCCTTCTCCAGCGAATCTTCCTGACCAGGATTGAACCCGAGTCTCCTGCACTGGCAAGTGGGTACCGCTGAGCCACCAGGGAAGCCCTACGATACATGAGCAGCTGTGGTACATGCCTGACTCTTCGAAACTCCAGCCTTTAAGAGACGTGTGCCTTGTCCACATGTTGCTCTCTCCATTGGTTGAAACCTCAACAAGCCTTGACCTGATGACAAGGTTCTAGAGGATAAAAGCATCACAAGATGACAAGATGGATCCCTGAATTGCCATGTGGAACAGAGTTACTATCAACCAGGTGTGTGTTAGTCACTCAGTCATGTCCAACTCTTTTTCAACCCCATGGACTGCAGCGCTCCAGGCTCCTCTGTCCATGGTATTTTCCAGCTGGAATGGGTTGCCATTTCCTTCTCTAAGGGATCTTCCTGAATAAGGGATCAAACCTGGGTCTCTAGCATTGCAGGCATATTCTTTGCCATCTGAGCCACCAGGAAAACCCAACCTGGTATACCCTCAGTTATTCTATTAGGAAGAAATAACCTTCTTGTTCATGAAGTCACTGATTTTCTAAGTCTATTTTCACAGCAACTCAGTCTAACACAAAAACATAACTCCCTAGCTAGTGTAGCAATTATCTTATATATATATATCTTCTACATAGCCAAAAAGTACATAATACATTTTAGAAAACTTTTGTCTTAATCTGTTTGGCTGCTAGTACAGAATGCCTTAGACTAAGGGGCTTATAAACAGCATAAATTTATTTCTCATAGTTATGGAGGCTGGAAGTCCAAGACTGAGGTATTGCTGGCAGATTCAGTGTCCAGGTGAAATGCTACTTCCTGGTTCATAGAGAGCCACCTTGTCACTGAGTTCTCATGATGCAGGAGAGGAAGGGAGTCCTCTTTTATTTATAAGAATACTAACCCTATTCATGAGGGTTCCACCCTCCAAATCCCATCACATTGGTGGTTAGAATTTCAACATAAGAATTTGGGAAGAACATTCAGTCTATTGCAGCTTTCTTTTAAAACAGCTAAAAATTTTTAAAGCTTTAAAAAACTATTATTTTCCAGTTATTTAAAAAAAAAAAAACTATGGTGGAACCACTAATTTCCTACAGATTATAGATAAGTGAATCATTACTATACTTAGCATGTAAAATTAAGCAGAATAATGAAGAAAAAAAGCACAGAAAAATATAGGCCAATGTGGTACTTAGACATTTTTATAGTGCTACAGCAATTAAAATGAAAATATATTCCAATGCCATTAAAAAGTCTATTCCAAAAGCAATTACTTAATGCCTTTCTCTTACATCAGGTGGGAAATTTCTCAAGAGTAGGGACTCTGTTGCTTCCTACTATATAACTAATACCCAGAACAGTTTCAAAAAATATAATGAACATTTAACAAGAAATTGTTAAATGAATGAATGAATGAAAGTATTTTAAATATTGAATCAGTTTTAACTTTTGTGGAAAAGTACTGTGTTTAGTAGAAACTCAAAAACCAAAAAAGTTGTATTCTTTTTCACCATTAATGCTATCATCTCCCATTAACAAATCTCTCTGAATTAAAGAAAATCCTAAAAATTTAAAATTCTGAAATTTAAAATACCCTATCTAGCTTGACAGGCACACTAATAGTTAACTCAGAAATATGTCAGGATTTCAATTTCTAGCTTGAGTATTCCACACTCAGACATCTGATATTTATAAAATGAAACATAAAGATAAATCTTTGGTAAAATATTATGAAATAGACTTCTAACTTTGACATCAACTCCAAACTTTCCTTTTATCACTCTGAACTTAACAGCAGGAATTGTACATATTACTAAAAACTGGATTTGACCCAGAGTGGAAAAAAAAAAAAATCGATCATTTGGTAGTTAGCTCCCAATCTCCTCCCAGCAACATCAATGTTGAATTTATCCACAGACAGGAAATAGGTTTGGTTTGTCTGCTTGCACAATAGGACAATGGATCAGCAGACAGCTTACCCATAATGTCAGCATGACTGAAACTATAGGTGGTAAATCCATTTAATCCAAGTATTTGTAGCACAAACTTTCAAAAGGATGCTGGTCTAAGCTTAAGAGGACCCATAATTTTAAGACAGACATTTTCTTCAGAGTTAAGAATTCCAGTGGAGAAGCACTAAACTCTGTTGAGAATCCTATAAAAATTAGACTTTTAGAAAATGGATCAACAATACTGAAATAAGCCTACCACACTATTCAATTTGAGCGTAAAGCAAAAAGAATTCTAAAGCAAATAGTCATTTGCTTACTAAAAATGAAAAATAGTTTAAATAGGTCTCAAACAGATTATTTAAGCCAACATTGAATCTAAGACTGAGAACAGTTTTCAGTGTTTACAAATCAATTTAATTTTTAATACATGATTCATTCAATCAACAGATCTATTCAAGAAATATGTATTGAGTACTAGGACAGAGATTGTTTATTGCCTAGTGTAATATCCATTGTCCCTACTTGAAAAAAGATAAAGTGTTAGTCTCTCAGTCGTATCCAACTATTTGCAACCCCATGGACCGTAGCCCGCCAGGCTCCTCTGTCCATGGGATCTTCCAGGCCAAAATACTAGTCATTCCCTTCTCCAGGGGACCTTCCCACCCCAGGGACCAGACCTGGGTCTCCTGCATTAGCAGGCAGAGTCTTTACCACCTGAGCCACCAGGGAAGCCCACTGTCCCTACTTAGAAGTCCTGATTTTTAGCTGGGTGTGTGGATTTTGGAATAAAGATCTGATCCCAAGTCTCCCTTTTATCCTGGCTCTTACCACTGGAAGGGTGAGAGGTAACCAGAAATGTTATGTAGCAGCTTCTGAGAAATATCCTTGAAAAGCAGTCAGTATATATTCTTTGCTCTGTCTTCTCATCTTTCGCCACCTTGCTGTTTAAAATGTGTCTCTAACGAAAGAGGCTCTCTCTTGCACAAAACAATAAGCACACACCCTAGGGATGACAGACTAGAAAGCTAGAACCCACATTCATTACTGAGGACTTTGTAGGTCAGACCTACCACATCTGTCCTAGACTGTCCATCTTCAGACTTCAACGCAAGAGAAAAAAATAAAGTCCTGTATTTTAAAGTCACTTGTATTGGGGGGTTTTATATTACTGCAGCGAACCTAATCCTAACTGACACAAGCACAACCTGTAAGGTAAGTACTGAAATACAAGATGACTGAAGCAGATTTCCTTGCACACAGCCAGCTAAAGTTCTAGCAGTCAGTACTTAAGTATAAAGAACACTGAAGTGAGTTATGACTGTTTTTGCCTGTTTGTTCTATTTTCAAACCAACTCCCTTCTTCTGGTAACAACAACCACTTTTCTTCAGAAGTTTCTCTCCCATATTATGAGATCAGATTTTCATCCCTGTAGCCTCATTCTTCAGCCAATCTATTTTGGGGGGAGGGGTGAAGGGGAGAGGTGGGAATGTAATCCAAGCCTGGCCAATTAAAGTACCAGTCAGTAAAATTGATTCAGAAATGAGCCAATTAAACTTGGCCATTTAGAATCCTGCTGTGTCACTACAAGATGTCGCATAACAAAACAACTCAGGACTCAGTGCTTACAACAACAAGCATTCATCACAGATCTGTAGGTCTTCTGGGCCTCCCTAGCTTTAGGCTGCTGACTGGATGAAGGTCTGCTCCACGTCTCTCATCCTCCTTGGACTGGCAACAACCTGAGTGAAATTCTCTTAGTGATATATGGCTGAGGCACAAGTTAAGCTAAATCACACAAGCAATTTAAGGTCTCTACTCATGTCATTCAGATTAATACTCCATTGGGGTGGGGAAATATATTCTGCCTACTATAGTGAACTATAAGGTCACATAGAGGATATGAAGAAGTGGAATTAATAAGGCACACAATCGATGTGTCAATTATGCACACATCTGGAGTTGCTGACACCTCTAGGGTCACAGTGGTCTTAAAAGGCTCTAAGCCTTGGGTTGCATGTGCCAATCTTCCAGGCTAAAAGGATGAAGCATGTCTCCAACGGCAGAGAATGACTTAACACATGGAGAGAAACAAAGATAGCCAAAGTAAGAGATGGGTGGATAGATACACAAAGCATACTGAATCCTTTACTTTAAAAGAGGAACATGCCAGAAAAAATACCAAGAATAGCAATAACAAGTGTTGTGTTGTGAGGATTCAGAAAAGTGAGACCAGAGAAATTTTTGTAGCAGACATTCATTGGAATGACAAGTAAGGGTCATCTTCACCAGAGTAAACATAAAAATGATTTTCAGAAAAGCAAATTATGCATTCTCTAGCAGTCATTGTTGGCTATACACCTAATTTCCTTGCCCTGCCTTCTGTTACAGAGGTTGATAAACCTATTCACTTCCCTAGAATTCATTGTTTCAATATAAGTTCTGCTAGGATCTCTCAGGAAAACTGTTTCTTCCTTACAAAAAACGAAAAGGCAGCTTTCCCTCCCACTACTCCCTACATCTTCCATTTCTATCTTTTCTCCTGGAAGACAATATGTTGCCTAACTGCAGGGCAGTCATTCTGCTCTTAAGAGGGAAAGCCAGAATAGACTTCTGAGGGGCTGGTCCTGAAATAATGAGCCAACAGTTGGTTCTTTTGATCTTGTTTGGCTAAACAGATAAAACCTTACCCTGATTCAGATACTGTTAATCAGGTTTTCTGTTACTTACATCTGAAAGGATTCCTAAACTGATTTAAGCCTAAAATCAAGGTAATACCTGTTTTAAGTCAAGAACCATTTATACAACTGATCTTTGTATTGATATGTCCCCTTACAGTTTATAACACATTTTTGTACTCTTTACTCAGTTACTAAATTATTAAGGATTGCAGTTAAAGATAAAATCCTTGACTATTCAAGTTAATAAGTTAGATTTTATTAAATGAGACAGTAAACCGGAAAGCCTGATGTAACTGTCCAAACATTAAATAGATTTATGTATTACTGTTATAAGAAAGGCAAGAAGCCATAACAAGTTTTTGAGAATGGGAATTCATCTGTGTTTATTTAATAATGGACTGTGAAAGACGGGTTGGAAAAACTAGACTGGAAGCAAAGAGCCCTGAGAAGAAGCTCTGATAAATGAAGGATCCACTGACAAAATAACACGGGATTCTAGCCAGGATGGAGTAAGGAGTACCAGAATAGCTCTGCAAAGTTAGAAAACAGGACAAAATATATGAAATACCTATTTCAGATGCTGAAACACAGGCAGAGTAAAATGTGATCTCAGAAAAAAAGGCAACAACTGAGGTAAGCCTAACAACTGCCCTGGTTTTATGCCTGGAGACACTTTCAGACCAAAGTGCATATAAGAATATCCTAGCAAAGCTGGTATGAAAAGACAAAAATTGAGTTTGGGGAGTATGAGATGTCTGGAATTTGCAATTAGGAGTGCAGAAAGGAAGAACTACTCGGAAAAGTTTCAGAATATCCTTTAAGACTTCACTTGAATACTTCACTTGAATACACTGTGCACGTACAGAGTAGAAGCTCTGAAAGGCTGGGCAAAAATTAATCACCAGGAAAAAAAGAATCACTGGGGAACTACAATCTGAACAAATAGATTCAAGAGAAACAGATTCAAGAGATTAGATCTGACAGACAGAGTGCCTGATGAACTGTGGACAGAGGTTCATGGCATTCTACAGGAGGCAGGGATCAAGACCATCCCCAAGAAAAAGAAATGTAAAAAAGCAAAATGGCTGTCTGAGAAGGCCTTATAAATACCTGTGAAAAGAAGAGAAGTGAAAGCAAAGGAGAAAAGGAAAGATATGCCCATCTGAATGCAGAGTTCCAAATAATAGCAAGAGAGATAAGAAAGCCTCATGGATCAGTGCAAAGAAATAGAGGAAAACAATAGAATGGGAAAGACTAGAGATCTCTTCAAGAAAATTAGAGCTACCAAGGGAATATTTCATGCAAAGATGTACTCAATAAAGGACAGAAATGGTATGGCCCTAACAGAAGCACATGATATTAAGAAGAGGTGGAAAGAATACACAGAACAACTATACAAAAAAGATCTTCATGACTCAGATAATCACAATGGTATGATCACTCACCTAGAGTCAAGATATCCTGGAATGCAAAGCCAAGTCGGCCTCAGGAAGCATCACCATGAACAAAGCTAGTGGATGGAGGTGATGGAATTCCAGTTGAGTTACTTCAAAATCCTAAAAGATGACGCTGTGAAAGTGCTGCACTCAATATGCCAGCAAATTTGGAAAACTCAGCAGTGGCCACAGGACTGGAAAAGGTCAGTTTTCATTCCAATCCCAAAGAAAGGCAATGAAAAAGAATGCTCAAACTACCGCACAATTGCTCTATCTCACACGTTAACAAAGTAATGCTCAAAATTCTCCAAGCCAGGCTTCAACAATACGTGAACTGAGCATTTCCAGATGTTCAAGCTGGTTTTAGGAAAGAGAGAGGAACCAGAGATCAAATTGCCAACATTCATTGGATTATCGAAAAAGCAAAAGAGTTCCAGAAAAACATCTACTTCTGCTTTATTGACTATGCCAAAGCTTCCGACTGTTTCGTTCAGTTCAGTTCAGTCACTCAGTCCTGTCCCACTCTTTGCGACCCCATTGAACGCAGCACACCAGGCCTCCCTGTCCATCACCAACTGCCAGAGTTTACCCAAACTCATGTCCATTGAGTCAGTGATGCCATCCAACCATCTCATCCTCTGTAATCCCCATCTCCTCCTGCCTTCAATCTTTCCCAGCATCAGGGTCTTTTCAAATGAGTCAGCTCTTCACCTCAGGTGACCAAAGTATTGGAGTTTCAGCTTCAACATCAGTCCTTCCAATGAACACTCAGGACTGATCTTCTTTAGGATGAACTGGTTGGACCTCCTTGCAGTCCAAGGGACTCTCAAGAGTCTTCTCCCACACAATTCAAAATCATTAATTCTTCGGCACTCAGCTTTCTTTATAATCCAACTCTCACATCCACACACAACTACTGGTGGATCACCACAAACTATGGAAAATTCTTAAAGAGATAGAAATACCAAACCACCTGACCTGCCTCTTGAGAAATCTATATGCAGGTCAGGAAGCAACAATTACAACTAGACATGGAACAACAGACTGGTTCCAAATAGGAAAAGGAGTACATCAAGGCTGTATATTGTCACCCTGCTTATTTAACTTCTGTGCAGAGTACATCATGAGAAATGCTGGGCTGGATGAATCACAAGTTAGAATCAAGATTTCTGGGAGAAATATCAATAACCTCAGATATGCAGATGACACCACCCTTATGGCAGAAAGCAAAGAAGAACTAAAGAGCCTCTTGATGAAAGTGAAAGTGGAGAGTGAAAAAGTTGGCTTAAAGCTCAACATTCAGAAAACGAAGATCATGGCATCTGGTCCTATCACTTCATGGGAAATAGATGGGGAAACAGTGGAAACAGTGACAGGGTTTATTTTGGGGGGCTCCATCACTGCAGATGGTGATTGCAGCCATGAAATTAAAAGACGCTTACTCCTTGGAAGAAAAGTTATGACCAACCTAGACAGCATATTAAAAAGCAGAGACATTACTTTGCCAACAAAGATCCGTCTAGTCAAGGCTATGGTTTTTCCAGTGGTCATGTATGGATGTGAGAGTTGACTATAAAGAAAGCTGAGTGCCGAAAAATTAATGCTTCGGCACTCAGCATAAATGTGGTGTTGGAGAAGACTCTTGAGAGTCCCTTGGACTGCAAGGAGATCCAACCAGTCCATCCCAAAGGAGATCAGTCCTGAATGTTCATTGGAAGGACTGATGTTGAAGCTGAAACTCCAGTACTTTGGCCACCTGAGGTGAAGAGCTGACTCATTTGAAAAGACCCTGATGCTGGGAAAGATTGAAGGCAGAAGAAGAAGCAGACAAGAGAGGATGACATGGTTAGATGGCATCACCAACTCAATGGACATGAGTTTGAGTAAATTCCAGGAGTTGGTAATGGATCCGGAGGACTGGCGTGCTACAGTCCGTGGGGTCGCAAAGAGTGGGACAGGACTGAGTGACTGAACTGAACCGAACTGAACTGACAATCTTTACAACTACTGGAACTCATAGGAAAGTAATCATTTGAGTTTTATACAACTAGAGAATAGAAACTTTATTGGAAGACCTGTGACATACAATAGAAGGCTTAAGCCACTCCTTAAGAAGAGAACTAGAAATTCTTATAACAAAAGGATAGTCTAGATGCTCACAAAGTTTAATAAGCTACTAGAGTAACAGCCTCCCAAAACAAAGCCCAATACTCTTTTAAAACCTGGATATTCAAATGTATTCATTTTATAATGCTGTCATAACAAGTTGACACAAATTTAATGGCTTAAAATCATACAATTTACTATCTCTAAATTCCATAGGTAAGAAGTCTAGGTACAATGGAATTGTAACCCTCCATTTAGAACCTCACAAGGCTAAAATCAAGACATCAGACAGGTATTGAAGTGAACATCCAAATCCATTCAGTTTTTTGGCTGAATTCAGTTCCCTTAAGTTTTAAGATTGAAGTCCCATTTCCTAGCTGGCTGTCTGCTGGGGTCTGGTCTTTTTTCTTTTTTTAATTGGAGGATAATTACTTTACAATGTCTTTAATTTCTGCCATTCAACAATGTGAATCAGCCTGAAATATACATTTATTCCTCTCCTGCTTGAACTTCCCTCCCATCCCCATCCCACCCTGCATCCCAACCCCCTAGGTCATCACAGAGCACAGGGCAGAATGGATGAACAAATTGTGGAATATTATTCAGCAACAAAAAGGAACTCCTATTACAAAACAGCACCATGAATCTTAAAAATATGCTGAATAAGGCAATCACAAAAGAATACACACCATTTATTTTCACATATATAAAGTTCTAGAGCAGGCAAACCATATCTTTAGAGATATAAATTAGATCAGATGGGGGAGGGGGTTTGACTGAGAAGGAGCATAGAGAATTTCAAGGTTGTGGAAATGTTCTATATTTTGATTGGGGTGGTGGACATGCTATCGTATACATTTGGCAAAACTCAGGGAGCGTACTTTTAAAATGGGAAAGTTTTATTTCTCTAAGTTAAACCCCAAAGTGTAGACTTTTAAAAATAATTTTTAAATAAAAAACAAGGTAAAAGTTTTAAGGAGAGGTAGATAGGCAAAATGCTACAGAAAGAGAGAGAACACTGAGAAATGAAAATAACTTCGATCCAAGAAAATCGTTACTGATTTTAGAAAATACTTCATTGAAAAAAAATGAGTAGAACCCAAGATGTAAGACATTTCAGTCATATTTACATAAAATGTGACATTCAAATAGGTAACACAAAGACTTTTCTATTTCAATCTGTTGTTGTTCTTCAGTCAGCTAAGTTATGGCTCACTCACTTGAGAACCCATGGATTTCAGCCCACTGGGCTCCTCTGTCCATAGGATTTCCCAGGCAAGAATACCAGAGTGGGTTGCCAGGGATCCAGCCCAGGGATCCAGCCCGCGGCTGCTGCATCGGCAGGCAGATTCTTTACCACTGAACCACCTGGGAGGCCCTTCTGATTCCATTAGTGCTTCTCAAATTCTCATGTGTACAGTAATCACCTCGGGGTTTTGTGAAAAGCAGGTTCAGATTCAGGATGTCTTGGGTGAGACTTTATATTCTACGTTTCTAACAAGATCAGTCAGTTCAGTTGCTCAGTCGTGTCTGACTCTGCAACTCCATGGACTGCAGCATGCCAGGCTTACCTGTCCATCACCAACTCTCCGAGCTTGCTCAAACTCATGTCCATCCAGTCGGTGATGTCATCCAACCATCTCATCCTCTGTAGTTCCCTTCTTCTTCTAACAAGATACCAGGCCAATATTGCTGACTCATCTCCTATACTTCAAGTAGCAAAAATACAGATCACTTTTCTGGGGCACTGATAGTTTTAAGTGCCAGTTTGGCCTAGAAGTTCGCAAGTTCTACGGAATCCATTCCTACCACAAGTCACCTGTAGACTGACAACCTAGTCCTGTCTATGTAAACAGTACAGGTGTTTATGATGTTCTGGAAAATAACAGCTAACCCCTGTGATCAAGTCCTCACCTCTGTTTCTAACCAACAGATAATCTGGGTTAGTCATTTTTAGGAGGCAAAATAAGAACTCTTCTGGTTTCTCTTCTCTAAACTGTTGTTTGAGTCTTACAATAGAAAATGTAAGTCAAAGTGTTATATGAATCATAACCTTAAAAGAAAGAATGTCAAACAGAAACCAAAGAGGGGCAAAAGAGATCTTGAGTACCTCGGTTTTCTAAAGGGGCGGAACCTAAAATAAGAGGTGGGGCTCCGGGATTATCCTCGTGGGCGTGTTAGGAATGCGCCATATTACAGGGGAGGGGAGCCCCATTTCTACAACAATCTTAAAAATAAAGCTTCTGGATTTGAAATTACCCCTAAATGACAAAAACTTGAAACACAAACTTTTCTACCATTAAACTCGTCAACCGGCACCTAACTCAAAAGTTCAGCGATACTATTTTGCCTCGGTCTAGCGATTTCACCCAAAGTTCTCCCCGCGTGTCCCCCAGCCTCGTCACTTCGCGGCCCACGCGGCCCCCGCCCGGAGGCAGTAGTTTCTCCTACGCTAAAGGGGGAGGTGATAACGGACTCCTATATCTACTTGCCTCGAGGAGGGGCGTGCGAGACACCGAACGGTGAGACATCCGGGCCAGGAGACGCGGGATCAGGAGGAAATCCGAGCCGAGGCCGCGGCGTCGATGCAGCCCGGGAGCTGCGGGGGTTGGCGGCCGCCGATCGAGCGCGCGGCTTCGCTCTCCGCGCCGCCCCACCGTTCTCCCCTCAGCGCCTCGGAAGGATGGCACCGGCGGGAGGGGGCGGGGCCCCGCGAGGAGGCGGGGCCCGCGAGGGGGCGGGGCCCGCGCGGGCTGGCGGCTCGACTGCGGCCGGAAACAATAGTGAGGAGCCCGAGCCGCGCGGATCGGCGGTGGCTTCGGTGGCGCGCGAACCCGGACGGTAAAGCTCCCGCTCCCCCTGCCCGCGCCCTGGTTCCCGACCCCTTGGTCCCGCCGCCTTTGCCCTCTGAGCCCCGCGGCCCCCGTCTCTGTTGCGCGCGGGGCGCCCCGACGGACGGTCGGGGAGAAGGACGCGGCACCCTGAGGGGCGGGCGCGCGCCCCCAAACGCCGGAGGCCGGGCGGGAAGCGCTGAGTCCGCACGGACCGGCTGCTGGAGCTCTCGAACGCCTTCTCCCCGGGTGGGAGGAAGCCGCGGGGCGAGGGGACGCGACGCTCCCGCCGGCCGGGCTCTCTGGGATCCAGCACCGCCCGCCCCCAATCCCCGGCCGGGCTGGGCCATCCCGGCTCCTCCGGCTGTGCCCGAGCCGCTCCGCTGAGCCGCTGCCCGACCTTCCGTGCGGATGCCGGGGACGCGGCTGGACCCCCTCCCTAGTGTTCACTTTTTCCACGTGCGTTTTGCCTGCCGCGGACCTGGAATAGCAGACCTCGCTACGCCGAGCTAGCGAGACGCATCTAAGGTTCCCACAATGAAGTAAGGAGAGCGGTGTCCCGAGCGCGTCGCTCGTCCTCCCTTCAACAGCGTTAAGTAGGTTGACAGACTCCGGTAGCTGAACAGGCCCCGCTGCTAAGCTCTTTCCGCGCCTGGTCGGAGATGGAAGCGGTCTAGAATACCCGAAAATTGCTCTTCATCAGCTCTCCTCAACTAAATATAACACAGGACCAAAAAAGGCGCTTGGGCATAGTGTCACTTGCGGCTGGACTTTCTTACTAGCTTTGTGTCCTTGGACAGTAAAAGTATTAGTGTAGCGATGCTTGTTTCGTGTGGCTGTTGCCTTAGATAAACTGAAAAGCATCCTTCTCTTTCCTAGAAGTTCCTACTATTGCCGTGATGACAAGTTCTTGAAATTGTGTAACTTTGTTTTTCTGTTTCTTAATAGGGGCATTATGAACGAAGAGGAGCAGTTTGTAAGCATTGATTTGAATGATGACAACATCTGCAGTGTTTGTAAACTGGGAACAGACAAAGAAACACTCTCCTTCTGCCACGTTTGTTTTGAGCTAAATATTGACGGTAAGGACACAGGATAAATTCATTTTATGCCGTGAACTTTACAGAACTACTACATGCTGAACTCTGGTTATAAGGTAAAACTAAAGTTTCTTGAATGATTGTAAATTGTGCCAAGTGGAAATCTGTTAAAGATAAAGGTTTCTGGAAATGAAACTGAAGGTAGCACAGCTATGAATTTAAGAGAAACTTTTTTTTTTTTTTACTCCCACAGTATTAACTCAGTTTTACTAATATAAAAATGAGTATTGACTGCTAAACTTTTCTGTTTTGAGAGCTTATTGAGTTGTCAGATTTTAACAGATCTGTGTGTTTTGTTTTGGTTTAATATTAAGAACTAACATAACCAAACATTTACATTGATAGGCAAATATAATTTTGTTGTTTTGGCCATACCATGCTAGTACATAATTGAGGTGAGCTGTAATTTTTTCTCCAGTGCTCTTATTATCTGAAGCACATTTTTAAATTTTTAGATAACTTTTCAATGATCACATATGCCTTTAATAATTTTTAAACTAAAAAAGCTTTTAAAATGTCTCAGTAATATCTCTAACAGTATACAAATGAGTTCTCCAAACACTTTTTTTTTTAATCTCTATTATTAAAGTTTTTAGGTTGATGCACAGCTAATGTGCACAGCTAATGTGTCTATGGGTATTAGTAGTTTGCCTCCAAGAAACATGTGGGGTATGTTTCCTTAATCTTGATGTTACCTTGATAAATTCTGATTTTTTTAAATATTTATGTTACACAAAAAAGGATCCTAATATTTCTGATAATAAGTTTGCCTTCCATTTGAATTTTGAATTGTAATATACCAGTAGAGAGATTTTGTTAGACCTTTAGATTAATTTTTATTCTTTACTGGTTCTGTTTATTAAGTAGGAGATAACAAATGTTCTTTCCATTTGAAAAAAATAGGATTATCTACCTTGAGATTCCTCTTAAGACTTGTTTTTCAGAAATTGTTATAGGCACCAAATTAATATATTTAGATACTCTGTAGTAAAAGTCAAAATTATGACTATAAATAGACTATTAAAAACATGTAGAGTTAATTATATGACATTCATTTTCTATTTAAGATATTGGTTGTGACAGTTTTGCCATTGTACTCTCAGAAGTATAGTTGCTAAACATGACAATCTATGGAAGAACATGGATTTTCTGTGGCTTGCATAAAACAATATTAGCCCTGTATATTCTTTTCCATTGAAAATTTTGGTTCTAGATGGACAGAGACAGTGGAAAGGACTCAGCCCAAAGTTGTGTTTACATTGAGGAAAACTGACAGCCAGGTAGTGGGACTGTTCAGGGTTGCTCTGGTGGTGATGGCAAGCTGTTGTTTTGTGCCAGGCCCTGCACTAAGCACCTTATGTGGATTATGTTATTCAACTCAAAATAGCTCAGTGATGGCTACTGTTATCCATTTTAAAGTTAATGGAGCCTAACCTTCAAGACCTAGAAACTGCACTTTGAAGTTGCTCAGCAAAGAATGACAGTGCTTGACTACGAAGCCTGGCAATCTAGTTCTAGTATATGTCCTTTTAATTCCATTGATCTACTGTCAATAGTTATTTTAGTTGATGGGGTAATATTAGAAACCTATTTTCCTGAATCCTAATTGCTGTCCTTGATATTCGACCAGCCAACTTTTAAAATGTTTTTGAACACTTTTGTCCCCTACCAAATTCTAAGCACAGTACCAATCAATAAATGTTTGATAAGTAAGTGGGGCTTTAAAAAGTGTGACATTTAACTTTCCTACTTTTGGTATAACCTTTCTGTAGTGTGGTAATGTTGCTCTCACTTGGTTTCTTAGCTTTCTAACTGCCAAGTTTGCTCTAAAGCCTTCTATTCATCTTTTACCTAAGAGGCTAGTTAAAAATTTTCTTGGAATTTTTTGAGTCCACAGATTCATAGTAAACAAAAATATTAATATCTTACACCTTCTGGATTGTAGCTTATGTCAAATCAAAACTAGCCTAATCAAATGTTGCTTGCATAAAATTAAAATTAAGCTAATCAGATTTTTAAAACTGTGCATACATATATTTATAAAATGAAAATGAAGAAAGAAATAAGCTAATCTTGTAGGAAAGATTTCATATTCTGAGCATGGCTCTAAGTTGCCTTTTTTCTGTGTCTTTGCAGTACTTACAAAGAAATGAGTACCTACATTTTATATACTTTGAAACCAGAGTTGATATACTTCAAGAACCTAAGAAATACACTTTAAGAAAGTTGATTTGGGCAAGGGGTGGGGAGGGACACATAATTCACCATTGGAATTACTTGTCTACTTCTAGGAGTAGGACAAAGATACATAAACTTCTTAATACTTATGACCTGTCCTTGGCACCAAGACACTATAAACATTTTATGCATGTATAATCAAATACATTAATGTGCATCGTAGTTCACGGTACTCAAATCTTTCTAAAGTTCTTTACTGACTACCATTCCCTAGGCTATTAAGGCTGGGAAGAAGGTAGCCCAGGGTAGTCAGGAGCCAGTCATGAAACTCAGCTGTAATACAGCACAGTCAGAAATGAAACTAAAGATGGGGGGTGGGGGAGATCCAGGGCTACAGTCTGTTACTTCATAGTATCAGTTTTCATTTTGTGCCAAAATACTGTGCGAGTAATTAGTATTTTTGTGTATGTATGTGTTAGTCATTCAGTGGTGTCTGACTGTGCAACCCGGTGGACTAGCCTGCCAGGCTCCTCTGTCCATGGGATTCTCCAGGCAAGAATACTGGAGTGGGCAGACATTCCCTTCTCCAGGTGTTCACCCTCACCGAGGCTCGAACCCAGGTCTCCTGCATTGCAGGCAGATATTTTACTGTCTGAGCCTCTAGGGAAACCCTTAGTATTTTTACCTTCCTCCTCTAATAATTGACTTCCTTTTCATTCACTAAAGAGGAGCTTTTTATAAGACAGAGATCAATTCCTCTTATGCCAAAGTTTTCAGTGTGAGTTGATCTTGCTAGTTGATTAAGTAAGCATTTCAAATAATTACTAGTCCATCCTAGACTGTAAAATCCATCTCAGACTTCATTCTCCCCTAACTGATTGAACCTTCTGGGAACTTTTTTAAAAACAGACCCAAATTGAGATCCTTAATAATCTTTCCAGCAAGAAGTCTGTAGATGTTTTCTCTTAGTTAAGGCACTGGTGAACTCAGTGCTCACTTTTAATCTCATTTTTCCTTGATTCTCTGAGTCTTTGACCAAAACATTGTTCCCATGACCAATAGTCACGGAGCATTTTGAATCTCATATTAAATCCCTGATTTAGCTTGGAAGTCAGGACTGATTATTAACTACTCAAAGCCTGTCAACAGCTCTTCCCTTTGTCTTGGTTTTAACACATCAGCATCTTTCCACTTGAGTAAAGGCCCACCACTTTACTTGTGATAGGGAGGCTGTATGTTGCTAACTCCATCTGGCATTAACCTCTTTCTCTTGCTTCTCACAATAACAAACATCATGCCTTGCTATTAGCTAAAAGAGCACTTTTAAATATAAAGCCTGATGTGACTTTTGAATTTAACTTAGCTGTCTTTATACTTAGAAGTACAGATGAAGAATTAATTTTTTAACTGCCTTTTAATGTCACTTTAAATAAATTTGAGCACTTTTAAAATGGCTCTAACGGTAGGACCTCTTTATTTGGACAGGAGTTAGGAGGGATGGAAGTGAAATTGTAGGTTTAATTGGTGATAACTTTATAGAATATTTCTTTAAAAAGATAAAGCTAGGCTAAGCCACATCTAGTAAGCTAACAAGCCATATCTGAGGAGCCAGGTTCCAGATTCTTTTCCCTGTCCTAATTTTATGATGGCCTCATTTTAGTTACTTCCAATTTTTTTCTCTTTTTAACTTCAAACTTTCTAATTCTAAAGTTTAGGATGAATTTAAAATTGAGATCATATGAATAGTATTGAAAACAGTCAATCCACAGGGCTCCCCAAAACCCATGCTCTGCTGGCTGTGAGAAGTAGGTGGAAGTCATGGAGGGGAGCAAGGGGGACACATCATTGTCTGGCTTGTCTGCCTCACCCATATCCTGTTCATCATACCCGTTCATTCTTGTGAAGGTGGAGTCAAGCTGTAGAGTTGGAAGAACTACATTTTGATCATGATGACAATGACCACAGTATGGCAAAAATCACAATGAGTGGGCTCCCTAAGAGGCTCTGATTGGCTCTATCACCTACAGGCTGCTTATTCCTAGACTTACATGATTTAGAAGTAACCTACGTGGTTGAGACTCAAGTGATTCTTTTTTGTTTTTGAGGTGGTATTTTGTTAATGTCCTGCTGAATAATATTATTAGTTGGTCATTTTATAAATGCTCCAAGATTATTTGAAAACTCTGTGTGTGTGTGTGTGTGTGTGTGTGCGCGCGCGCACGCACTCGGTTGTGACTGACTCTTTTTACGACCCCATGGACTGTAGCCCTCCAGGCTCCTTTGTCTATGGGATTTCCCAGGTAAGAATACTAGAGTGGGTTGCTCTTCCCTTCTCCAAGGGGTCTTCCCGACCCAGGGATCAAAGTGGAGTCTTCTGTGTCTCTTGCCTTGCCAAGTGGATTCTTCACCAGTGAGCCACCTGTGTATTCTCTAATTTTCAGATATAGCGTGCAATCTCATTAACTTAAGCTAAACATGTTTTCAGATATATTAATAGTATGTACCTGCAGGTTTTCCCCCTCTTAAACATAATTACCAATAGATATGAATTAAAGTTCTCTACCATGGTTGTGGATTAACAAATTCTTTTTGGTAATTCTGTCGTTTCTTTCTTTTTGTATTTTAATGTAATGTAAATAAAGTACATGCATTCTGAGGTGGTTGATCAGAAACTGAAGAGGAACTGAAGAGCCTTTTGATGAGGGTGAAAGAGATGAGTGAAAAACCCTGTTTAAAACTCAGCATTAAAAAAACTAAGATCATGACCTCCAGTCTCATGACTTCATGGCAAATAGAGGGAAAAAAGTGGAAGCAGTGGCAGATCTTACTGGGCTCCAAAACCACTGTGGATGGTGACTGCAGCCAAGAAATTAAAAAGATGCTTGTCTCTTGGAAGAAAAGCTATGATAAACATAGACAGCATATTAAAAAGAGACATGGCTCTGAAAATAAAAGGTCCATATAGTCAAAGCTATCGTTTTTCCAGTAGTCATGTAAGGTTGGACCAGAAAGAAGACTGAGTGCCAAAGAATTGATGCTTTTGAATTGTGGTACTGGAGAAGACTCTTGAGAGTCCCTTGGACAGCAAGGAGATCCAACCAGTCAATCCTAAAGGAAATCGATCCTGAATATTCATTGGAAGGATTGATGCTGAAGCTCTGATACTTTGGTCACCTGATGCAAAGAGCAGACTCACTGGAGAAGACCCTGATGCTAGGAAAAATTGAAGGCAAAAAGAGAAGGAAAGTGCAGAGGATGAAATGGTTGCATGGCATCGTGGACTCAATGGACCCATGAATTTGAACAAACTCCAGAAAATGGTGAAGGACATGGAAGCCTGGTGTGCTGCAATCCATGGGGCCCCAAAGAGTCAGACATAGCAACTGAACAACAGAGAAAAAGAAAAACTAAAGCATTGAGAGGAAATAAAATTCCTGATTAAATAGAGAATACCATCTTTATCCATGATTAAAACATTTTAATGAGCTCATTTTCTTTAAGACAAATAACTCAGTATGACATAGATAGAAACATAGTATTTTTAGAAATTAGAGATGCTGACTCTCAAATTCACAAGGAATTTATTCAAAGAAAAATAACTTTTATTGGGGGATAAAATGAGAGAGGATGTGGGAAAAAGTAACATACCAAAATATTTCTCAGAAGTTCATTATTGGAGGGAAAAACTGAACAAACTGAATATTAATGTAGAGACTCCAGAAAAAGCCCATGTTTATTTGGAAACTCAGAAGTTAAGATTAAGTTTCTATTTTAAGTAAATTACAAAATTATGATTTGAATGAAGAAAATATACTACCAGTAGTTTTAAAAATTTAATTTTTTAATTGAAGGATAATTGCTTTACAGAATTCTGTTATTTTATGTCAAACATCAACATGAATCTGCCATAAGCTACCAGTATTTCATTGGCTACTTTCTGCATTCAGAAAAAAATTATTTTTCAGTTAAAATTTTATTTTCAATAAAAATCTCTAAAGAAAAAAAAATAAAATAAAATTGAGATCATAAAGTGCTTATAGTGCAGGTAGAAGAAAAAATAAAATAAAATTGAGATCATATATGAATTTTGGTTGGAAAGATATACCCATTAAAAATTAAGTCTGGCTATATGTAATACAAAATCGAAATAATAATGATGAAATAATATAGAATGGATATTTACATATCTCATAGTAAAAGAAGTTGAATCTGGAGTCTGTGTGGTAGCTCCATGATCAGAAAGACTCAAGCTGCTTCTGTTTTACTAATCCACTTTCTTTAACACATATTTGCCATCATCAGTCATCTCATGAGCCAGAATAGAAGGGGCATCTGACAAAAGGTACATAGTAGCCTTCTCTCCTGAATCTATAAAGGAGCTTTTCCTAAAGTCCTCCTTAACAATTTGTTATACATTCCACTGCCCTTTCAAGAGAAGCTACTCCAAATAAAATCAGTATTTTACAAAGAAAGGGGCAAAAGACATAGATTGTCCACCTAATAAGATCAGCCATAGAAAGGCCTTCTAGTAATTGAAGGTTACCATGTTGAAAGCAAACTATTTAAGCTACAGCTAAGACCAACAAGTAAAGCTCCGGTGATTCTTCTAACCCAGGAGTTTGAAATGGAATGGATTTTTACAAAGGAAGCATTGTATTCTGAGGATAGGCATACAGCCAGATCTCATATGAACTTGTTGCACAAAAGCTATGAGAATTTTCAAGTTTCTGACCCATCTCAGTACATAAAATATAATGGTTAATGCTACTGCTCATTATACATATGTTAGATACTATAAACTTAGGAAAACTCCCTGCTTTCTCCCAGCCTCTCTTCTTGATACACTAACATGGTAATTCCATCTTCCTCACACCTTTCCCGTTCAGTTCAGTTCCTTAGTCATGTCCAACTCTTTGCGACCCCAAAGACCACAGCACACCAGTCCTCCTTGTCCATTACCAGCTCCCAGAGTTTACTCAAACTTGAGTCGGTGATGCCATCCAACCATCTCGCCCTCTGTCATCCCCTTCTCCCACATTCAGTCTTTCCCAGCATCAGGGTCTTTTCAAATGAGTCAGCTCTTCCCATCAGATGCCAAAAGTATTGGGAGTTTCAACATCAGTCCTTCCAATGAACATTCAGGACTGATTTCCTTTCAGGTGGACTGGTTGGATCTCCTTGCAGTCCAAGGGACTCTCAAGAGTCTTCTTCAACACCACAGTTCAAAAGCATCAATTCTTCAGCACTCAGCTTTCTTTATAGTCCAACTCTCACATCCATACATGAGTGAAAAACCATAGTCTTGACTAGACGGACCTTTGTTTGCAAAGTAATGTCTTGGCTTTTTAATATGCTATCTAGGTTGATCATAACTCTTCTCCCAAGGAATAGTGTCTTTTAATTTCATAGCTGCAGTCACCATCTGCAGTGATTTTGGAGACCAAAAAAATAAAATCAGTTACTGTTTCCATTGTTTCCCCATCTATTTGCCATGAAGTAATGGGACCAGATGCCATGATCTTAGTTTTCGGAATGTTGAGTTTTAAGCCAGCTTTTTCACTCTCCTCTTTCACTTTCATCAAGAGGCTCTTTAGTTCTTTGCTTTCTGTCATAAGAGTGGTGTCATCTGCATATCTGAGGTTATTGATATTTCTCCTGACAATCTTGATTCCATCTTGTGCTTCCTCCAGCCCAGTGTTTCTCATGATGTACTCTGCATAGAAGTTAAATAAGCAGGGTGACAGTATAAAGCCTTGACATACTCCTTTCCTGATTTGGAACCAGTGTGTTTTTTCATGTCCAGTTCTAACTGTTGCTTACTGACCTGCATACAGATTTCTCAAGAGGCAGGTCAGCTGGTCTGGTATTCCCATCTCTTTCAGAAATTTTCAGAGTTTGTTGTGGTTCACACAGTCAAAGGCTTTGGCATAGTCAATAAAGCAGAAATAGATGTTTTTCTGGAACTCTCTTGCTTTTTCGATAATCCAGCAGATGTTGGCAATTGGATCTCTGCTTCCTCTGCCTTTTCTAAATCCAGCTTGAACATCTGAAAGTTCTCGGTTTACATACTGTTGAAGCCTGGCGTGGAGAATTTTGAGCAATACTTTACCAGTGTATGAGATGAGTGCAATTGTGCAGTAGTTTGAGTATTCTTTGGCATTGCCTTTCTTTGGGATTGGAATAAAAACTGATCTTTTCCAGTCCTGTCACTTCTGAATTTTCCAAATTTGCTGGTATATTGAGTACAGCACTTTCACAGCATCATCTTCCAGGATTTGAAATAGCTCAACTGAAATTCCATCACCTCCACTAGCTTTGTTCATAGTGATGCTTCCTAAGGCCCACTTGACTTTGCATTCCAGGATGTCTGGCTCTAGGTGAGTGATCACACCATTGTGATGATCTGGGTTGTGAAGATCTTTTTTGTATAGTTCTTCTGTGTATTCTTGCCACCTCTTCTTAATATCTTCTGCTTCTATTAAGTCCGTACCATTTCTTTCATTGAGCCCACATTTGCATGAAATGTTCCCTTGGTGTCTCTAATTTTCTTTCACCTTTCCAGGGAAGATTGCTTTTCTACAGCTGGGTACATCTACCACTGCTCCCCTTCTGCTCCATGTGGGCCCTGGACTCAGACCTTGCCTTGACTCTTGACTCTGCCACTTACTAGTTGGTTTTTCTGGCAAGATACCTAAGTTCATTGTGTCATACTGGTTCTCAGATGTTACCAGTAAGAGCAATTTTGTGTTTTCATTTCTTAATCTTGAAATTATTGTGCCAGAATCTAATTCAGAAGGCTGAACTCCAGTTGTTGCCATTTGTTCTAAGAATACTTGGCAATATAAGCAGTGGTGCTCAGATTTATTTGTTTGCTCTTGATACTCAGAACGAAGCTGCAGAGTGTTTCTCCCCATCTCTAAACTACACATCTGTATATGCAACTAATCCGAAGACGTCCTCACTTGTATAGCCCATAAGTACTTCACACTGCATGTCTAAAGCTAAAGTATTATCCTAAATACTATGTATATTTCTTTTCAAAATGAATGAATAAATAAATAAGCAAATTCCCCCTCAATCCCTGCAACAAAAAATGTTGGGGTTGGAAGTGAACTGTGGAAAAGGTGAAGACATACATGCCTGGCTAAAATACTTGAGAGGTGGTACCACAGCAGGAACCTGCCTGCCCTAATTTTTAAGAAGTTATTAATACTTCTCAAAGCAGCCTTCCCTGCCCCCCAGCACCACTTTCAACCCCCTGTTCTTTTCCTCCTAGCACCATTTTCTTCATGGCACTTGCTATAGTTTGTTGCTGTAGCTATTGGTTTATTTCTTTGTTTCTTTGTGTTCCCCCTCCTCCATTTCTAGCTCCATAAGGACTTGAGTTTGAGCCTCCTTTATTTACTAGTATATAATTAGCAGTAGCATGGGGATTGGCCAGAAGTTATGAATGAGTATTTGGAATCTTTGATTGATGAGTGAATTAGCCTAAAGGAGACTATAGAGGACTGTCTTTTTTTTTTTCTGTTTTTCCCTTAATCTTGCCCACAGTGAAATTCTTCTGCTATTTTTCTGCCCTTCCACAGAATTGTCTGAGATCTTTCTAGAGTCTCCTAAAAGCTTTGTGACTCTTACTAATAGAACTTTGTATTATATTCAAAAGAAAAATGTAGCAAATAATATTAACAGTGATATCTGGTTATTTTTTTTGCAATCAGGAGGATAGAAAACAGATAGTATTGTTTTCTCCATAGAGCAAGAAGTCTTAAATAGGACTGTGTTTAGAGTGGGAGTGTCTACATTCACTTACATGCTGCAAATCTTATTATTCTGAACACCTCAGCAGAGTGGTGTGTGCTCATGATGATGACCCCTTCAAGGTGTTTGATGATCTGGAGTGCTTGTTAAGTCTGTGATAAAAGTATGCTCTTTAAGTCAGTGATTTAAAGTTGAAAACAAACAGTATACTACCCTGCATATCTTATTAATAGAAGCATCATGATTATAAATAAAGCATTTGTTACAATAGATAAAAATGACATTCTGATTCAAATTCATTATTCATTTCCACCCAGTGTGTTGGCAGAGATGAAGAGAAATGTTTTATGAGTTATCCAGAAACAAATTAAATCGAGATTGGAAATCTTTTAATTGTTAGGTCGAAATTATCTATCCTCAGTAAAGGGATACACTTTTCATGATTGAAATAATTTTATAATAACTGTTACTAGAAAGCTGACAAAGAGAAATAAGCTGCCCAGAAATAATTTTTCTGTTGCATACAAAATAATACTGCCTGTGAAGAAAGAAGACAAAGGTAAATTTCGCTACTTAGGAAGAAACGAAATAATGACTCTCTGGTTGGGAGAAGCTAGTCCAACTGTCAAATACTTAAGGGATTTACACTTTTAGGTAAGTGACTTATCTAAATAATAGGTATTTATCAGCTATTCTGTGTTCCACATGTATTATTTGATTCTTAATACAGCCATATGAGATAGGTGGTAGATTATCCCAATTTGATAAATGAGGGAAGTAAGGAGAGAGTCTTGGAGGCTAATCTAGAATCACACCACTTGGAAGTCCAAACCTGATCCCAAAAGTCCAAGTGCCTAAATCATTTCTGCTTCGAACGAAAATTACATGAACTCTTAAGAAATCTCAGATATACTAAGTAACTTGTAGGCAAAGTTACGGATGAATTACACCAGTGTTAATGTTCAAACAAGGAACAAAATTTGGGTCCCGAGAAGTGCTTGCTTTTTAAAAGCTATTTCTACTTGTGATGCTGTTTAATTAATACACATTTGGTGGAATATCCAAAAGTAGACATTTTTCATGACCTAAGAGAGTAGGATGATACAGTCTCCATATAGGTTGTAATCTAAATAGTCTGTCAAGAAAATGTAGTCTTCACAGCACGTAGATTAGATCATCAGAGAAGAGGGAAGGACTGGGAAGAAGAGACACACGACAGTCTTGCTGCCCAGAAGACACAAGGAGGCTGAGCTGTAGACTGACCTCTGCTCCGGAATCGTACAGGTGTCAGCTCGTCATGAGACAGTGTTCTGACACTCCTCTCCATCCTTCCAGCCATTCAAGTAACAGAGGCTAACATACTTAGGCTGATTAGTATTCCTCTCAAGAGGGAATAAGTTCTGAGTAAGTGGAGGCAGACAGTACGAACTAAAGCGAAATTATCAGCACCAATCCTGGAATTGCACGCTATCTCCTTTGGTAGGTGAGCCTGAAATACTTCCTAGAAAGAGAAGAAGCAGGTGGTAAGACAGCATAACTTCATATAGCACTTTAGATGTTCAAAGGTACTTTTGCAGCATCTTAAATTTAATTTCTACCTTTTAAAGAATACTAACACTAATTATGAATTTCAAATAAGGTGTTAACATGGAAAATGTAACAAGTAATTGAAATCCAAGTGCCTAAGTAACATTGCAGAATTATCAAAATGCTGTCACTTATAGTTCTAGTTAGAATGAATTTAAATCATTCTAATCCAGTTTGGCACACCATCTATTAGGATTTTGATAAGGGGAATAAGCCCATTAAACACCAAGCCTTGGATTTATAGTTTGTAGTAAGGGAAGACAGTGTCTGTTTACAAATAATTTTAAACTAGCTTATCTATTTCAGTTAGCTTTTTGGCATTACTGTCTCAACTGTATGACAGCAAGGCAAAATAATGGTTTGTGGCACCCATGAAAATCTGAATCTTAGAGTCAAAGCTATGTTCATAGAGATTTTTATACACATTCATTCAGTAAATATTAATCAAGCAACTGCTATGTGCCAGCAATTGTTTGGCAGCTAAGGATAATACAGTTAACAAGAATAAGTTATATGGTGTATTAGAAGGCAATATAGAGTCATTTGCCTTTTATGAAGAATGAATTTAGTCACCGTTATATTTTTCCATGTATTACCTTATTTAAAATTCACACTTAGTGTTCATTTCCTACATGAAATGGAGATTAAATTTAATAGTAAAAGCGCCTTCCAACCACCAGAATGCTATTGAAATACACTTGAATGACATCTTCAATATCTAAAACTCATGATAACTGGCTAAATAATATTGCCATGAATTTAGTGAATGATAATTGCTAGTCTGTTGTGAAAACAGAGTTCACACATAGAGGAAGTCTGGTGGTATTAAAGCATCCTTCATAACCTTGACCATGTTACTTTGACTCATTGGAATAATTTCAGCATGCCAACAATCAAGTTCAGTTCAATGTCAGTCAACATTTTGGCTGTATTTATACTACAAAGTAGAACAAATACAGTATAATAATTCCTATGTAATGTATAAGACAGTTCTTAAGAAAACTTAGTTTTTGATTACCAATGTATGTACTAACCAAATGAAATAGCAGTCATAAGTATCTGAGGAAAGAAATTAAAATATCACAATTCTCAGTCGAGACTAATTAAAGCATAATTTAATTTCATGTTTCTTACACCCTGTCTCTCTTGTCTACCACCCACTCTTCATTTATTCTTGCCTTCATTTGTTTTATCGTATACTGACACATCATCTTGAATACTTACACTTAGCTGCTCCGTAACCTGACACATTGACCAAAAAGAGTATTAGAATGGCAGAAATGCTCCTGTCTCCCATATTTATAAGAAAAAAAAATCAAGGGAGAAAGCTTTCCTCTCTGTCCCTTAAGCTATAGTTCTCGCAAGAGCAGTGTCCATTCAGTGTCTCCTCTGTCCCTCCTCCCCACTTCCTCTTCAGTGCCCCTGTAATTGGCCTCCTCTTTTGCTTTCACCAGTGACTTCCTAGCTGTCAACATAATAAAGAGTTTCATGTCCTTGCCATTTTCAAAATCTGACATTTAACATTTCCCTCTTTTTTGAAACACTCAGCTCCCTGGGTTCTCTTTTAAAATAGCTCTGGCCTCTTATTTCTGCCCTCTTTTCTTCTTCTTCAGTTCATTAGCTATTGCAGATCCCTGAACTACTACTGTTTCGTTGAATTCTGTCCTCATTTTTCTTTTCTTCTCATATTTCGCTATTTCTTTCACTGCATGAGCTTCAGCTATACCTTTATAAGCTAACGGAACTCCATAAACATATCATAGGCCAATTTTCTTTTAAATTCCAGACCTATTTATCCAACCACCTTCTGGGCCTCTCCATTTAGATACTCTACAGGTGTTTTAGATGCTAAAAGACACTTGCTCCTTGGCAGAAAAGCAGTGACAGACCTAGACAGCACATTAAAAAGCAGAGACGTTACTTTGCCTACAAAGGTCCATATAGTCAAAGCTATGGTTTTTCCAGTAGTCATATATGAATATGAGAGTTGGACTATAAAGAAAGCTGAGTGCTGAAGAACTGATGCTTTTGAACCATGGTGTTGGAGAAGATTCTTGAGAGTCCCTTGTTCAGCAAGGAGATCAAACCAGTCAATCCTAAAAGAAATCAACCCTGAATATTCATTGGAAGGACTGATGAATCTAAAGCTCCAATGCTTTGGCCTCCTGATGCGAAGAGCCAACTCATTGTTAAAGACCCTGATGCTGGAAAAGACTGAAGGCAGGTAGAGAAGGGGGCGACAGAGGATGAGATGGTTGGATGGCATCACCGACTCAATGGACGTGAGTTTGAGCAAACTCCAGGAGATGGTGAAGGACAGAGAAGCCTGGCTTGTTGCAGTCCATGGGATAGCAAAGAGTCGGACACAACCGAGTGAACGACAGCACAGGTATCTTGAATTTAAGTTTCTCAGACTAAATTTATCTCCTTATTTCCATATACACATGTGTTTTTATTTCCTTCATCTTTGGTTCACATGGAATTCCAAGTCCAATACCCCAGAGATTGTGTTTCAATAGATCTACAGTTGAGTCCCAGAATTTGCATTTTAACAGGAATCCCAGCTGACTCTTAAGCAGGTGGTCTCGGGACCAAAGTTTGAAAACCCTGTGAATGAATGGTTCCAGTTTCTTCAGGACTTTCCATGTAAAGTTGTGCGGTTGAGGTGATGGGTTGTGGCTGAAGTCTTACCTAAGCTCTGCATTTCGCGCTGTATGCCTTTATTCCTTCTTACACTACCACCTCAGGACCCGCTTAGTCAGGTTTATAGACTTGATCCCCCCTCCCCGTCACTACCCCACACCCCTAGTTCTCTCCGTATCACCAGAAGGGTCTTTAAAGTGCTAATCTGATATGCCATTAATTTTCTTAGAACTCTTCACTGATTCCTTACCATTTTCTTCTGGTTAGACTGTTAACTCCCTAACATGACACATGAGACAGTTCATGACCAGGTATCTACTTAACTGCTACCTTCATTACCTCTTCAAAGGCACTCTACAAGCCAGTTATCCCTGCCCACTGTCTCTCCCTTCCTCTGGTTTCCTCCATTTCTTTCTTTCTTCCATACTTTGTTTATTTAGTTCCCTGTGTCTTAAACAAAATTGACTTCGCCTTCCTCCTAGTATGCAACTGCCTAAAGTGTATTGATATTAAATAGAGGTGATAAATTACAGTTGCCAGTGTTCACAGGGCCACTTCAAGGATCACAAAAAGATAAGTGTAGGAGCTCTTTGGTAAATATATCAGCAGCATGTGGTGCAACTGTTCATGTTGATTTAAATTGAAATATAGAAGTGTTTTGTTTTCATCTCATCTGAAAAGATGAAAGTCTTCTGAAAAGATAATTCTGACTCATTTGTGTATTGAACAACTCTTCCATTGCCAAAATAATTCAGTGTTTTACATACATTGAAGTCTGACTTTATCCTCAGGTTTGGCCGCACTGGGTCTTAGTTCCTTCATGCAGACTCTTAGTTTCAACATGTGGGATCTAGTTTCCTGACCAGGGGTAGAACCTGGGCTCCCTGCATTGGGAGGACAGAGTCTTAGTCCCTGGACCACTGGGGAAGTCCCTCGAGTTTACCTTTTTTATGATTTGGTTTTCAGTAGATTTTTCTGCTCTAGCCCCCGTAATTTCCTTCATGTAGCAGCTGCCCTAGTGGCTCTGTGGTAAAAGAATCTGCCTGCCAAGCAGAAACGTGGGTGCAGTCCCTGGGAAGATCCCCTGGAGAAGGAAATGAAACCCACTCCAATATCCTTGCCTGGGAAATGCCTTGGACAGAGGAGCCTGGCCGGCTACTGTCCATAGCGTCACAAAGACTTGGACAAGACTGAGCAATTAAACAGCAACAACCAAAGCTAATCCTTTCACCAGTTTCTTTCAACAATACGAATTGTGTTCACACGTCAGTGTCTTTTTCCCTCAGTGCCTTTGAAGTCTTTGTGTTTCCAACAAGGATTTCCAGATAAAACCATGCAGTGGTTATAATCTGACTTCGGGGGAGGGGAATCTTTGATTTGAAAGTTATCCTTTGCTAGATACATTGTAGCCTAAGGAAATTTTCAACCTTAAAAATATTCAGAATATTGGGATATTTTAAGACTGTATCTTTTATCATTCCAGTATTATAATTTTTTTGTTTTACTTACTTCATTGGAACATACAGTATATAACTTAAAACCTAATTTGTCTTGCACTAAGACACAGTGTTTTCTTTCCCAAACCAAAATATTTCTTTATAGGCTTTTAAAAAAATGTTTTAAATTTTCACTATTTAAATGATGAAAGATTTTCTTTCTCTCATTGAAATGAAATTTCTCTCTTTTCATCTCTTTTTAATTTCATTGAAAAAGCAAACTATTACAGAAAAATCAAAATACAGAAAGCAAAAAGAATTTTAAGATTTATAATCCCACATATCTACCAATAATCTCTTAATATTTTTGGTGTTTTATAAGTTATTTTCTGCAGTAGAGTATGCATGTATACATAGTAAATTGTGTTTTAAAATGAAATCAGGCTATATATACCATTTATAACTGGTCTTTTAATTTAATATATCAGAAACATCTTTTTCATATCAATGGATAAAAAAGGTTGCACTGCATTGGACGGTAATTTTTATAACTCTGTTTCATCATGGAACGATTTTATTGGACACTAGCTCTCCAAACCCTTTCTGTAAATCAAAGTTCCTTTTACTCTAGAAATGCTGTAATTTCAATTATAGTACATAATCACAATCTTTCTTTTTTAGCATTTTTCAGTATGATTCATCAATTATTGCCTTTTTGAAAAATCTTTAGTTTGTTTAATCAAATGGCTTTCCCATCAGCTTTAATTTTTACCATTTACTACCTATAGTAGTAATTGAATTATAAATGACTTCAAATTCACTTGCTAGTAAATCTCTATTAGATGCTGCTGTAAAGCATTATATAAGGAATAGTCAACTAAAATTTTAGGAACAGTGATTCAGATATATGCAAAGAAGTTGAGATACAAAACAGATGTTTTATAAATAACTGCAGGACAGCTTTTATTTTGTTTTTCTTATTTGTAAGAAAATAAATCAGGCAAAACCTTAACTAGGCAGACGGCAGTTCAGGAGATAAAGGACAGAGTTCACATAGCTATCACATTTCTTACTTTTGAACTCATAAATTTCTTTTCATCCTTGTTCATCCATGTTATTGTGAATGCCTTTTTTCTAGACTTACCTTTTGTTTAAGTAATGTGTATCTTTTTAACTTTGCCTATTTGGGGGAAAGTTTTACTTAGAAAAATGGAATAAGTAGAGGATTATTACTTAGGTCAACTGGGTTATTTACTACAAGTTTTTATAACTTTTAATTCTTTGTGCCACTTAACAATTATAGTCTAAACATAGTATTTTTGATGTGCAAGAAAAGCAGTTTTAGCTTTTTATATTCTGTGCTACTATGAGCTTAGTATCCTAAAGATGGATAACTTCCATTCGTATTCTTTTTCCAAATACCCTTGTACTTCATCAGTTATCTATAGACAAGCTCCCCTGTCCAGTTTGGTAACCTTGCCACAATGTAGTGATTTAAATTTAAGTTAATTAAAGTTAAAATTAAAACCTTAGTTCCTTGGTTATACTCGCTACATTTCACATGCTTGGTAGCCACATAAGGCTAGTGGCTGTCGTATTGTATATGGCACAGAATGAGAACACGTCCACTATCACAGAGCGTTCTATTGGACCTTTCTCGTTAAAATAGGTAACTAAATTTGAGAGCAGGACTGAATGCTGGTTGTTATTTTTTGTACCCAGTTAGTAATAAACAGTTGTCATGTAGGTGTGTTCCTCCAGTTTCCCAACTGTTATGATGAAAAAGTAAAATTCACTGAGAAAGGTTTTCTTTTTGATAAATTATTTGCAGTTTATACATCCATCATTACAAGAATTCAGTTCTATTGTGGCTTCGTAGGTTATTTGTGGTTGAGGTTTATCTTTTAACGTCAACCTTCTGAACTCTTTGCCGATTGAAATTTGCCCTTATAATTCGTTTATTGGATTAAGCTGCTTTGACTAAGTGCTTAATCCTTCTCTTCGCACACACAAAAACTTTTGGCATAAACATCTCCTAAACTGAAATATGCTGTCCACAGACCACCTGTTGGTATATCTTTCTTTAAGGCAATGATTCTCAAAATTGGGAAAAGCAAGTTGCTGAGCCCATCTGTGTATTGGCTTAGTGCAGTTTCCAATAATTCCATCTGTTTCCAATGCAGAGATAAGCAATTCCCTGTTCCTTTCAACAGTATGTTGGGTATTTGAACATGACAGACTCTTAAGTGATGTGAGGGGGAGGGGAATGGAGCACTGTTAACCACAGAACCCACTGAAGCACAGAGGACAACTGATAAAACTTTCCAAGAGGTAGAAGCCTGTCCTGTTGCGGATTTAAGGAAGTAGGTGCCCCAACTATTCATCCTCACCTTCCCACCTTCAGGCTAGTCTGCCTTTCGTTAGTAAGAGCGTAGACAGTCTGAGCGTCCTCCCACTGCATTCCTGTGACTGGCGGTAGATCTAAAGGTGATCACTCTTCCTGAATCATGGCTTGGCTGCTGCTTGATCATCAGATTCAGAGGAGCCTGGTCACTTGGGGTGTCCAGCCATTACTGGGGCAGCCATTACCTACACAGAAGCGATCCAGACCTACGTCATTACAGAGTCTCGGTGTAGTGTGAGAGTCACCAACCAGCATGGCTGTGCTTGCCGCTGGATAAGTCACAAGCACCTGCACACTCCCAAAGGGAAAGATGCGGACTGTTGAAGAGCAGTCGCCCAATTTTCAGGCAGTAGCTGCTTCTCATTATTAGCCATTTGCTGTCAGATCTTCTGATTTTGTTTTTAAGGGAAACCAAGAAATTGAAAACTGTAAGTGAATCTAAATTTTTTAAAAACATTTATAGGCTAAACAGAACTTGCTCCAGTATGGATCCAGACTTTAGGCTGTGGGCATGCCACCTCTACTTCCAGAAAAGTGAAGAGTGTTAGTCACTCAGTCATATCTGACTCTCTACGACCCCATGGACTGTAGCCCACCAGGTTCCTCTGTCCATGGAATTCTCCAGACAAGAATACTGGAGTGGGTAGCCATTCCCTTTTCCAGGGAGTCTTCGTGACCCAGGGATCAAACCTGCATTGCAGGCAGATTTACCATCTGAGTCATCAGGGAAGCCCCAACTTTTTCTCTTATTCCTTTTTTTAGAAATGGGAACCTGGTCCTCAGAAACAAAGGCATAACAGCTCCTTCCTTTCCTTCTTAGTTCAGTAGAGTTTAGCTGTTTGCTCCCATCTTTACAATTAACACTTACTGAAAAAGTGAAAACAGTGATACATACACTTTATTTTTTTGGGCTCCACAATCACTGCGGACAGTGACTGGCACCGTGAATTAAAGACACTTGCTCCTTGGAAGAAAAGCTATGACAAACCTAGACAGCATATCAAAAAATAAAAACCAGAGACATCACTTTGCTGACAAATGTCTGTATAGTTAAAGCTATAATTTTTCCAGTAGTCATGTATGGATGTGAGAGTTGAACCATAAAGAAAGCTGAGCGCAGAAGAATTGATGGTTTCGAATTGCAGTGCTGGAGAACACTCTCAAGAGTCCCTTGGACTGCAAAGAGATCAAAGCAGTCAATCCTAAAGGGAAAGCAGTCCTGAATAGTCATTGGAAGAATGAAGCTCCAATACTTTAGCCACCTGATTCGAAGAGCTGACTCATTGGAAAAGACTTTGATGCTGGAAAAGATTTGAGGGCAAGAGGAGAGATGGTTGGATGGCATCATTGACGTAATGGACATGAGTTTGAGCAAGGAGATAGTGAAGGACAAGGAAGCCTGACATGCTGCAGTTCATGGGGCCGCAAATAGTTGGTCATGACTGAACAACAAAGATGTACATAAACGTGGCTTAATATGGGCAACACATAAACATGTAGGTGCTTGTTCTCCCATTCCTAGCAACCAGGATAAGATCATCATGAAAAGAAAACACCTTAACTCTTGGAAAATTCTTTATGCTGGGCAAATGTGAGCCTCCATAAAAAAAGATTTTGAAGCAGTACTGTGAATTGTTGCACAAATGTTGGTTATGTCTGGAGGCAGTGTGCTTAAAATTTCTTCACAGCCTGTTAACCTGAAACTTGAATCATAACTAAATTATCTTGCCTTACTTTAAAATTAAGAAAGAACACACAAACCCACCATTTGGAAAACCAATACTGCCAGTTCTCTAATTTTTTATTTATTTTTATTTTTTGAGGCTGTAGTAAAATTTGAAATGCTTACTCCCTTAGAGCTTTCCAGTCTCCTGCTGATATGATTACAGGTATTACAGCATCCAACAGTTGGTTGTATTATATTTGCTCAACCTGTGGAATACCAAATTATATGAAGCCAGTCCTTTGACTGAGAAATGAAATATAGCAGTCACATTCAGAAGGAAGACTAATTGACAGAGTAAATATGCATATGGCAGTCAGATGATATGAGTCAAGAACCTGTGAAAATAAGTATAGTCGGCTGAGAGATGGTACTGTTTGATAGGACCAGCTGGGGAACCAGCAGGAAAAGATTGCTTTGCTTATCTAATTACCACCAACTGATAAATAAGATCTTCAAGAGGCTAAAAGGGAAAAGCAGAAGGTGATGGGACATGTCGTAGAACTTAAGTGTTTGGGGTTCTGTGGCTGTTTTTTTAGTGCCATTTGGAGTATCATCTTGTGAGAGGACAAACTTACTACAATAAGCATATTAAATATATGCATGGAAACATCTTTATTTTAAAAGGGTGACAATGATAGGCAAACGAGAAGATCTACATTTGAGTGGCTTTTGCCCTTTTATGGCTTTAACCAAGTTTTCTTAAAACAAATTGATCCTAGAAAGGAATTTAAAGAATAGAGATGGAGATAGCATGGCAGATGGGTTAGTGGGAGGGTTTTCAAAGTATGTGAGAATGGTACAACAAAATCAGAAATGAAAGTGGGGAAAGACGTTATAAAGAAAACCATTGAATAGAAACAGCTTTAATTTTTTAAAATACCACTGTTCATACAGAAATGTCCACCTAAATAAATTTCCAAAATATTGTCAATTATGGTTGCCAAGTAAGGTCTTGGTTCTCTACTAATCAGGAACTCAAGACCCAAAGTTACATAGCCATCTGTGTGATATGTTTTAAAGTTTTCCTAATACTTAGGATGTCAATTATATTGGTCCTCAAAAGTTTTATTAGGAAGCTGTAGTACAGTTTTTGTGGAACTGGTTTGGAAATTACTTGTAAGTCAGTTTCTGAAAAGTACAAACTCATTTAATTGCATTTAGATTCATTTCCTTTGAAAAGCTGCTGAAGAAACAAATTAGTGCTCAGAGCTGTTAACAACTTGTAAATGCAATTAAAATTTATAAAGTCAATTGGAAAACTCACTGGGATCTCTGATAATAGCAGTGGTTGTTTCTCTTATATTAATTCTAACTGATTTGAGGTGAAAAAAACAAAATCACTTCAGGAATTTATAAAATGACACATATTGTTGATACAAATTGAGTGGGCTACTCACATTCTTTTCTAGTAAAAAAGTGTATGAAGTATTAAATTTCCTGAATTGGGTATTTTAAACTATCTTTACAAGACAAGTATTTTCAAATTAAACTTTAAAACTGATTCAGGTTTTAATTTTTTTTTTTTTAATTGAGCTAAAGTAGGTATAGATACAGATCTGGATGAATGAGCTACAGTTTACATAAAACAGCCTTGTATATTCACAGTATGTATATTTATAATAAAAATAAGTAATTGAGTAGAAGTTCCTGATTTTATTTGGCAGATTGAATGATGCCACTGGAATTCATCTCTATATATCAGTGCCACTCATCAGTTCTTGGGATTAATGTCATATTAAACCAAACGTAGGAGTAACTTCACTGGAAGATGTCTTTAACTTCTGTGTGTGTGTATGTGTTCGCTCAGTCATATCCAACTCTTTGTAACCCCATGGACTATAACTCATGAGGCTTCTCTATCCATGGGATTTCCCAGGCAAGAATACTGGAGCAGGTTGCCATTTCCTCCTCCAGGGGATCTTCCCAGCCCAGGAATTGAACTTGGGTCTCCTGCATTGGCAGGCGAATTCTTTACCACTATGCCACCTGGGAAGCCCAGTTAACTTCTGAGAGCCTGAAAAGATGCACAGCCTAGTTACCTTGCAGATGGGCAAAACTTCATTGTAGTAGACCTCAAATAATAATTGGTAATAAATGTTAGGTTTGCTTTTTAAATACAATTTTAATTTTCCTTTATTCGTGTAATGACTTTTTCTTGAGTACTTGCTGTGTGCCAGGCACTATGATAATAAGGATGTACATAAAACAGATGGTGCTCTTTCTCACAGAATTTACCTCTAGCAGGAGATAGAGGCCAGTGAAGAAGCAATTTTAAAATCTGGTGCCATTAGCTGAGATGTAACTGGTTAGAAAAGGCTTCTAAGAGGAAGGAAGAACTAGAGAGGGGATGGTGATGAAGACCCAAATAACATAGTGAGAGTGGTAATGGAGTGAAGGAATATTTAATATGCTAGATTTTAGGGGGAAGAAGTCTATTAAGATGGACAGTAAAACATCTAGGATGGGGCACAAGGAAGAACAGTCAAAGAGGACACCCAGGTTTCTTCCTTGAGCAGTTGAGTGTGCCAGACTCAGGAGGAGGATTAGGTGTGGGTCTAAGAATGGAGGAAGAGGCAGGGTGAATGTAAAGAGCAGTTGGGACCTCTAGGGGCATGGCAACCCCCTCCAGTATTCTTGCCTGGAGAACTCCATGGACAGAGGAGCCTGGCGGGCTCCAGTCCCTGAAATCACGGAGTTGGACATGACTGAGTGAATAAGCACATGAGACATCTAAGTAGAAATATTCCCACATTCAAAACACTTCCTGTCATGACACTTTTTTGTCTTTTATAGGGGATTTTTCACCTGAGTGTCTGACTCTAAAATTTGCATTTACATATTTTCACAGTAAATTGAATATTGTTGTTCTCTGACTTGCTTTTCATCTCAGCTGATTACCAGTACACATGTAATTGTGTGTTTACTGGGCTCCAAACATTCATTTGAGTGATGATTTAAGGAAAAGTTAAAAAATTATTTCTAAAGAACAAAAAGTTATATTACATAAATTACTAAGAAGAAAGATTGGATTAAAAAAATCATTGACTTTAAAAGCCCACATTATTCTTCAAATAAACATTTATTATGTTGACTTATTAGAGCTCTGGGGCACATCGGAAAATTTGTTGTTTCATATTTTTGTCTTTTTTTAATACAACTTCTGAACTTTCCAAATAAATCTTTAAAACTCAAAAAAAACTAGCAGCAAAGAATAATGACTTTCTTTTGGCTTCCCAGGTGGCACCAGTGGTCAAGAACCCACCTTTCTCTTTATAAATATAAGAGACAGGGGTTCAATCTCTGGGTCAGGAAGATCCCCAGGAGGAGAGCCTGGCAACCCACTCTTGTATTCTTGCCTGAAGAATGCCATGGACGGAGTAGCCTGACAGGCCTATGGTCCTTGGAGTCACAAAGAGGCAGGCACGACTGAAGCAACTTAGCGCAAATGCACATGGCCTAGTTTAGAATCCTTTTTATACACAGAAGGATTTCCTCTAATATATAGTAAAGGAGAGATATAATTTACAGCGTTTCGATTCAGCTAAACCATTGCTACATAGATTAGTGCTGTGCCAATGGACTGAGACTGAGTCCATTTACGGTTTCAGGGATTGGCCAGCTATCTTGTTGGCAGTGAGCCCTAAGAGAGTAAGAAAGCTCTTTAAAGAATTTCCCAAAGTTAGTAAAATAAGCGAGCTTCAGGTTCTCTCTGCCTAGCAATCAGTACTAGAATCAAACAGCAGAATGGAGGTATTTCTTATTTTATCTGTAATTGATACTAACTACCTTTTTGTCTTATTTATGATATTAAAACGTACATAATATTATAAAGTACTTTTAATATTTTTATTCTAATCAAAATTTGTGCACTTCCTTTTTATGTTAAGGTTTCAAAGGCATACACAGTGTTGTCAAATAGAGCTTTGAAGTTTTGTACTTGAATATTTTAATTTTGCAGGAAATTTGACCTAACCAGACAATAACTGATAAATAGTATATACACACACAATTGCAGCACAGGCACCAAAGGGTTAAATAAAATGTGTATGCAGTTGTTTTAAGTTTGGTTTTTGCACTCGGTGGAAGAAACAAGACTGAGATAGTTGAGTTTACCTGGTGAGGCACGTCTGCTTAATTAGACTGTTAGTATTTAAGAGGGGTACCCCCATAGCTTACTTGTGAGGGAACTGACAGCCCAGTTAGTACTGGTTTTGGCAGGACCCACCATTGGCTGATGTGATGTTATTTTAGAACAAGTTAGTATTTGTGAGTATTTTGCACCTGATTTAATACTGTTAAAATACAAATACATCACTATCTTAGTATTAGCCAAGGTTTGCAAGTCAGTGAATAAAATTATTACAACTTCAGCTTTTAAAACAATGGGTGAATACAGAATGTAATTTTTTTCTGATGACTCAGTTAAAACTTTTTTAAGCTAACACCTGAGTGGCTCTCAACTTCCTGTTTTCAAAGCTAAGCAGTTTAGACTGCTTAATTCTTGCAGGCATTAATTTTCCATTCCATATCCCATGTTCACCTTCAATATGAAGCACTGCTGTTTTATTTTAAATGGTTTGAACTTAACAAAAATGTTATCAGTGTATTCTATATTTCAAAGTATGTTGTATATTTGAAAATGTATTCTCTCTTTTAAAAAACAATAGAGATAGCATACTTGAGCTCTACTAAAAAGCTGGAAATGTAAATGTGTAAGATTTTCCTTGATTTGTGTTACGGAATGAACATTTGTGAGTTGAAGAATTATATTGGCTATTGTATCTTGGTAGATTGAACTTGTTGCTCCGTGAATAAGAATTGTGTGTAGTGCATTTCTTGATAAAGTTTTAGTAAGTATTAAACATGTGAAAACATTTTAGATGTTTTTATTTTCTTACTTGAAAAAATCGAAACAGTTCATTGACTTTTTGAGGCTTTTATTAATGTATATTTTTCTGATTCTGGTTTATCTTTCCCCAGTAGAAATATAACTTAATTTTAAATCATGATTTACTATGTTTTTTTGTTAGGGAAAAATTGTGAAGCATTTCTCTTATTAAACCTATAACAAAAATTTTTACAAATGTGTAACTTCAGGAGAGCTAGTGAAGAAAGCTTTATAATGTACAGGTCAAGATTCTGTAAGTATAAATTGCTGGTTCAGTGGTATTTTTTAATATTATGCAATAACATGCCTCTGGACTGAGGTTGAAATTGAATCATTAAGTCCTTAAGAAAGGCTTTGCTATTCATAAGAATTTAATATTTCTGCTATTCAGAATTTATTGACTATATAGTTAAACTGAATCATAAATTATTAGGCTGTATCATTATTGTAATATATACATGTATATTATTAATACTAATATTGTTTAGCATTTTTCCACTAATTTTCAAATTAATCGGTAACTCGGTATTTTACTAAGATTTGTATTTTTTAATGCAGCTTATAAAAAACAAAATTGTGTCAAGTCTTACTTCTTTTCTTTCTTTAGGAATACGAAAATCTGATCTCTTACACACCAAATCGTTAAGGGGCCATAAAGACTGCTTTGAAAAATATCATTTGATTGCAAACCAGGATTGTCCTCGATCTAAGCTTTCCAAAAGTACTTATGAAGAAGTTAAAACTATTTTGAGTAAGAAGATAAATTGGATTGTACAATATGCACAAAATAAGGATCTGGATTCAGACTCCGAATGTTCTAAAAACCCCCAGCATCACCTGTTTAACTTCAGGCATAAGCCAGATAAAAAGTTACTCCCACAGTTTGACTCTCAAGTACCAAAGTATTCTGCAAAGTGGATAGAAGGAAATGCAGGTGGCCTCTCAAACTGTACGCAACGAATGTTGGAACAGAGGGAGAACACAGACTTTGGGCTTGCTGTGTTACAAGATTCAGGTACCACGTTATGCCACAATAGTGTACTGTGGCCTCATAGTCACAACCGGGAACAGAAAAAGGAAAAGACGATCTCTGGTCCAGAGGCTCATGTCCAGACCCAGCATCCACATTACAGCAGAGAGGAATGTAAGTATAGGGGAAAGGGGTAAAGGTTGGAGTTTTGTTGGTTCTTTATTATTTTTTTAATGTTTTATATATGTGATATGTCAAGAATTTTGCTGTGGAAGTACAGATTTGGTTAATTTAGCATTTAAATGACAGGGTCACCCTAGCAAAAATGCCATCATTTCTTTGGAATATTCCTTAGTATGTCCTAAAACTACTGGAATTCTACAGTCCCATCATTTGTTTTGCCATTTTAAATTATTAACAGAACAGAATCAACAGATTGGGAATTAGAAAGTTCAGGGTTCATATAGTTTAGAAGTAGAGCCTCTACCATTGACAAACACACGCTGTCATGTTGCTAATCCCTACAAGACTAATTGGGGCTGATATTTCAAAAGCAGAAATCTGACATTTTACCAAAGGCTAAAGGTAACGTGTGCACCTGGAAAAAGTGACTCATTCAGTCTGCATGTATTTCTTCAAAAACACACAGGAGCGGAGTTAATTTTAATTAACTTAGAATCAAGTGATTTTAGGGCTAGAAAGGCCCTTGGATATATTTTTATATAACTCCTTGATTCTACATCTGAGTTATCTCCAGTTGTATACATAGACGGAGACGAAGTTAGTTCCTGGGGTGGGAAGATCCCCTAGAGTAGGAAATGGCAACCTACTCCAGTATTCTTGGCTGGAGAATTCCATGGACACAGAGGAACCTGGTGGGTTGCAGTCTATTGGGTCACAAAAGAGTCAGACAAAACTTGGCGACTTAACAACAACATATAGCTAGATAAATTGATTTTCAAACTGTTCCCATAGTACGTTAGTCTTTTCCAAGCTACACATCATGAAGCATGTGGCACTTTAGCAAAGTCAACTCAATGGCTAGTAACTAGCCCTTTTAAAAAACTGAAACAGCATGAGAAATATCAGAACCCATTGGACCTAATGCTAAGAATTTTTCAGTGAACCTTTTATTTCAGGTGGAGATAGACTGGTTGTGAAATAGACTGGTTGTGGATTGTGGGCAGAATTTGAAAACCCAGCACTTTAGGAGTTAATGAATGAATCCTAGGGTCCTGTTAAATGTCATGTTCAGAAATAAGTGAGGATACTTTTTTTAAATAGGATGTTGTGTTGATGGTGTAGATAACTTATTTTCCCAGGTTGTCATGGTAGTAATGAATGTATTTTCATGTTTCAGTGAATTCGATGACTCTTGGTGAGGTAAAGCAACTGAATGCAGAGCTCCAACAGCAAATACAGGGTAAAGACTCCTGTCAGTACTTTTTACATGTGCCAGTTTTGATACAGAAAATCCCTTATTAGCATTATTTCCATTTAAATTTAGAAATGATCCTCTTAGAGTTTCCAGAGCAAAAAGAATTTTTCTTAGTCTTCTCTGTGACCAGCTGGTGAAGTAGATTCTTTTTCTGGTGAAAACAGAGACTACAACTTAATCTCTTACTAACATGTTTTTTTACTATTGTGCAAGGCATTGCACAGGTGTGCTCCTTAGCAGATTTTTAAGGCAGGCGGTATTGGCCCCGTTTTTGTTTTTTGTTTTTTTTAATTATTATTAACTCTTCCAAACACAAAAGTAGTCAGAATAATGTAGTGAAACCCTCTTTCCCAATTTCAGCTAGCTAATTTTCCTTCTTCTCTACTTGTACCCATTTTCCTTCCCCTACCCCCACCTCTAGCATGGATTATTTTGGAACAAATTCCAGACAATATTTTGTTTTGTTGTCCATAAATGTAATAGTTTAGAATTTCTCTAAAAGATAACATTCTTTTTTAGGCAGTCACAACCTCGTCTCTTTAAAAAAAGAACAGTAGTTTGTTAACATCATTCAAGTATGATGCTAATACAGTAAACAGTGTTCAAATTCCCCAATTGTCTTTTTTTCTTTTTCCCCTACAATTAATTCCCATTTAGGTGAGGAAATTGCACTTCAGAAACCTTAAGTTGCTTACAATTGCTTCAGTTGCTTACAGAGGTCTTACATTAAGTAAGCAACAGATTAAGGATTCTAATTCCTGTCCTTTTAACTCCAAAGGTAGTGGTCTTTCTTGACCACACAGCCTCTCAGGATAACAACATAATAATAGCAATTTACATTTATCAAGTACTTATCCTGTGACCAGTACTTTACAAGTATGATCTTAGTTAATCCTCACAGTGACCCTCTGAGGTGCTTACTTTCATTATTGAGGTTATTTCATAAGAGGAAATTAAAACATAGTTTAAGTTACTTGCCTGAGAAGCATAAGAGTCAGAACAAAAATTCAGGTAGTCTGATTCCAGAGCCTCTTAGAGGAGGTTCCAGACCTGGATACTAACAGGCACTTTACTGTCCATAAATCATATTAGAAATTCATTGAACCTGCTTATTCCGTGTGAGGAAAGGATCTCAGAGGTGATTGTAACTGTCATCTCTGCTGTGCATCTGGGTCATTGCTTAGGACTCGCAAGTTTCATTTGATGGAGAACACCATATTCCAGTTGGCTATGCAAAGTGTACAACTTCCTAGGATGATCAAAACTCAGCTGTTTTCTTGGTTTCAAACTACTTTCGGTACAAACACTTGCCCAATGCGTTCATTTCAGCTTAAGTACATGAAATATAAATCATAGATTAGCTTTCTGTGTATTAAAAATAGAATTACTTTTTAAATTTTTACAGAAGTTTTTGAAGAGTTAACTCACCAAGTGCAAGAGAAAGATTCTTTAGCCTCAGAACTCCATGTCCGCCACGTTGCCATCGAACAGCTTCTCAAGAACTATTCCAAGTTACCATGTTTGCAGATGGGCCGAACGGGATTGAAGTCACACCTGCCCATAAACAACTGAACTTAACTTACACTTACTTCCCATGCTCTGCCATTTTTTGGTCTGCTGGGCATGTTCACTTTGAAGAAGTTGAAGAAAGTTATGGTCAATTATTTTATGGTCATTAAATTTGCAAAGTTTAAGGCAATATTCAACATCTTTGCCAAATAAAGCAGACCATTACACTCTAGTCTTCTAGGGTTAATCATTTTGATTCATTTGGGGAATCTGTTTTCCCATAATTACAAAACAGCCCTCCCTAATTTATACCACATGTGACTACTTAAATATACTGTTACCGTGTGATTTTATTAAACATGTTTTAATGTAATTCACCTGTCAAAACAACAGGTTAACAAAGTTCTTATATTAGTCTAAATTACTAAAGATAACATTTAAGAGGGAAATGGAATTCATAATATCACCTCTTATTTATTGAGCAATATTTTAATATGAAAATTTTATATATAAAAATGCTATTTTAGGTACCTTTTCATTCTCTTTATAATGTGTATTTGAATGGCTCTGTATATTATAGTTACACTTCGTGTGTGAATATGTTACCCATATTTCACATCACTGCATTTTATTCTCTTAATAATGTTTTTACAGCTGTTATCTTGTTTTCCAAAGATAAATGTATTTTGGAATAGAAATCTATCTAGTTAACTGTTTTGACTTCTAATAACTCTTATGAAAGAGGAGTTAATAACTTTTTAAAGCAAGTATACAAGAAAGTAAAAAACATTATTTTTTTCTAACAAAAGCAATTATGAGTTCAGGAAGAAAATACTAATCTAGTTTTTGTATGTCAGCTCATCTCTATAGAAGTAAAAGCCTATTCTAGTCAATATTACTTTCAGTAATGACTTTGATGTGTTAGAATTTGGACAAGAGTTTAAGTCAAGCCTCACTTCCAAGTCAAATGTAGTATCTATCTTCACATTTAATATGCCATGAAACTGTTGTCCTGTCTTTGAAAAAAATTAAAATCATTTTGTGTGCTCGATAAAAGTTCAAGAATTCAACTGTCCAAATTCTGTTAACATCATTGATAGTCATGCCCAAAGAAAGCAATTTCTAAATTTTAGAATCTAAAGGAAAAGAGAAGATTGCTTGTAACAGAAAAGTAAAACTCTAATTCAAAAAATTAAGCTCCTTTTTAAGAAGATATTCTTGTTAGTTGCTTATGTTTCCAAGAGTTCTGAACAAATAGGTTCTCTCAAACAGATAAGTTTTCAAACCATATAGTTTAGTAGATGCTATAACCAATGCAGATTTAAAATGGGCTCTAAATTCTGTTTTCTGCTGGTACTTAGAATGTATTTATAAGACAGGATCCTTTGCATGAAAGCATCAACAGAAAAGCCCATTAACTTGGCAATTTCATACATAAAGATATGAATAACTTCTGTCTTAAATTTGGCAGCCTGCCCTGGCTTGGGTCACTCAGATTTTAGTCTTGAACACAAAGAGTATTTGACCAAGCAAAGAAACGCCTCCATCTAGTAGAAAACAAGTTTTTGTCATGCTAAAATGTAAAATGTGTTGAATTTGCCTGAGGATACTAAATGATATGTTACTGATTTTTGTCTTGTTTTCTTTGAAATGTGACATAACTGCTTTTTGGAGGGAGCTTTTGAAAGACACTTTGCATTTCTCTCTATTCTTTGAGTCATCCAAAATGAATTTAAAATCCAAGGAGTGGAGAATGAATTCATTGCCTTAGTTTTGATAAGCTTTAAATTGAATGTGTGCAATATCAAAAATCCCTACAAATTGTAAGTTGAATAGAGATCTTTCCTGATGCCAGTAAGTGTCTCAGTCCTTCGTTGTTATGGACAGATGTTCAAATTTGACTTCACTCTCTTTTTTTGGCATAATTCATTAAGGATGTTACCAGCCAGTGTGCTGCTTGCACACATTTGAGCTTCTATTTAGATCACTTAGGGACAGTGGTAAAAACTGGGGATGTGTTGCCTTTGATAGAAGCAGTAGCTTGTTTCCAGAACAGCAGGCATATGGTACAGTCCTGAATACAACAGTGTTATCCAAAGAAAGTGTTTGCTTATTTCTGGCAAATATGTGGCTTTACTACTGAGTTTGGCACAATTCATACAGGTACCAAGGTCCTATTTGGAGACTCTGATTTACTCCATTTAGATATTTATACATAAGCTCTTCAAAGGCACAGTGCTCTTAAAAAATATCTGTGGTGCTAGTACTCACACTAGTACTTGATTTGGATGGATATTCTAGTTTAAAAAATTTTTTGACAAAAGTATTTTGCAGAGCAGTTTATCCAAATATTTGGTAAACTTATTTTATATTCCTATGTTAGTTTTCTTGAATATGCAGTTAGTCTATATGCTAAAGTAAGGATAAGGGATAGAGTTGAGTTCTACCTTCAGAGAACATGAAATACTGCACATATTGGTTACCATACTTGGCCATTTTTCGGAAGAGTTGTTAGTACTTTTTGAGGATGTTTAGAAGAAAATCTCACCTATACTTTTAGTTTCAAAAATGGCAAAGAAGAGATTGCCAGTCAGCCATTACTGACATTTTAATAGCTTATATGATTAAGAAGAGTGAAATAAGACTAAAATTTTTTCAGTTTAGATTCATAATTAGGCAAGATGAATTAAGTTTAAAAAAATTGGTTTGAAGTTGAAAGTGATTTTGACAACACAAGATTTTTCTCTTTAAAGATTTAAAATGCTGTCAGCCTTTTAATTAAGCTAAAAATCTGTTTACTTGGTGATTATTACCCTTTGATCCTAGTATTTAGTGTCCAAATTAGTCTTTTGAAAGGCATGCACTTTCAAACCAGACGAGTAGTAGGTGATGCATTCAGGCAGCCAGATAGTGTTCATTCCATTATGTAGGTTCTTACAGTGTTGGGAGCAAAGAAATGATTTTAGTTTTTCAAATTATATGTTCATTTCACCAGAGAGTGCCCATTTTTATATACATTTGAGGATTATTTTTAAATAAGTTCATGTTGGGAAGTGATTTCAGAAATATAGTCAAAATATATTATTGGCATCTTGAGATTTCTCAGGTTTTTTTATTTTACCATACTGTTTACCACTGAAAATGGTTTAGAGTTCATTCTTTTTTGTTTATGTATTTTTTTACCTTAGTGTTTATGCTGTTGCTTTTAGTCAGTTTTTGCTATGTGTGTGTGTGTGTGTGTGTGTTTAATTAATTGGGGGGGGGGGATAGATGTGTGTGTGTTAATGTTTACAAATTTTGGCTTTTGTTTTAGAAGAAATCTGCTAGTGTTATTAATGTTGTAAAATGTAATACAAAATGGTATATGCTCAAAACTTCAGTAGGAACTTTTAAAGAATAAATTATTTGGATAGTTCAGTAAGCAGTTCAGGCTAGTGACCATAAAATTAGGTTATGTGACATAAAAACTTTCAAATGGTACAGTGTAAAGTTCTTGTAGTGTTATTTTTATGCCGAAGTAAGATGTTTGAGTACTTTTAAAGTACTTAATAAAAAAAGTTTAGTACTCAAGTATCTTTTGTTCAGATGTGGCTGTAAAACAAAGAAAATTGATTTCAGTGTTCAATTGCGTTTTTAACTTTATGTTGGTGGAAATAATTATTTGAGGAAATTTGTGGTGGAATGGGAGAGAGTTCATTGACCAAATAATAAGGTAATGAAGCCCTGGCACAAGTAAATGTATCTTGGAGAAGAGCTGTAATATTGTGGTTGGAATAACAAGGTTCTGTCCATCGTCTCGGTATTTTCATCCACTTCATCCTTTCATAACTGCCCTTATTAATAATGTAGCCTAACCTATTAAGCAACTTGATCACCTTGCTATGAACCATATCATAGCAAGTCTCTAAAACTGAGAGATCTTTAACACCTAGTTTGTAACATACACTTCTCATACTCTTTTTCAGTTTAAAAGAATCCAGATTGCTAATGCATTTTAGTGATGTTGAATTAGTCCACAATTTTAACTTTACCAAATTAAAACATTCAAAAATCAGGCAAGTGATTACTGCCTTCCACCCTCCCTTCACAAAGTGTTACTTGGAGCTTCCCTCAACTGCACCAAAAAAAGAATTTTAGTGAATGTGTTTCTTCTTTCAAACATGTAGAATGTTTATTTCCATCCTACTGCCTCCAAAAGAGGCATTTTAGAAAGTATTCAGTAGTGACTTCTGTTAAATGCTATTCACACTTCTACAATTTGTGTGTGTGTTAACCTTGCTTTAAATTTGAGCAGAAATTCATACAAAATTGTCTAAGATGTTTGAGAAAAGAAAATGAAGCTGCCGTGATGAAAACCAAGTTGGTTTCAAAAAAGTTTATTTAGACATTACTTGGCTGTTAAACTTTCCTTTTAAAACTGCAATAATTTATATATTTCTATTGCTCTGCTTTGGAACAGTAACTACATATGCTTGTCTATTTTTAATTTTACAAAAATAAAATAAATATTTTATTATCTGTTAGCTTTAGTGGCTATTTTTAAGTGTCTGTATATTTTCTCTAAATTATTGACCAAGTGAAAAGTTTCATTTTCAGGTTTAGGAAGTCTACACTTAAGAATGGTTATCTAACAGTTTCTTAATTCTTTGTGAGAATCTTTCTTTGATAATATTCCCTATGCCCCAAGAGTTCAGAAGCAGAAAATAAGATTCTTGTGGCTTTCTAGATGCCTGTGCAACTTTTTAAGGTTTTAAGTGTGTTAAGTTTTAATAAGTGCATACAACTGTATAACCATCCCTTCAGGATGCCTTTCATATCTCTTCCTTCTCCATTTCCTTTCCAGTGTTCTGATCTCTGTCACCGTACTTTGCATTTGTCTGCCTTAGAACTTTACATAAATGTTATTCTACAGGATGTACTTGTAGCCTCTGGCTTTTTTTTTTTTTTTTTTTTTCCCCACTCAACTGGCTGCTTTAAAACTCATCTGTATTAGTGCAAGGATCAGTAGTTCATTCCCTCTTTTTTTAGCTGGCTTGTCTTCTATTGTATGTATTATAGTTTGTTTATCCATTCATCCTGTTGACGGGCTTTGAGTTGTTCCAGTTTAGGGTTCTATAAATAAAGCTGTTGTGAATATTTTTAAATTGGCTTTTAAAAGGATACTAAAGTAGAAATTATTCAAGATTACTTGTGGTTAGCACTATGAATCTGAATATTTTTCAAATTACCACTTTTCCCACAAACGATTTTTAAAGTAATTTATATACCTGTAGTATTAATTTAAAATTAGGAAACAGTTGTTCAAGAGATCAGAAGTAGATTATAAAATAACGGGTGTTTGAGAACTTAAACATTAAGTTCTCTTCAAAGTCTAAGACCACTTTGTTTTCCAGAAAAGGCAATGAAGACCAAAAGAGTCTGGTTTGGAGAAAGTACTGGAAAAAGCACCAAACCACAAGCGAAGCTGTTCTCCTATTTAGCTTTAAACTATTCTGTGACATTAAGGAAATACATCACGTAAAAGTCTGAGTTCACTGAGCTACAGCAAACAGTTGGTAAAATGTAAGCCTAATGCTGCTTAATCATTTTTGTTCCTGCCCAGGTTCTGAGCCTTAAGAATTTTCAAATTACTTGTAAAATTATTTGTTCACCCTCATTATTAAATGTCATTATAGAACCCCAAATTTTTTACAGGTGTTTCAGAGACTGACAGGCAGCAGTGAGTATGTTGATAAAACTTCTCTCCATCCTCCACAAATAAAACAGGGGAGCTGCCAGCAGAACAACGCCTTTTTCATCATTATATATAGGTGTTCTAAATTATTTGTTAAAAGGCTTTTAAAAGTTTTATCTTTGGAATCTGATCTAGATGATGTCTTAGATCCCTCCTGTCTTAAGTTCCACACGACTTGCAAATAAACATCAGTGGATTTTACTTTTTCAGGGAAAGGGGGGAGGGCCATGTGCTCTGCATCTGAATTCTGGTGCTCAAATAGCACAGACCGCTTACCTGTGGAGGCAAAATTTTCTCCCAACCTCCCTTGCATCTGGGACACTCCACCTAGTTGGTGAAGCAAAGAAATAGTAGGCGAGGATGAGAACAGCAGCGTCTAACCAGCAGCAGAACATCTGGTGTCTCATACCCAGTGCAGGCAACACCTAAGCTCCTGGCATCTGGGCTTGAGTAGCCATTGTTCAGAGGATTTGACCTAGTAGCGGAGTAATCACCTTTGTTGCTGCCTCGTTTCCAAGCTTCCTGAGCAATCTCTGCCCATTGAATCAATTCCTTTTCAGCTTAAATCAACCAGTCGCCTTCTCTGGCTTGCAACTGAGAGCCCTGTTAGGCCTCACTTCAATGCTTTCCCGCTCTGAGATCTTTCAAAATTGATTTCAAAAATCAACCGCTGGGAACCACCCCTTATCTAAGCTGCCCCTCAGGACCACATGGTCTGCCTTTTGGGTTAGCTGCAACTGATGGGAAGGTTCTGAAGAGAAACCTTTTAGTAACATAGATGTCTGTTTTCCTGTTAAAAGTGTTGATTGTTCACAGAGGGGTGTGACTTTGGAACACTTCTCTTTCTCTCTCTCAGTAATTCTCCAGCATGAATTACTGAAAGTACTCACGTTTGTATCTACCAGGATCTTGGAGGAAGTGATATGAGACAATGCTAACCATAACTTTAGCTCTGGACTTGACCTGTGTTCTCTCAGGTCATAGTGAATGGCCCCAGCTCAGTAAGCATATGTTGAGTGAAGGACTGAATGATGAGACTCCAGAGGCACACCAAGACTGCATATTCTCCATGTCAATTTTTATCATTGTTGCACAGTTGGGTCCAACTCTGCATGGACGGCAGCGCGCCAGGCTTCCCTGCCCTTCACTGTCTCCCAGAGTTTGCTCAAACTCATGTCCATTGAGTCCACGATGCCCTCCAACCATCTCATCTTCTGTTGCCCTCTTCTCCTGCCCTCAATCTTTCCCAGCATCAGGGTCTTTTCTAATGACAATAGCTCTAGGAAAAATAAATAAATGCCTAAGGCCGTCATCCAGTGACTCAATACTGCACATTCCACGTACCCCACTCTCCACAGCATCTCTGTGACTCAAGCCTTTGATGACTCATACTTGTTCCATCTCTATTTCCCCTCCAAACCAGTACGTTCTCTAACTTAGAGCTTCATGAAACAGATGTCAAGCGGCTGCACCTCCAGCGTTTCTCAATGACTAGGTCAGGGGTGGAACCCCAAAATTTCATCTAATGAATTCCCAGATGATGCTGATCCTGCTGATCTACATGGCATTTTGCAAACCACTGCTCCAAAATCATCCACTGCCCAAGTTTACTTCACAAAAGATACCTTACTACTTTCCTCCTCAGACGTTTCTTGATTCCTACTGCCTAGAGAATAAAACTCAGTCAGTCCTCACATCTCGACATTAGAAGCCTTCATCACCTGGCTCCCACCTGTTTTCCATTTTAATTATTTCATCAAATTGAGATCATGTTCCAGGAACTCAACAAACCCTATAGGCTTAGGGTCTGAGATATAAAAGCCAACTATCGGCCAACTGAAAGAGAGTCTGCCTGGAGGCTAAGGACTGAAAAAGGTTCACTGGATTTAGCCACCAGGATTTCAATGAGAACAGTTTTGCTGCACCTATGGGAGCAAAAGTAGATCATAATGAAGTGTGGGTGGGGAGGTAGGTTAGTGGATTTGGGTTATGAGCTCCTAAAGAGTCTAACCATAAAGTTGAAGTTACAGTGGTGGGTCCAAAGTTTTGTTTCATGTTGGGAAGTGGTGGAGTTGGCCAGAAATTTTGTTAGAAATGTTACAGGAAAAACAAAAGAACTTTTTGGGTAACCCAATACTTAAGCATAAATACTGAGAAGACAGATCTGGAAGAGCTAAAGATGAAGAGGCAGCAGTAATCAAAGGAGTCAAGTAGTACTGAAGAGGTGAAAATGCGGCACACCTAGAACGAATTGTCTTTGAGGAGGTCTAGGATCATCTCAGGCTTTGACATCGGAGAGAAGTTAAAACCACAAATGAACATATTTGAGGGTGATTCATTGGAGAGTAAGTTGAAAAAGTCCCTATCTGGCTGTTCCCATTTTCTGTGAGAGAAAAGGAAAAGATGATGGGGTCAGAAGCTCGAGGGAAGTGGTGATGTGCTAAATAGCTGCTTCTGAAGGAATGAGCAATGTCTCGCTACAGCAGGAAGGGTTGCCACACGGTTTGGATGAAGTGGAGATTGGCACCCATGACTCACCGTTGATTGAATTTCTCTAAATTTGCGTTCAGATTTTGTCACTGTAAATACAGAGGAGTATTTTTGCAATTGGAGTAAACTGAAAACACTACTGAAAATAGAAACTCAAATTCGTGGCTCAAAAATTCACAAAACACCACCCAATAGGTAAAGTTTCAAGTGTGGGGAGAATGAGAAATTTGAAAAGCTCCTATAAATAGTATGTAGCTTTAAGCAATAATTTTCACTTGTCCTTTCAGTAATTGATCCTACGGGCAAGGTCCTAAGGCTGTTTTGAAGGACAAGCCCTTACAGGTCAGTTGGTATCAAGCTTCAGCAGAGGGAAGTGGGGAAATTTGAACCTAGATAAAAGGAGTTTGTTGAGAGGCCATCAACCTCTTCACAGAACGTGGAAGAAAGCCAAAGCATAGCTAAACACAGAGTTTCAGATCTGTAACTTCAAAGGAAAGGAAAGGAGATGTAAAAGGAGAAAGGCTCTTCTGGGGGAAAGAGCCAAGTGAAACGAAAGTGATGAAGGCCAAAGAGGAAGCTGAAATGAGCAAGGCCACTGCTGAACTGAAATTCGGGAACTTGGGGCCTAACCCACCGCTGCCACTCCTGGGCTCCACTTCACCTCTCTTGGCCTCTGTTATCTTGCCTGTCAGAAGTGGACTTGAACTTGGTGATCTTCAGGGGAACTTCCAGCTCTCACATTCTGTAAGGATAATGAGTTTTAAGAAGCCTGTGATGGACAGTTTCCTCAGCCTCTGCATGAACAGTAGAACTGAGCTGAAAGGACACAGGAAATGTGCTTTCATTTAGAAGAAACCGTGAGGTGCTTTTACAGCAAGATATTTCTATGATCATCTGTAACAAAAGAGATAGGACACAAGAATGAGCATGGCTCATAAACAACCCTACAATTCCCTACACATTGTTTATAGAAAGAAAAAAAGGACTGTAAGTCCCATTTGATATCTCATTACTTTTCTACTTTCTTTTATCAGGGGAAAAAATTTGGAGAGACTGTTCTCTCACACTATCAGAAGCTGGCTCACCCACAGTAGAGCTCCTAAAGACTGGCTCAGACACTTCCACCTGTGCTGGGAAAATGAAAAACTGTAAATAAAGAGGAGTTGTGCATGAAGCTGTTTGGTAGGACATGATCTTTTCAATCAATAAAACTGTCCTTTATTTTGAGATTACGTTTTTTCTATCATGAGAGTAGAAAATTTTCTTCATGAAGTGATAACAGTAGATGGCAGGTTTTCATTTTTATTTGTTTGGATTTGAGTCCTTACTTGGTAAATATTAAAACCGCGGTCTTATGTTGGTGCATGATTCGGGGTTCTCCAAATAAACAAAACCAATAAGGATAGGTAGACAGGTAGGTGGGTAGACAGATAGGTAGGTGAAACTGTTCCTCAGTCGTGCCCGACTCTGTGACCCCATGGACTATAGCTTCCCAGCCTCCTCTGTCCATAGAATTTCCCAGGTAAGAATACTGGAGTGGATTAGCCATTCCCTTCTCTGGGGGATCTTCCCGACCCAGGGATTGAACCCAGATAGATACATAGATAGACAAGACAGATGGGCTGGGGAAGGGGTTGAATGATTTCAAGGAACTGGCATACACAATTGTACAGGCTACAGGCTGGAAATTTATGTTGCAGTCTTGGACCTGAAAGCAGTCTGGAGGAAGAATCCCTTCCATCTCAGGGAAACTTAGTCTTTTCTGTTAAGGCCTTCAACTTATTGGATGGGGCCCGCCCACATTACGGAGATTATCAAGCATAATCTGCTTTATATAGTCTACTGATTTAAATATTAGTCACATCGAAAAAATATTTTCACAGCAACATCTCAACTGGCATTGACCAAACAACTAGGCACCAAAGCCTAGGCCAGTTGACACATAAAATTAACCATCACAGTTGATTACTATTTTTATTTTAATATTCCATGAATCTAATAAGTCTGAAAATCACGGATCTGGCATAGTCTAGTTGGGGTCTGCTGTCATAGGAGACCACAAAATATGTGGCACTAAAGGGGTCTCATAGCTTTTCTTTGATTTGCCCTTTTTTTTTCTTTTACAAGAATGTTTTCTTCAAAAAAAAAAAAATCCTTTAAGAACAACTTAGCTGCAACATATATGAAAGTTGAGCTGCTTCTACTCTGTGTGAAAGACCATGGAGGTTATCCAACACAGCCGGCTTCACATCCTTCTCCACATCCTTCTCAGTTACTATCCCCCCCAGTCCACCAAAACTGCCACCACGAGCCTCCGAAGCAGTTCTGAGTGACCTACAGGCCTGGGGATATACAAAGTACTCATTAGAAACTGATCTGGTCTCACCCACATAAAATGACCTAAATTACTTAGAAACTTCCAAACCATCTACAGTCCTTATTAGCCACAGATGCAAAGACTGCACCCCAAACCTCCTGATTCCATTTCCAGAGTTCCTGTGATATGATATCACCTCTGCCTGGGCTCCTAGCTTTTATTTCTGTTACACAAGATCTTCTGTTTGAGGGAATTATAGGATATTTCTCCACACTCTTAGGGACCACAGAAACAGCCAGGAAAGGAAAACAAAGGGCAAAGAAAAGGTGGGGCAAGTTTTCCCTGCTAAGCAAAACAGGGTTTAGTCTGAACCATGACAACTGCTAGTGAATCCTGAGGGCACCTTATCTGCCCCTATTCTGGAACGCAACCAGGATGGGCTACAAAGACAGTTCCCATCAGAACCTAAGACAGCGAGTGCCTTTCTTATATCAAAAAGCCAATTTTAGCAGCAGTCAGTCCTAGGAAATGTCAAAGCTTATAAATGCCTATTGCTTTCTTAGAAAATAAAGGGAAACACTCCACTGCTCCTGACTGATTCTTCAAAGCAGAGGCAATAAAGTCATATATTATCATAGTCATACAGACAAGGGACTGTGCACAGTGTTGAGGGGATTTCCTCTGTCAACAGAAGGAAGTGGTAATAGTGTGTAAAACCCCCAAATATATTATATTATATTATGTTATATTATACCTCTTCTGCAGAAATTACATACATCTGTACCATACCCTAGAACCAATGAGAAGAAGGCTAACATAGGGGGTCCCAGCAAAAAGGGTCATTATGAAACCTAATTCCAATCTCATATGGAGGTGAATTTGAAATGGAAACCTAGTTAGCTACAAAGAAACTTTGAACGAGATCTGAAACTGTTAGTTAAATAGCCCTCTTCTTAGTCATTCAGTTCAGTTCAGTTCAGTCACTCAGTCGTGTCCGACTCTTTGCGACCCCATGAATCGCAGCACGCCAGGCCTCCCTGTCCATCACCAACTCCCGGAGATTACTCAGACTCGTGTCCATCGAGTCCGTGATGCCATCCAGCCATCTCATCCTCTGTCGTCCCCTTCTCCTCCTGCCCCCAATCCCTCCCAGCATCAAAGTCTTTTCCAATGAGTCAACTCTTCACATGAGGTGGCCAAAGTACTGGAGTTTCAGCTTTAGCATCATTCCTTCCAAAGAAATCCCAGGGCTGATCTCCTTCAGAATGGACTGGTTGGATCTCCTTGCAGTCCAGGGGACTCTCAAGAGTCTTCTCCAACACCACTGTCCAAAAGCATCAATTCTTCGGTGCTCAGCCTTCTTCACAGTCCAACTCTCACATCCATACATGACCACAGGAAAAACCATAGCCTTGACTAGACGGACCTTAGTCGGCAAAGTAATGTCTCTGGTTTTCAATATGTTATCTAGGTTGGTCATAACATTTCTTCCAAGGAGTAAGCGTCTTAGTCATTACCAGTAACTTAATGCTCATTAGAAGTAAAAGGAGGACCTATTCAATTACCCACTGCTGGAAAGCAAGAATTCATGTCTGCTGCAGCCTGCTGCTTGGCCGCATGTCTCGGTGTGCTGAATTCTGATAAGTCAACTTAGGTAAAATCTCATTACTAGAGATGCTAGAAATACACCAGCAAAATAACCTAAGAAAGAGCAGTAAGTTTGTGTTGTCCCTTTTCCTTTCCTTCTGGAACAATTCAGTCCAAGAGCTATTAGGTGGGACAAACAAGGGTGGTATCTATGCAAGGGTGGGGGGGAAAGGGGGGGAGGGGCGCGGCACCGGGGGCACTGCTGATGGGGGGTGTTAGACTTGAAGTAGGTTCTTATGTAGGTTGTCAGACTGACAGAAGGATAAGGAGGGCACCCATGGGGGTGTTAGGAGAGATAAGGGCCTGGATATGGGGGCTCAGAGCCTCAGTGGGCTAAAGAGGCCACCTGCAGAGGAAAGAGTGGCAATGGAAAATAGTGACACACAGAGATTGATCAGATAAGTAAATATATTAAGGATAATGGGGGCCTGGTTTCTCATTCCTGAAGGAGTTAGAAAGGGAGTTTGAAATGGAAAAAACTAGAATGAACCCTGTGGATCCAAGTGAAATTGAAGATAATGAGGTAAACTCATCATTTTCAAATAAATACCTAAATACACAGATGCATACACATGGACACACCTGTGTTTGTTCACTAAGAAGGTCTGAGAGAGTGACCTCAGACAAAAGCAATGCGTACATCTAGAACTCAAGTGTTACTCTCTAAAATCATTCTCCATTAAATCAGCACCCCTTTGGGGAAATGACTGATTTTGGAGCTGAGACGGGGTATAGGGAAAGAGCAAATTAGCCAAGATGGAATATTCAGGCTCTCTTGCCCCACGTTTTGTAACTGCTGCAATCACTTACAGCACCGCACGTGTGCATCAGGAGGCACTCGCTTGGTCACGGGTATTTTGTGTGCTTTACGCATATGTGACCTCCACCCATAAAGCTGCGGGAATGACCACTGCATCATGGCTGTGTCTGTTGGGTCAGCCACGAGAGGAGAGAATATAGTGTGAATACTGCTCTGGCTGCTACAGTCAGCCAGGAGAGAAGACTGTTATGGCTGCGGTGTCAGCCAGGAGAGAATAAACATGTCTGCAGTTCCCATGGCGTCTTCTTCCAGCCTTCCAGCCTCTTAGCTCATGCCTTGCCTACCCTGGGTTCAGCGAACAGTGCCAGCAGTATGAACAGCAAGACAACCAGCACTGTGGACAGGATGAAGAGCAAAACACAGGGAAAGAAGAAGATGGGCCTTTTTGCCCCCAGAAAGGGCTCAAAAAATGATATGGACATGTCAAAAACACAGAAGCTATGTTGAAGAGGATCCACTGACCGTAATTAGTGAATCAGTTGAGTAAAATTTAAAAATATGTGTTCATACTGTTTCTTAAAAAATGAAAGAATGGAGAGTTTGTCATGAGAGATGGGAGAGTTACCAATGCCAAAAATTTGACCTCTGTGAACCAGTGCCAAATCAAATCTTGGAGACAGAGTTTTGAGTGACATAGAAAGAATAGCTTTATTGCTTTACCAAGAAGAAAGGGACACTGAGGGCTTATGCCTCAAAAACCATGTGTCCCAACCTGGGAGGATTTGGGGAGGAGTTTTATAGCAATGATTCAAGGGCAGGGTTGCTGATAACATTAGAGAGTGTGCAGGGCCTACACTCATTTAATCTGGTCTCGGGTAATCTCTTAATGAGCTCCTCTGGTTCCTTCTGGGCTCTTCAGAATGAACAACGCTGAGTCCATTTGCTGGGGGTTTTAGTTCTATAAACAGCTCAAATATATTATTATGTGTATCCCTTGAAGTAGAACCAGGACCCCAAGGTTGCACTATTGTTTCTTAGCTGCTCCTCCCTTGTCTGCCCTCCCTTTCCTGATTAGCAACTGTTTGAATCTGCCCTTCAGGACTCAAGGAAGGTCATAGTGGCTGGAATTTGTTCCCTTGAAAAAAGGAATGGGGGAAGACAGAAAGGCTACCATGCCCACGAGCCCCACAGAGTCCTGCTCATCTCAAATTTATCTCCCCCCGAATAATTATTATTTACAAAGAAGAAAAAGAAAAGGTTTAAGTCTCTACCTTAATCAACTGATAAAGCCATATCAGGAATGAGGGTAAAAATAGGAATGAGCATGAGACTGCTATTTTTCATAAGAAAGTATAATTGATTTTTTAAATAATATAAATGTGTAACTGTGATAAAAAATGTTACTTTGGAAAAATTTTAACAAAAATGCTTATCTGTTATTCTTAGGTCTTATTCACTAGAATAAGAAGTCTTATTCAGTAAGAAAGCCAGAAAATAAACAACAAGTATCATAAATGAAGACCATTCAATGATAACATATATTTGAAACCAAAAAAAAACATGAAACCGTATTTATGAAGCAAAAAAAGAATATTTAATGGCTCTTAAAACTTCTGATCCTTAGAGTTTAAAATGTTATCAATTTGAACGAAACAATTCAAAAAATTTAGTGAAAAATATTATGAGTTATTGTTGGTAATAAAATAACATCTAGTTAACATTTGTAGAGTCTTAACATGCATTCATGCTAAGTCACTTTAGTTGTGTCCGACTCTTTGTGACCCCATGGACTGTAGCCCACCAGGCTCCTCTGTCCTTGTTACCATTCCCTTCTCCAGGGGATCTACCCAACCCAGGGATTGACCTGAGTCTCTTACTTCTCTTGCATTAGCAGGTAGGTTCTTTACCACTAGCGCCATGTGGGAAGCCCTTGTAGAGTCTTCAGTTCAGTTCAGTCACTCAGTCATGTCCGACTCTTTGCAACCCCATGAACCACAGCACGCCACACCTCCCTGTCCATCACCAACTCCCAGAGTCCACCCAAACCCATGTCCATTGAGTCGGAGATGCCATCCAATCATCTCATCCTCTGTCATCCCCTTCTCCTCCTGCCTTCAATCTTTCCCAGCATCAGGGTCTTTTCAAATGAGTCATCTCTTCACACGAGGTGGCCAAAGTATTGGAATTTCAGCTTCAACATCAGTCCTTCCAAAGAAATCCCAGGACTGATCTCCTTTAGAATGGACTGGTTGGATCTCCTTGCAGTCCAAGGGACTCTCAAGAGTCTTTCTCCAACACCACAGTTCAAAAGCATCAGTTCTTCAGTGCTCAGCTTTCTTTATAGTTCAACTCTCACATCCATACATGACAACTGGAAAAACAATAGTCTTGACTAGACAGACCTTTGTTGACCAAGTAATGTCTCTGCTTTTTAATATGCTGTCTACGTTGGTCATAACTTTCCTTCCAAGGAGTAAGTGTTTTTTAATTTCATGGTTGCAATCTTACTGAAGGAGAAAAACTCTTCTTAGTGTTTTATACCCATTATCATGTTTAACTCACAATTTCGCTATGAGGGGAGTACAATTATTATCCCCACTGTACAGATGAGGAAACTGAGGTAGAGACTTTAAATATCTAGCAGTCAGATGGATGAACTCAGGAGTTTCCCTCTTGTGCCTATGCATTTAATCATTACACTGACAGTTTTAATCCTAAACTCTAACCTTTAGTGTTTTTCCTCCTCAGGTCATCTAAGATCTAGTAATGACATCTGTAACAGCTATCTCTGCCACCATGAGTATCTCAACCTTAAATCTAACCCTGCTATTTAATGCCTTAGTTATTAAGGAGACCTCTAATTCTTCTCTGTTATGCACTGAATATTTGTGTCCCCCCAGATTTCACATGGTGAAGCTCTAACCCTCAATGTGATAGTGTAAGGAGGTAGGGCCTTTGAGAGGTACTTAGGTTTATGTGAGCTCAAGAGGGTGGTATTAGTGTCCTTATAGGAAAAGAGACCAAAGCACTCTCCCATCTCCCTCTCCTCCTCCTTCTCTCTCTCTCTCTCTGCCTTGCAAGGACACAAGCGAGAAGGTAGTCATCTGCAAGTCAGGAAGAGAGCCCTAACCAGGAACCAAATGGCCAGTAACTGATCTTGGCCCTTTCCAAGCCCCTAGAACTATGAGAAATAAATATCTGCTGTTTAAGTCACCCAGTCTATGGTATGTGGTATAACAGCCTGATTAATGTACTATCCCTAGAGTTGGACACAACTAAACAACAACAACAATATATATATATATTGTTGTTGTTATATATATATATATATATATATATCTCAAATGATATACAGACTCTCCCCATGTTGATACATACTCAAGGCTATCTCCCAAGTAAGTTTTCAAAGACAGATTTATCAATGTCACATTCCTACTTAAAAAAATGTAAGGGTATGGTGCCTGAGGGCAGGATTCAAATCCTTCAGGAGGGTATTCGAAGCTTCTTACCCTTGGACTCAATTACTTCTACTAACTTTATTTCTCACTATACTTTTCTCTGAAATGTTCCCTCCAGCCAATTCCCCAAACACCCCCAAACAAATGTTTGGAAATACATCCTCTATCTCTCTGCCCCTATGCATTCTTTCTGGCCATTTCTGGAATGCCCTGCCCCTATTCTCTCTCCAGAAACTTCCTTTTACCTGTTCAGACTCACTCTAAGTATCCAATCTTTTGAAAAGATTTAGCCAAATCTCTGTGCTCCCATAAGACTTTGCTTATAGCTCTATTTTGACAAGCATTATTTAGGGTCAGTCTCCACCAAAACCAGGCTTCCCTTGTGGCTCAGCTGGTAAAGAATCTTCCCACAATGTTAGAGACCTGGGTTCGATTCCTGGGTTGGGAAGATCCCCTGGAGAAGAGAAAGGCTACCACTCCAGCATTCTGGCCTGGAGAATTCCATGGACTATACAGTCCATGGAGTCGCAAAGAGTCAGACACGATTGAGCGGTTTTCACTTTGTTGTACAACATAATTTTTCACTATTTGCATATACCGTTAAAAGGATGACTACAGTATGTCTAGTTAATATCCGTCCCCATACATAGTTACAAAAATGTTTTTCTTGTAATGAAGACTTTTAAGGTCTTTTATTAAGTGCTACTATGTACAGATGCTCAATACCAAAATCAGATTGAATATATTCTTTGCAGCCAAAGATGGAGAAGCTCTATACAGTCAGCAAAAACAAGATCAAGAGCTGAGTGTGGCTCCCATTGTGAACTCCTTATTGCAAAATTCAGACTTAAATTGAAGAAAGTAGGAAAAACCATTAGACTGTTCAGCTATGACCTAAATCAAATCCCTTATGATTATACAGTGGAAGTGACAAATAGATTCAAGGGATTAGATCTGATAGAGTGCCTGAAGAACTATGGACAGAGGTTTGTGATATTGTACAGGAGGCAATGATCAAGACCATCCCCAACAAAAAGAAAGGCAAAATGGTTGTCTGAGGAGACCTTACAAATAGATGTGAAAAGAGAAGTGAAAGGCAAAGGAGAAAAAGAAAGATATACCCATTTGAATGCAGAGTTGCAAAGAACAGCAAGGAAAGATAAGAAACCCTTCTTCAGTGAACAATGCAAAGGAATAGAGGGAAACAATAGAATGAGAAAGACTAGAGATCTCTTCAAGAAAGTTAGAAATACTAAGGGAAACTTTCATGCAAAGATGGCCACAATAAAGGACAGGATGGTATGGACCTAACAGAAGCAGAAGATATTGAGAAGAGGTGGCAAGAATACACAGAAGAACTATACAAAAAAGATATTCATGACCCAGATAATCACGATGGTGTGATCACTCACATAGAGTCAGACATCCTAGAATGTGAACTCAAGTGGGCCTTAGGAAGCATCACTATGAACAAAGCTAGTGGAGGTGATGGAATTCCAGTTGAACTATTTCAAATCCTAAAAGATGATGCTGTGAAAGTTGCACTCAATATGTCAGCAAATTTGGAAAATTCAGCAGTGGCCACAGGACTGGAAAAGGTCAGTTTTCATTCCAATCCCAAAGAAAGGCAATGCCAAAGAATGCTCAAACTACCGCACAATTGCACTCATCTCACACGCTAGCAAAGTAATGCCCAAAATTCTCCAAGCCAGGCTTCAACAGTATGTGAACCGTGAACATCCAGATGTTCAAGCTGGATTTAGAAAAGTACAGAGGAACCAGAGATCAAATTGCCAACGTGCGTTGGATCATTGAACAAGCAAGAGAGTTCCAGAAGAATATCTACTTCTGCTTCATTGACTACGATAAAGCCTTTGACTGTGTGGATCACCACAAACTGTGGAAAATTCTTCAAGAGATGGGAATACCACAGCACCTGACCTGCCTCTTGAGAAACCTGTATGGAGGTCAAGGAGCAAGAGTTAGAACTGCACATGGAACAACAGACTGGTTCCAAATCAGTAAAGGAGTATGTCAAATCTGCATATTGTCACCCTGCTTATTTAACTTATATGCAGAGTACAGCATGAGAAACGCTGGGCTGGAGGAAGCACAAGCTGGAATCAAGATTGCTGGGAGAAATACCAATAACCTCAGACAGACAGATGACACCACCCTTATGGCAGAAAGTGAAGAGGAACTAAAGAGCCTCTTGATGAAAGTGAAGGAGGAGAGTGAAAAAGTTGGCTTAAAACTCAACATTCAGAAAACTAAGATCATGGCATCTGGTCCCATCACTTCATGGGAAATAGATGGGGAAACAGTGGAAACAATGGCTGACTATTTTTCTGAGCTCCAAAATCACTGCAGATGGTGACTGCAGCCATGAAATTAAAAGACGCTTACTCCTTGGAAGAAAAGTTACGACCAAGCTAGACAGTGTATTAAAAAGCAGAGACATTACTTTGCCTACAAAGGTCTGTATAGTCAAAGTTATGGTTTTTCCAGTGGTTGTGTATGGATGTGAGAGTTGGACTATAAAGAAAACTGAGTGCTGAAGAATTGATGCTTTTGAACTGTGGTGTTGGAGAAGACTCTTGCGAGTCCCTTGGACTGCAAGGAGATCCAACCTAAAGGAGATCAGTCCTGAATATTCATTGGAAGGATGGATGTTAAAGCTGAAACTCCAATACTTTGGCCACCTGATGTGAAGAGTTGACTCATTGAAAAAGACCCTGATGCTGGGAAAGATTGAGGACAGGAGGACAAGGGGACAACAGAGGATGAGATGGCTAGATGGCATCACCCACTCAATGGACATGAGCTTGAGTAAACTCCAGCAGTTGGTGATGGACAGGGAGGCCTGGCGTGCTGCAGTCCATGGGGTCACAAAGAATCAGACACGACTGAACAACTGAACTACTGTGTACAAGTACTGTTGTAAACATTATATATACAGTCATTAATCCTTGTAACACTATGAGCTAAATATAAAGATTGGGAAATAGGGCCCCAGAGAAGTCAAACAACATACCCTAATGTTATAGGACTCGTAGGTGGCAGAATTAAGATCTTAACCCAGTTACCAGTTTCAGCCACATAATCAGCAAAGTTTTCTTCTATTTTCTTACCTCCTTTTCCTTATAGGGATATTTGGTTGCCCAGGACTTGTATGATGAGTGAGATGAAATAAATGGACAAGCAGAAACACATATGGATACTTGCTTTACAACAATATCATTGCAGAGCAGTAGGTACAGAAAATCTGCAATAAATATATATCTACATGTATTCCCCCACCACACCCCACCCTGAGAATTAATCTAGAGGCAAAAGGCAAAACAATAGGACTTCCAGAAGATAAAATAGACAAATATTCACGAACTCAAGTGTCTGCCTGCAATGTAGGAGATCTGGGTTCAATCCCTGGGTTGGGAAGATCACCTAAGGAAGGAAATGGCAACCCACTCCAGTACTGTTGCCTGGAAAATTCCATGGACAGAGGTGCCTGGTAGGCTACAGTCAATGGAATCACAAAGAGTTGATCAGGACTGAGCAACCTCACTTCAAAACCTGAAAATGCCCTATGGACAAGGACTATATCTCCTTGTCTTTGTATCCTCATCCTTTACACAGATAAGACAGTTAGATAGCATCAATGACTCAGTGGAGAGATAGTGGAGGACAGGGGAGCCTGGTGTGCTGCACTACACAGGGTCTCAAAGAGTCAGACAGGACTTAATGACTGAATAACAACAACCCTTGCACAGGGACCTGTAGTAGACGCTCATTAAATTAATTCTGAGGGAGTGAGTTGAAGTTAAGAATATACTCTTTCCAAATTTTGATGGCCATTAACTCTGGCCAGAGTAGTAGATAATTTTAATGAGCAGAGTTTTATTTTAGTGATAATCTTGCTATCTAATTTCCTAACCCTGCAAATTTCCTGAAGTTGCACATCCAGTTCACTGATCAACTATCAAACTGAAGGATAGCTTGTCATTACATCCGCAGTGAGTCAGTTGCCTGGGGAAAAGTACATGTCACACATTTACATTTTGGCCTCAAGGTAAAAGCACTTTTTATTTTCCGAACAGAGCAACAGTCGTGAAGTCTAAAACAGTAACTCTGATGCTGACTGTGGTCAGTGATGAAAACCTGGTATCACTTACAAAACTGTGCAGTTGTTTTGGAGGCATGTTCCCGGTCTTGGGCTGGTATATCTGACTATCATTAGTCCTGATGAACTGCCAGGTTCCTAAGTCCCACACAGATGACTTGTACAAACAGAGCCTGTAACAAGCTATTCAGCCAAAATGTTTCTTTGAGAATTTTAACTGCTAACTGTATTACTGGTGACCTTAAAACTTCTACTCGAAGAAAAAGCCTAATATTTATATGAAAGCTTGTTCTGCCTCAGAGGGGCAAGAGAGATGGCTAAGGAGAGGTCATTAGGAGTCATCTATAATAGCCTAGATGGAAGGAGACAAAGTCACTTCTTTGAAGTACCCTGTTGTTCTTTTATACGAAGTCCAGCCTGCCATACCCAGAGACACATGGACACGCACACACACACGCATATGCCCACACACACGCACACACACACTCACTCTTTCAATATCTGTGTTTACCAGCACATTTGAACCTACAGTTCATGTTCTTTTCTGGATAGCAGTAGCATAAAAGAAAGAACACTAGACTGAAAATCAGGATATATGAGGAGAGGAACTTGAAATAAATGATAATGACAAATAATAATCACAAAAAGTAATACAATAATTACTAAGTATTTACATATATTAAATGAATTATTCCTCTTAATCAACCCAAGAGGAGGGGACTTTTGCTTTACAGGTGGGAAACAGACACAGCAAGGCTGAGTTGACCACAGCATACAGCTGTGCATGGTAGAGCTGGGAATTGAGATCATACATTCTGGCTATGTCTGGGCTTGTAGCCACCAGCTCCAACAGCACCCAGTTCTAGTATCTATTTAGAAAACGTATCACCTCATCACTTAACGATTTTTCCCATTTGTCTGGGTTTCTAAGCATCAGGAGATTTGTCTCCAAGCAGCCCTCATCTTAAAGAGTATCTATATGAGAGGAGAAATTATATAAATAGTTACATAATATTAATTAAATAGACTACAACAGAGGTGATCTTTTCGTTTAAAAAGTAGGAGACAACTAATAAAAGATGCTGTTTCTTCAACTATCTTTCTCATGCCTATTCATAAACTTATCTTTAGGTCATAAAAACTCCCTATTTTGTAACAGGCACATAAACAAAGACCTCCTGTAATTCAGATTTTATAGCCCATCACCCCATGCATTGACTTTAATCCCACAAAGTGAAAGTAAGAAACATTGAAATCACTGTGGATTTAACCCTTCTGTTACCCCAAAGTTCTTTCACTGGAAAACCTCTAGAAGCACTATTCAACTCACTCATCACTCTGGTAGGATAGCATCCCCTGATAAGAACAGCACCAGCAAGTGCTGTTAGTAATTAAAGCAAACCACATGAGAGCATTTGAGTGTGCTAGGCGAGAGAGGTCCCTAGGAGGTCTGTAAGTGCTGAAATGTCTAGCAACCTTATCTCAGCAAAAAGGTCTGATCAACTCTCTTTGCCTCATAATTTCCCAACTCCATTTCACCAAGATTAAACGTTAGGATTTTATTTCTTGACCCAGAGTGGGAACATGTCTGACTGCAGCTGTTTCTCAGTCTGCCAGTTTTATGGGACAGTGGCTAGAGTGCATTGAGTTATAAAACCACAACCAGGCAGTAAATTACAAGGAGGAAAACAAAAACAAATTTTGCTGAGCATGGTCAGGTTTTTTGTTTGTTTGCTTGTTTTTAAAGTGGACGAATCTATTGCAGAGGAAGGGAATCTTCCAAACTCATTCTATGAGGCCACCATCACCCTAATACCAAAACCTGACAAAGATACTACAAAAAAGGAAAACTACAGGCCAATATCACTGATGAACATAGATGTAAAAATCCTCAACAAAATTCTAGCAATCAGAATCCAACAACACATTAAAAAGATCGTACACCATGACCAAGTGGGCTTTATCCCAGGGATGCAAGGATTCTTCAATATCCGCAAATCAATCAATGTAATTCACCACATTAACAAATTGAAAAATAAAAACCATATGATTATCTCAATAGATGCAGAGAAGGCCTTTGACAAAATTCAACATCCATTTATGATAAAAACTCTCCAGAAAGCAGGAATAGAAGGAACATACCTCAATATAATAAAAGCCATATATGACAAACCCACAGCAAACATTATCCTCAATGGTGAAAAATTGAAAGCATTTCCCCTAAAGTCAGGAACAAGACAAGGGTGCCCACTTTCACCACTACTATTCAACATAGTTCTGGAAGTTTTAGCCACAGCAATCAGAGCAGAAAAAGAAATAAAAGGAATCCAAATTGGAAAAGAAGAAGTAAAACTCTCACTGTTTGCAGATGACATGATCCTCTACATAGAAAACACTAAAGACTCTACCAGAAAATTACTAGAGCTAATTAATGAATATAGTAAAGTTGCAGGATATAAAATCAACACACAGAAATCCCTTGCATTCCTATACACTAACAATGAGAAAGTAGAAGAAGAAATTAAGGAAACAATTCCATTCACCATTGCAACAAAAAGAATAAAATACTTAGGAATATATCTACCTAAAGAAACTAAAGACCTATATACAGAAAACTAGAAAACACTGATGAAAGAAATCAAAGAGGACACTAATAGATGGAGAAATATACCATGCTCATGGATCGGAAGAATCAATATAGTGAAAATGAGTATATTACCCAAAGCAATTTACAAATTCAATGCAATCCCTATCAAGATACCGGCGATATTTTTCACAGAACTAGAACAAATAATTTCGAGATTTGTATGGAAATACAAAAAACCATGAATAGCCAAAGCAATCTTGAGAAAGAAGAATGGAACTGGAGGAATCAATTTGCCTGACTTCAGGCTCTACTACAAAGCCACAGTCATCAAGACAGTATGGTATTGGCACAAAGACAGACATATAGATCAATGGAACAAAATAGAAAGCCCAGAGATAAATCCACATACATATGGACACCTTATCTTTGACAAAGGAGGCAAGAATATACAATGGAGTAAAGACAATCTCTTTAACAAGTGGTGCTGGGAAAACTGGTCAACCACTTGTAAGAGAATGAAACTAGATCACTTTCTAACACCGCACACAAAGATAAACTCAAAATGGATTAAAGATCTAAATGTAAGACCAGAAACTATAAAACTCTTAGAGGAGAACATAGGCAAGACACTCTCTGACATAAACCACAGCAGGATCCTCTAGGATCCACCTCCCAGAATTCTGGAAATAAAAGCAAAAATAAACAAATGGGATCTAATTAAAATTAAAAGCTTCTGCACAACAAAGGAAAACATAAGCAAAGTGAAAAGACAGCCTTCCGAATGGGAGAAAATAATAGCAAATGAAGCAACTGACAAACAACTAATCTCAAAAATATACAAGCAACTCCTGCAGCTCAATTCCAGAAAAATAAACGACCCAATCAAAAAATGGGCCAAAGAACTAAATAGACATTTCTCCAAAGAAGACATACGGATGGCTAACAAACACATGAAAAGATGCTCAACATCACTCATTATTAGAGAAATGCAAATCAAAACCACAATGAGGTACCACTTCACACCAGTCAGAATGTCTGCGATCCAAAAATCTGCAAGCAATAAATGCTGGAGAGGATGTGGAGAGAAGGGAACCCTCCTACACTGTTGGTGGGAATGCAAACTAGTACAGCCACTATGGAGAACAGTGTGGAGATTCCCTAAAAAATTGCAAATAGAAATGCCTTATGACCCAGCAGTCCCACTGTTGGGCATACACACAGAGGAAACCAGAATTGAAAGAGACACATGTACCCCAATGTTCATCACAGCACTGTTTATAATAGCCAGGACATGGAAACAACCTAGATGTCCATCAGTAGATGAATGGATAAGAAAGCTGTGGTACATATACACAATGGAGTATTACTCAGCCATTAAAAAGAATACATTTGAATCAGTTCTGATGAGATGGATGAAACTGGAGCCGATTATACAGAGTGAAGTGAGCCAGAAAGAAAAACACCAATACAGTATACTAACACATATATATGGAATTTAGGAAGATGGCAATGATGACCCTGTATGCAGGACAGCAAAAAAGACACAGATGTGTATAGCGGACTTTTGGACTCAGAGGGAGAGGGAGAGGATGTGATGATTTGGGAGAATGGCATTGAAACATGTATAATATCATGTAAGAATCGAAATGCCAGTCTATGTCTGATGCAGGATATGACACGCTTGGGGCTGACACGCGGAGATGACCCAGAGAGATGATGTGGGGAGGGGGGTGGGAGGGGGGCTCATGTTTGGGAACGCATGTACACCTGTGGTGGATTCATGTCAATCTATGCCAAAACCAATATAGAATTGTAAAGTAAAAATTAAAAATAAATAAATAAATTTAAAAAATAAAAAAAATAAAGTGGACGAATCTATTTTAACTCAGTCTGAATGAGCAAATAATAAAACATTTCTTAGAAATGTGTTACCACACTTCATCTTTATTTTGTCTTTAGTTTAGCAACAGAAGCAATCTTTGAAACAGTTTCCACATGGGTGAAGGTAAGCTGAGAAGATGCCAGTGTGCTAGCAGTTTTGACAGTTACCAAGTAACCCTGTCTCAGGAACTCTTAGAATTTTGCTTTTGAAACTGTGGACAAACACACAGGGGAGAGAATCAGACTTAAATATTCCAGCCTTCTCAGCTGTCTTTGAACTGCGGAAGGTTAGCAGCAGCATCTTTTGCTCATGGAGATCAAAAGTTTTAGGAAGAGTCAATGGGGAAAGGAGACAGCGCAATGTCATAAAACAGACAAAAACCAGTCTCTGCGCCAAAGAGTGTAAAGACTATGGCGGCTTGGGCGGGGGTGTGGTGAATGGTAGTTCCTGAGGAGGCTGAGAGTATTGGCCTCCCATCAAAACTCTTACTAATTTTTCAAACCACTTCCACCCTAAGAGCTGGAGCAAAATTGGACAAATGAAGGCCACAGCAACTTTCTACCAAAGAGTAAAGCACAAAACTCAGTAGTTTCTCTTCTTGTTTCAATATCCCTGCTTCCTTCAGCAATGACACAAGCAGTCACCAGTTCAGTTCAGTTCAGTCGCTCAGTCGTATCCGACTCTCTGCTACCCCATGAATCGCAGCACTAAAATGGACTGGAATGGGTGAATTTAACTCAGATGACCATTATATCTACTACTGTGGGCAGGAATTCCTCAGAAGGAATGGAGTAGCCATCATGGTCAACAAAAGAGTCCGAAATGCAGTACTTGGATACAATCTCAAAAACGACAGAATGATCTCTGTTCGTTTCCAAGGCAAACCATTCAATATCACAGTAATCCAAGTCTATGCCCCAACCAGTAACACTGAAGAAGCTGAAGTTGAACGGTTTTATGAAGACCTACAAAAAGCAATCACCAAAGGGTCCTTATTAAATACTATGTGTGTTACACTCTAAAAGAAAAAAAAAAAAAAACAACCCAAAACCTCATACACGAATGCTCTCCACCTATTCACAGCAACCCCCCATTATTCAAAACAACACTGAGGGAAGAAAACTGAAGTGACATTATCATGCTTCATAGAATGGAAATTAATGGTTTTATTTGCTGGAGAATCCGGGGTTCTAAGAATTTGCTGTTTCTCCCAAGCCCACAAACTTTTGAAAGTTCTGTTGTAGCGATTTTGAGAACAGAGAGAGGTCCAAGGTCAAAACTGCCCGCAGCAGTTTGTGCAGAGGAGCTCTGAATCTTTGGGAACTTTCCTTTTTAACAAGGTCTCAGATGGTAAAGAACTGGGAGGACTAAACTTTTATACCTTATTTTGTTAAGTCAAGTTAAAATGTTTCCTTAATATAGTCATACAATTCTTAAATCTTACATAGTTTCTTTAGAAATAGATTCCCTTCCACCTTCTGGAGAGTTAGCAAAGTCGTTTGCATAACAAATAACCAGCAGCAAAAATCTTCATCAGAAGACAACGGACTCTTCCTAGAAGTTCAAGAGGTCTGTGAGTTTTGAAGATGATTCACCCGCAATTCAGAGAAGGGAATGGCAACCCACTCCAGTGTTCTTGCCTGGAGAATCCCAGGGACAGCAGAGCCTGGTGGGCTGCCGTCTATGGGGTCACACAGAGTTGGACACGACTGAAGCGACTTAGCAGCAGCAGCAGCACCTGCAATTATGCTGAGAAAACTAATTAGCTCTTGCTTGAGAGGGTTCTGTAAAACAAGGCTTTTTCAAGGATCTTAAAAAAAAAAGTGGAGAAAAAAAAAGAAACCAATATATGTGGGTGGTGAGGACAGAAATTATGCTCCTTAATAAAAATGTTAAAGAGCAATCTGCTCACTACAACAAATAGAACCATGTAGTCAAAACAGTTACATCTTGGAATGGGAGAAAGACAGTGCCTGATAGAAAAAATAAGAGCATATAAAAACAATCACTGCTCTCAAACATTTTTTAGGCCACCTCTTAAATCCTAACACAGTATCCCCTCTTACACATGGTTTTGCTTTGCATGGTCTCAGTTACCCTTGGTCAACTGCAGTCCAATAATATTAAATGGAAAATTCCAGAAATAAGTAAGGTATAAGTTTTAAGTAATAGGTCCCTCCTGAGTGGCATGATGAGCTGCCATGTGGTCTTGCTCCCTTCCACCAGGGTTGTGAATCACTGGGTTATCAGACTGACTGTCACAATATCACAGTGCTTGTATTCAAGTAACCCTTGTTTACTTAATGGTCCCAAAGTAAAAGAGTAATGATGCTAGGAATTTTGATATGCCAACAGGAAGCCATGAAGTCTTCCTTTAAGTGAAAAGGTGAAAACTCTCAACTTAAAGAAAGGAAAAAATTGTATGCTGAGGTTGCCTATGGAATAAAAGAATGTATGCCTAAGGCCTATGGAAAGAAAGAATCTTCTATTCATGAAATTATGAAGAAGGAAAAAGAAATCTGTGCTGTTGTTCTGCTGTCGTATTTCAAAGTGCAGAAGTTAGGGCCACAGTTCATGAGAAATGGTTAGCTAAGGTGGAAAAAGCATTGAATTTGTACAGAGAAGAGCCACATTCACATAACTTTTATTATAGTGTATTATATAAGTTTTCTATTTTTATTATTAGTTATTATTGTTACTCCCTTACTGTGCCTAATTTATAAATTAAACTTTATCATAGATATGTATTGTTATATAGGAAAAAACATAGGTTTCCCAGGTGGCATTAGTGATAAAGAATCTGCCTGCTAATGCAGGAGATGCAAGAGATGAGACTTTGATCCCTGGATCAGGAAAATCCCCTGGAGTAGGAAATGGCAACCCATTGCACTATTCTTGCCTGGAAAATTCCATGAGCAGAAAAGCCTGGTGGGCTACAATCCATGGAGCCGCAGAGAATCGGACATGACGGAGTGACTGGGCACACGCACATATACGTAATAAAAAGCATAGTGCAGGAAGGGTTCTGTACCATCCGTAATTTCAGGCATCCACCAGGGGTATTGGAGCGTATCTCCCACAGATAAGGCAGGACTACTGTGTTTTAATATGGTAGCCCTGGAAAGACCTGTAGAGACTCTTCCATTCTGCTTGACAAACTTAGAAGGAAAAAATTGAGGCCATTCTGAGAAGCTTATCTACCACTTCCGGAGACAGTCCTCAGGTTCACCTCCCTGTGTGAAATCTGTCTTAACTCCCCAGGTAGAGAGAGGGGCTCTTTTTCTATGTTCTCAGAACCCTTCTTTCTGTTGCTACCATTTAGCACATGTCACAACCACATCATTATTTCTTTACATGTCTATGAGCACCAGTTGATAAGAAGGGATGAACTAGTACTAATGTCTGTTTGTGTGTTAATATCCTCTGTGCTTGCATGAAAAGATGATCAACATCACTAATTATTAGGGAAACACAAGTCAAAACCACAATGCAGCATCATCTCATACATGTTAGAATAGGCATCATCAAAATGGCAAGAAACAACAAGTGTGCACTGTTGGTAGGAATGCAAACTGGTCCTGTCATTATGGAAAACAGCACGGGGGTTCCTCAAAAAATTAAAAATAGAATATGATCCATCTATTTCTCTTCTGGGTATTCATCCAAAGACAACAAAAACATTAATTTGAAAAAATATATGCACCCCTACGTTCATCAAAGCATTATTTACAATAGCCAAGATATGGAAACAACATAAGTGCCCATTAATGGATGAATGAATAAAGATGTGGCATATAAATACAATAAAATATCATTCAGCCATTGAAAGGAATACAACTTGTCATTTGAGACAACCTGGATGGATCTTAAGGGTATTATGTTAAGTGAAATAAGTCAGATGGAGAAAGACAAACACCATATGATTTCACTCATGCTTAAAATATAATCATAATAAATAAATGAACAAACCAGACAAACCAAAAACAAACATACTGATACAAAGAACTGAGCAGTGGTTACCAGAGGGGAAAGGTGGCAGAAAGGTGACAAGTAAAGGAGGTCAGCTGCAGGATGATGGATAGAAACTAAACTTTTGGCAGGAAGCATGTACTGCTCATGAAATTTATATAATGCTATAAACCAATGTTACCTCAGTAAAAAGAAAATACTTTTTTAAAAAAGGATCCTCTGTGCTTAGCAATGTCTGATTCAAAAAATGGGTATTAACTAATTGATTGCTCAATTCAGTGACAAATTAATAAATTAATGCATAAGGAAAATAAGGCCCACATTTGTTAACCAGCTACTTCATATCACACAGCTGTGTGTATGTGAATCACTCAGTGGTGTCTGCCTCTTGCGACCCCATGGACTGCAGCCTGCCAGGCTCCTCTGTCCATGAGATTCTACAGGCAAGAATACTGGAGTGGGTTGCCATTTCCTTCTCCAGAGGATCTTCCCGACCCGGGGATCAAACCAGCAACTCCTGCATTGCAGTTAGATTCTTTACTATCTGAGCCACCAGAGAAGCCCCTTTGTATCAAATTAAATCTCTTCAAAGGCCTTTAAAATTTTTTGGATACATAATCCAGCAAAGGGTTTTATCATAACAAGAAAAGAATTCCATAATAAAGCTTGGTAAAAACCTTAGCTCATAAACCAAATGTTTGCCAAAATTAGATATTTTCTTTTTTTAATATTTAAACAATAACATCATGCTAGAAGAGAATCTGAAGCTCCAGAATCAATGCCAAAAACAATTTGGTTCAATTTTTCAACATAATTGTTTGTCTGGGGGATCTAGTGCTGTGCTGGGAACAAGGACACCAAGATGGATGGGACAGATACTGGCTCCCGGGGAGTTTACCGTTTAGTGGAAAATAGAGAGATTCCTTCCATTTTTTAAAAAAAATAAATGTAATTTCCTCAAACAAACGTAGTTTAAAAAAATAAGTAAAAGGAAAAAGATGTAGTAAAGGAGGCAAACAGCATCCATTCTAATCTCTGGTGAGCTCTCTTTCTTGGTAGAGAGCTTTTGCATTCAATCAGCAGGGTGCTTCTTTCTCAGAGCTATTCACTGCTCCGCAGCAGGTGACAGACTCATCATGGTGTTCTTAACATTCTTTCTTAGGCCATCATAGTCCATATACACTGAAGGACAAGCCAACCCTTCACCACTCTGTTACAAGGAGATAAAAAAGCCATGCCATAAAAACATGGAGAGAAAAAAGGGCCAGGAAAATCAGCTCTAACACCAATCTTCTGCTCCACCTTCTATACCTGCATCATCGGCTCCTCCACAACACCTCACTCAGTCTTTCCCTGGTATTTGTTTTCTCTTCCAAAAATGGCTAGAATCTTTGCATGGCCAAGGCTAGGACCAATGTCATGGACATGTGACCTGGCCACTCAGAAAAGCCCCATATTTGCTCTCTGCTCTGCTGTTACCACCTTGAAATTCTACGTAACTTTTTATCAAAGGATCCCTCATTTTCATTTTGCATTGAATCCCACAAATTATATTCTTGTGACCCCATTCTTTTCAAATGGTACTAGGACTGTACCAGAGAAGAATAAACTTGACTCCCAATAGCCTAAAATAAACATGATAGCCCATTCTCAAGGCTCTGCTCCCAGGCTTGACCTTTCAGGTATAATAAAAAGGTGCAGAACAGAAAATAAGAGTTTTATAGAAACATTGTGACCAGACCTACACAAACAACTGCAATAACAAAGGATTCCAGGGCCAGAAAGTCTGCAACAACTAGCTATACACTCTCTTCCTCACCTTTTAGTATAAAAGAAGCCTGAATTCTAACTTGGGTCAGATGGTTCTTTGGGATACTAGTCTGACATATTCTCCATCTGCTGGCTTTTTGAATAAAGTCTCTGTTCTTTCCCCCAATACTTCTTCTCTCAAATTTATTGGCCTGTCATGTGGCAAGCAGCACAAGGTTGGACTCCATAACATGACCACACGGGCTCCCTGTCAGCACAGCACATGACCCTCGTGTGGTATATGGCCACCCACTCTGCATCACAACAAATTTTTACTGATGTCTAAACTGTGACAGGCCTTCAAGTGCTACTGTCCTTTCTCTGGGAGTTAAGCACTAGAGTAAAAAGATTTGTTTAGATTCTTTAACAGGTTCAAGGGAGCAGTAATTCCCAAACAATGCCTATCAGGAAGGTTGGTCTTTTCATCAGTCACAGCCCACTGACACCCTGGCACAGTCCAAACTGTTTCTGAGTCTCTCCACCATCCTCTTGGGTAAACAGATCAGGGCTAACTGGACAAAAGTACCAGAGGCTTAATTATGTTGCTAGCCTGTGGTTGATGCTTTTGAACTATGTTGTTAGAGGAGACTCTTGAGAGTCCCTTGGACTGCAAGGAGATCCAACCAGTCCATCCTAAAGGAAATCAATCCTGAATATTTATTGGAAGGACTGATGCTAAAGCTGAAACTCCAATACTTTGGCCACCTGTTACAAAGAACTGACTCACTGGGAACGACCCTGATGCTGGGAAAAATTGAAGGCAGGAGGAGAAGGGAATGACAGAGGATGAGGTGGTTGGATGGCATCACCGACTCAAGTGACATGAGTTTGAGCAAGCTCCGGGAGTTGGTGATGGACAGGGAAGCCTGGCGTGCTGCAGTCCATGGGGTCACAAAGATTCAGACATGACTGAGCAACTGAATTGACTGACCGACTCTGCGACTACACTCACACAATCACTATAGCTTATTACAATGGACCTAAAAATCTAGTGCCTGAAACGGGTATCAGCATCACCCAGGAATTTGTTAGAAATACACAGTCTCAGACACACTGAGTCAAATCTGGGGGGGAGGGACAGGAACTTGAGTTTACGAAATCCATCCAGGTGATCCTGATGGCATTAGGAACCACTGAGCCATTAGAAATGGAAGAAATAATATCTTTTGGTTGCAAATACACAGCATCGATATGAAAAACATTCTCCACCATTCCACTTAGAGGAAAGTTACACTATTTTATTCACCCATCTACTTTAATCATGATTGCTTTTATGCTTATGCTAAATATATTTGTGGATGTGTAAGCCCCTCAGATGACTCAGGCACTACATTGGATATAAAGATAATGGTTTGTGTCATGAAAGAGCTTATAATCTAATGCAGAAGAAGACAAGAGGCAAATTCATAAAGAGCTATTTATAAATAGCTCTGCCCAGAATGCTGGATGAGAAATTCAAGAAAGTGCAACATGCATTTGGCCAAGGCAGAAATTACATAGTATGTTGGGCCAGGGTTAGGGAAAATTTAATGAATGCACAGTGTAGCTGACATGTAGTAAGTGGGAAAGAGAACTTTCCAGGCACATGAAGAGCAAAAAGAAAAGAGGTGAAAAAGAAGAGAGTGCATTTCAAGCATGCCTGTGTGCTCAGTTGCTCAGTTGTGACTGACTCTGCTACCCCATGGACGGTAGCCCACCAGGCTCCTCTGCTCATGGAATTCTCCAGACAAGAATACTGCTGTGGGTTGCCACTTCCTCTTCCAGGGGATCTTCCCAACCTAAGGACTGAACCCACATCTCTTGCCTCTCCTGCATTGGCGGGCGAATTCTTTACCACTGAGCCACCTGGGAAGTTTAGAGTTTATTTTGAGATGAGCATCTAATTCTGTTTCATTAGAGTGTAGAATCTATGAAAATGATTAATCTGAGAAAGCAAAACAAAATACTAGAGTGGGGTCAGCTTTTGGAGGGAAGGTCCTGATAGCAAGGCAGAGTTCTGGCTTCTGATGAGTAAGAACAGTGTCCCGAGGCCTGTAATAGAGGCAAGTAGAACCAGCTTCTCAAGTTCTTCTCCATCTCAGCCACATCTCCACCTGGGATGACCAGCAAAGCACTTAAGCTCCTTGAGACACTGTTTTGACAAAGAGAAAGCATACTTGTCCTATTTCACAGGAAAAAATGGGATGAGCAGAAATGAGCTGAAGTCATCTGGAGACAGAGCTACATTCCTAGACCCACTGCTGGGGAGACCAGATATTTCTTCATGGCTCTTGCGGCCAATGCACAGGATTTGTAAGTCACCTTTTTTATTCTTTCACATCAGATTCCTTCCTGGTGAATGAGGACTTTTTTTTTTTTTTTTTTCAAGTCAAGGGTAATTTGTAGTTTGGAAAGTATCCTGGACAAGGCTATGTTTAAGCTTCCACTTTTAGACACCAGGCTTCCGGCTCATCCATCCCCACTCCCATCTCCTGCGTGGTGCTGTGGATGGACTAATGGGTAGCCATGGGCCTCTTTAAATCCAGGGATGAGAGACATCTGTGACAACATGATGGGTTCTGAGGCAAGGGAGGGCTATCATTTGTTAGCTACCTTGCTAGCTGTTTCTGTCTATTTCATTACACTCACTCTTTCAGACTTTTCTAAGCCTAGGCAAAGAACTGTGGGCAAATTATTAAAAGGCAAATAGTCAATTTATATATATATATATACTTTAAAAATTCTCTCTTTTGAATGTTAGTTCTTGTGGGCAAAGAGCATCTATGGTTAATTTTGAATAACACTTGAATGATATAAAGTAATTTGCTGCCTTGAGGGCCTTCGGAGCAACACTAAAATAGCTGAGGGAATGTAAATTACTACTATTTCTATGAATAGCATGTTGGCAATGCCCGTCAAAACTTAAGTGTACAGTTGTGTCCAACTCTCTGTGATCCCATAGACTATAGCCCGCCAGGCTCCTCTGTCTATGGGGATTCTTCAGACAAGAATACTGGAGTGAGTTGCCATTTCCTTCTCCAGGGATCGAACCCGGTTCTCCCACATTGCAGGCAGATTCTTTACCATCTGAGCCACCAGGGAAGCCCTATCAAAACTTAAAGTGCATGCAAAATGTGAGTCAAAATTCTGTTTCAAGGGCTTTATCTTATAGGTATACTCAAATAGGCAAATTGGCTCTGTACAAGATTGTCCAATAAAATATTATTTGTATTAATATTTTTTAAAAAGCATTAGAAACAACCAAAATGACCATAAATAGGGAACTGGCTAACTAAAGTATAGCCATAAATACTTGTTAATTAGAGCAAAGAATGGGAGAGATGCTTTATGTACTGATATGGAGAAAGCTTTAATACACACGGGTTTTGACAAATGTGGTAGTACACTGTGATCAGTATATTACTGTAAAATTTTTTAAGGAATTCCTATATATTTATCTATACAAAAAATATGCGAACAAAAGAAATAACAGTGGCAACTACATGAAAAGAAACTTAAAGACATGAGATGGAAAAGAATTTCATTTCATAAAATTTCGTTCCTTTTGAGTTTAAAGTGAAAGTGTGAAAGTCACTTAGTCATGTCCGACTCTTCATGGACTGTTCTCCAGGCCAGAATACTGGAATGGGCAGCTGTTCCCTTCTCCAGGGGATCTTCCCAACCCAGGGATCAAACCCAGGTCTCCCACATCGCAGGCAGATTCTTTACCGTCTGAGCCACCAGTGAAGCTCTTTTGAGTTTAGACCTGTGTTATCAATTAAGAAAATAAGTGAAATAAAATAAGAATTCTAAACAGGTTTTTAAAAATGACTAAATTATTAGCTTTAAAAAGTTCTAATTTTTCTTAAGATAATCATTCTAAAAGACTATCAATTTTGAAGTTCTTTTTATTCTAGAAACTCAATGAAACTTCTCCACGCTAAAAATAACATATATATCCTGCTAAGAAAAACAGGATGAACCAATTTTCCTTCTTCACCCTTACCCCAAAGAGTCAAGGCCAAAGAAATGAGCCAGTAATGAAAAAAAGTCACTGGAATAGCTATCATGAAAAATACGTGGAAGTGTTAAAGAGGAAGATTCATTAGGCCAAGTATTTATTTTTATGTCCCTCATTTCAGAAAAAGATGTCATTGGACTTCACAAATTATAAGCCACACAAAAATGCAAGGTCCATAAGAATAAACCAGTTGTTCAATACAAATTAACTAGTCACTCACTCAATGAGCACACAGAGTTTGGTGATGAAACCAGAGAAAGCCATTGCATGTGACATCATAAAGAAAAACACCACGCCAAGTAATGAATAACTGACCCAAGAGTAGCCTTCCAGCAGTCAATATAAGCTCACAGTGCTGCTATTTATAATATCTTTAAAAATAGGCAGAAGCCACAATCAGAAACTATAGCTGAGTATAAGCCATGGTACAAGGACCAAAAACCAATGAAATCTAGATAAGCAACCCTGCCATAACCCATTTAACTTAAGCGTGGATTTCAGCTGAGGAAAGGAGGACTGCATATTTTTAAAGTTGTCCTCCAAAAATCTCTCTCTTCAGCAGACTTTTGCATCATACTCAGTGGCTGGGAATTTAATGTTATACTTCTTGACAAGTGCCTGGGGACATTCTCAGGTGCTGCTTTAGGACAGAATGATGGGTTTTAATCATCAACAATGTAAGCACTGAATTAACATCTTTTAACATAAGCTGAAGAGTGTTTCCATCCCCTTTAAAAGTAAAAGATCTAGCTACTTCTGTGAGTTGATAAGCGGGTCAAGATTTCCCTTAAGAACATTTTAGGCCCATTCCAACATATGCACGAATGGAGGACTGATGCTTAAACCTTGACTGAAGTTCAATATTTTTGCCTGAAAAAGAGAAATACGTGTATAATCAAAAGTTCATCTTATAGTACTGATGAACCTATTTGCAGGGCAGCAATGGAGACGCAGACATAGAGAACAGACTTACGGACACAGTAGGGGAAGGAGGGGAGGGAGACAAACTGAGAAACGTGTTACCATATGTAAAGTAGATAGCCAGTGGGAATTTGCTGTATGACGCAGGGAGCTCACACTGGTGCTCTGTGACAACCCAGAGGGATGGGGTGGGGTGGGAGGTGGGAAAGAGGTTCAGGATGGAGGGGACACATGTATACCTAAGTGTGATTCATATTAATGTATGGCAGAAACCAACACAATATTGTAAAGCAATCATCCTCCAATTAAAAATAGATCAATTTTCAAAGAAAGTTCATCTTAGTCATTTTGTAAAGCCAGAGATGCATTGAGAGAACATTTGAGTAAATGGCTTCATGGTAAAAGACCAAAAATAAACAAATTACAAAATGTACATCTTGATAACTTGGAAGTCAGTTGACTTATATACATGTAAGCAAAAGCTAGTTGAATGTTAGAGGATGCTTAAATAAGAAAGCTGATTTGGCTATATTTTATTTGAAGTTTATTTTTTTTTGGCAGTGTATCAGAATAAGTTTCAGCCTTGTTTAACGGGAAAACCAAACTAACAATGACTGAAATAAGAGAATTTTATTTCTCTTTACATAAAAGAAGTTTAAAGATAGGTAGTTCGGGACTGGTACATTGGTTCAGTAGTCAAGGGACCAAGGTTCCTCAACCACCCTTAGCATCCTAGGATGATTTGCAAGGTCACCTGCATGGTCCAAGATGGCAGCTGCAACTTCTGCCAACATGCCCAAGTATGTAGAATTCTGGAGGAGAAAAGAGTGAGTGTTGGGAAAATATAATTAAAAACAAAATCTTTTCCCAATCCAGAAATCATCTCCATAAAGGAAGTAGAGAAAGAAAACACTTGTATTCTTGAATATATATTACATCAGAATGTGATGTCATTAAAAAAAATAAAATACTGTCATTTGTACCAACATGGATAAACCTAGATGGATAAAACTAGAAGTAAATCAGAAAGAGAAAAATAAATACCAAATGATATCTTTATGTGGAAACTAAAAGCAAAAAGGACACAGGTTAACTTATTTCCAAAACAAAGAGACTCGAAGGCATAAAAAAACAAACTTATGGTTACCAAAGGAGAAAGGGGAGTGGCTGCTGCTGCTGCTGCTGCTAAGTCGCTTCAGTCGTGTCCAACTCTTCGCAACCCCATGGACTGCTGCCCACCAGTCTCCTCCAACCATGGGATTTTCCAGGCAAGAGTACTGGAGTGGGGTGCCATTGCCTTCTCTGAAGGGGAGTAGGGAGAGGGATAATTTAGGAGGTTGGAATTAACATATACATACTACTATGTATAAACTAGATTACCAACATGGACTTACTGTATAGCACTAGGAACTATATTCAATATTTTATAATAATATATAAGGGAAAGGAATTTTTAAAAGCATATATATATATATAAAACTGAATAACTATATGTATATGAATAACTATATAACTGAATCTCTGTACTGTACACCTGAAACTTACATAATAATGTAAATCAATTATACTTCGGTTAAAAATTTTTTTTAAAGAATGTGATGCCCAACACAGGCAATCCAAAGAGATTTTAAAAATCAGAGAGATGGGGACTTCCCTGGTAGTCCAGTGCTAAGACTCACACTCTCCATGCAGAGGGCCTGGATTTGATCCCTGTTTGGGGAGTTAGATCCCACATGTCGCAAATGAAGTCTCACCTGCCACAACTAAGGCCAGCACAGCCAAATAAATAAATATATAAAAATAAATAGCAAAAAAACAACAGAGAGAAATCCCACCTCTCACCCACATAGCCAAGCAGATAGGACCCATTTCCTATAAGTTCTCAAGATAAACAATAACTAATAACTAATCCTTAAGCACTATTTCACATAATTCATCCTACATTTACCTGGGTATTGAGATACCCATCTATGTTAGAGTCTTGGGTTTATGCAAAAGAAAAACTTCTCATATCTTTGTGTTAGAAGCTTGGAGCAAGGTCAGCTAGAGTTGGGCTCCTATACACCTGCTGAAACTTGGAGATAGGAAGCTATCTTCCTTGGATGTTTACATGGAAAAAAGATGGTTCCCAAGTTCTTGATAAATGCATTCCTGGGTCAGAAAGTTGACAAAATGTTTATCTAGTGCACAAAAACATTTATTCATTTCAAGAAGAGAAAGTACATCCACTTCCACTTACAATTTCTAAAATGCTCTAAGAAAAAAGAAAGTGAGAGAAATCTCTTCCTTACATTTCAACAAGGAGAATTAAGCCTCTGACTTTTGACTTGTGTCCTTACATGTGTCAACAGGCTTTAAGGGATGGTCTCATTTACAATAGAAAAAATATATAAAATACTTAGGAATTATCTTAACAAGAAATGAACAAAAACTAAAGGTAGGAAATTTTAAAACCCTCTGAAGGACACAAAAGAAAAATTGATCAAAAGGAAAGGCATGCTTCTAGTTAATCTGAAAAAAAAAATTGACATCATAGAAATGCCAATTACCCATATGCTTTTTAACCCTTGTAATACAATAAATAATGCCTTAAAAAAAAAAAACCTAGATAACACTGTGCTGTGCTCAGTCACTCAGTATCCGATTCTTTATGAACCCATGGACTGTAGCCTGCCAGGCTCTTTTGTCCGTGGGATTTTCCCTGTAAGAATACTGGAGTGGGTTGCCATCTCCTCCTCCAGGGGATCTCTCTAAGCCAGAGATCAAACCCACATCTCCTGCAGCTCCTGGGCTGGAAGGCAGATTCTAGCCACCTGGGAAGCCTAGATAACACTGCAGTTCATTTAAAAATATTAACTAGGCAAAAGCAACAAGGAAAACTAACAATGAAGAGCAATACAGGAGGACTGATTCATGTTGAAATATATTGTTTTTGTTGTTCAGTTGCTCAGTCATGTCCAACTCTTTGCAACCCCATGGACTACAGCACTCCAGGTTTCCCTGTCCTTCACCACCTCCCAGACTTTCCTCAAACTTATGTCCACTGAGTCGGTGATCCATCCAACCATCTCATCCACTGTCATTCCCTTCTCCATCTGCCTTCAATCTTTGCCAGCATCAGGGTCTTTTCCAGTGAGTCAGTTCTTCACATCAGGTAGCCAAAGGATTGGAGCTTCAGCTTCAACATCAGTCCTTCCAATGAATATTCAAGGTTGATTTCCTTTAGGATTGACTGGTTTGATCTCCGTGCAGTCCAAGGGACTCTCAATAGCCTTCTCCAACACCACAGTTCAAAAGCATTAATTCTTCAGCCCTCAGCCTTCTTTATGGTCCAACTCTCACATCCATACATGACTACTAGAAAAATCATAGCTTTGGCAATACAGACCTTTGTTGTCAAAGTAATGTCTCTGCTTTTTAATATGCTGGCTAGGTTTGTCATAACTTTTCTTCCAAGGACCAAGTATCTTTTAATTTCAGGGCTGCAGTCACTGTCCACAATGATTTTGGAGCCCAAGAAAGTAAAATCTGTCACTTTTTCACTTGTTTCCCCATTTATTTGCCATGAAGCGATGGGACCAGAATCCATGACCATCATTTTTGAATGTTGAATTTTAAGCCAGCTTTTTCAGGCTCCTCTTTCTCTTTAATCAAAAGATTCTTCAGTTCCTCTTCACTTTCTGCCATAAGGGTGGTGTTATGTGCATATCTGAGGTTATAGATATATCTCCTGGCAATCTTGATTTCAGCTTGTGCTTCATCTAGTCCAGCATTTTGCATGATGTTCTCTGCATATAAGTTAAATAAGCAAGGTAAAAATATAGAGTACTCCTTTCCCAATTTGGAACCAGTCTGTTGTTCTATGCCCAGTTCTAACTGTTGCTTTTTGACCTGCATACAGGTTTCTCAGGAGGCAGGTAAGATGGTCTGGTATCTCTTTAAGAATTTTCCACTTTTTTTTTTTTTGTAATCCACATGCTCAAAGGCTTTATTGTAGTCAATGAAGGAAAAGTAGATGTTTATTTCTAGAATTCTCGTGCTTTTTCTATGATCTAATGGATGTTGGCAATTTGATCTTCAGTTCCTCTGCCTTTTCTAAATTCAGCTTGTACATCTGAAAGTTCTCGGTTCACAAAGAGTTGAAGCCTAGCTTGAAGGATTTTGAACATTACCTTGCTAGTGTGTGAAATTAGCACAGTTGTGCAGTAGTTTGAACTTTCTTTGGCATTGCCCTTCTTTGGGATTGGAATGAAAACTGACCTTTTCTAGTTCTGTGGCCGCTATTGAGCTTTCCAAATTTCCTGGCATATTGAGTACAGCTCTTTCACAGCATCAGTTCAGTTCAGTTCAGTCACTCAGTCCTGTCCAACTCTTTGTGACCCCATGAATTGCAGCACACCAGGCCTCCCTGTCCATCACCAACTCCCAGAATTCACTCAAACTCACGTCCACTGAGTCAGTGATGACATCCAGCCATCTCATTCTCTGTTGTCCCCTTCTCCTCCTACCTCCAATACCTCCCAGCATCAGAGTCTTTTCCAATGAGTCAACTCTTCGCAAGAGGTGGCCAAAGTATTGGAGTTTCAGCTTCAACATCAGTCCTTCCAATGAACACCCAAGACTGATCTCCTTTAGGATGGACTGGTTGGATCTCCTTGCAGTCCAAGGGACTCTCAAGAGTCTTCTCCAACACCACAGTTCAAAAGCATCAATTCTTCTGTGCTCAGCTTTCTTCACAATCCAACTCTCACATTCATACATGACTACTGGAAAAACCATAGCCTTGATTAGACGGACCTTTGTTGGCAAAGTAATGTCTCTGCTTTCGAATATGCTGTCTAGGCTGGTCATAACTTTCCTTCCAGGGAGTAAGTGTCTTTTAATTTCATGGCTGCAATCACCATCTGCAGTGATTTGGGAGCCCCAAAAAATTAAGTCTGACACTGTTTCCACTGTTTCCACTGTTTCCCATCTATTTGCCATGAAGTGATGGGACCAGATGTCATGATCTTAGTTTTCTGAATGTTGAGCTTTAAGCCAACTTTTTCACTCTCCTCTTTCACTTTCATCAAGAGGCTTTTTAGTTCCTCATGGGCTTCCCTAGTGGCTCAGAGGTTAAAGTGTCTGCCTGCAATGCGGGAGAGGTGGGTTCAATCCCTGGGTCGGGAAGATCCTCTGGAGAAGGAAATGGCAACCCACTCCAGTATTCTTGCCTGAGAATCCCATGGACGGAGGAGCCTGGTGGGCTATAGTCCACAGGGTCACAAAGAGTTGGACACTACTGAGTGACTTCACTTTCACTTTCTGCCATAAGGGTGTTGTCATCTGCATATCTGAGGTGATTGATATTTCTCCCGGCAATCTTGATTTCAGCTTGTGCTTCTTCCAGTCCAGCGTTTCTCATGATGTACTCTGCATATAAGTTAAATAAGCAGGGTGACAATATACAGCCTTGACGTACTCCTTTTCCTATTTGGAACCAGTCTGTTGTTCCATGTCCAGTTCTAACTGTTGCTTCCTGACCTGCATATAGGTTTCTCATCTTTTAGGATTTGAAATAACTCAGCTGGAATTCCATCACCTCCACTAGCCTTGTTTGTAGTGATGCTTCCTAAGGCCCACTTAACTTCGCACTCCAGGATTTCTGGCTCTAGGTGAGTGATCACACCATCGTGGTTATCTGGGTAATTAAGATCTTTTTTCCATAGGCCTTCTGTGTGTTCTTGCCACCTCTTCTTAATATCTTCTGCTTCTGTTAAGTCCATACCATTTCTGTCCTTTATAGAGCCCATCTTCGCATGAAATGCTCCCTTCATATATCTAATTTTTTTGAAGAGATCTCTAGTCTTTCCTATTATTGTTTTCCTCTGAAGCGAAGTTGCTTCAGTCGTGTCCAACTCTTTGCAACCCAATGGACTGTTGCAATGGAGCCTGCCAGCCTCCTCTGTCCATGAGATTCTCCAGGCGAGAATACTAGAGTGGGTTGCCAGGCCCTCCCCCAGGGGATCTTCCCTACCCAGGGATCAAACCCATGTCTCTTATGTCTCCTGCATTGGCAGATGGATTCTTTACCACTAAGGCCACCTTGGAAGCTGAAATATATTATGAATCCTTAACAGTTACAGCAGTGTTGTCTGACTCATGAATAAATAGACCAAGTCACAGAATGGAATGTCTAAAAATAGGTCAAAATACATAGGAGGATTAAAGATGACAATTCAGATCAATACGGAAAAGATAAGCAATTTAATTTATGCTGTGGGAGAACTGGGAAGCCATTTGGGAAAAAAAATAGAACTCAAATCTCACAATGTACACTAGAAAAAGTCTTAATAAATTTTTTTATAAAAAGAAGGCTATGAGTGTACTAGAATAAAATAAGAAAAGATGTTTCTATGACTCCTAACATGCCAAAGTCTTAAAAGAAGACTGATAATTTCTATATAACCAACTATATCATCAAAGCTTATGTGTGACAAAACAAAACAAATCAGATAATCAAAACCAAAAATCTTAATAAGCAAAATCAAAAGACAATGACAAATTGATAAAGTATTTGAAATTTACTGTAGACAAAGTCCTAACATTTGTAAAATATAAAGTACATTTTAACAGATAAGAAAAAAAAAAACAATAAAAATGGATAAGGATGTTCGTATGTTCATGCTAAGTAGCGTGTCAGTCCTGTCTGATTCTTTGAGACCCCATGGACTGTAGCCTACCTGGCTCTTGTGTTCATGGGGATTCTCCAGGCAAGAATACTGGAGTGGGTTGCCATGCCCTCCTCCAGGGGATCTTCCCAAACCCACGATCAAACCGGCATCTCCTGAATTTCAGGCAGATTCTTTACCAATGAGTCATGGGGGAAGCTCCAGATAAAGGGTATGTATAGACAATTCACCAAAAAGAAATTATAAATGTGTCTCAAATATCTGGAAAAGATGTGTAATCTCCCTTGTAACATAAAGAATACAGATCAGAGCTACCTGTCATTTTTACTTGTCAGATGAATAAGAAGCCAGAAGTTTGATAATATACTGTATTAATTAAACTGCAGGACAATGGGCACTCTCACGAATTGCTGGGGGCACTCTAACTTGTCACAGCTCCTAATGGAATACTGGACAACATCTATAAGAGTAACAAATTCCTATTATATTCTTGCAATTAGCAATTCCAATTTTAACATTTTATTCTACAGAAATACCAATATGTATGTAAACTGGTGTACATACACAGGTTCTCACTGAAGCATTTTTTGTAATAGCAAAGAATTGGAAACAATCCAATAAAATATTTTGTATCTAGAAAATGAATGAGGAAGTTATTTATGCACTATTTATAATTATCTGCAAAATATATTAATATGAAAAAAGATGTCAAACAGTTTATATGCTACCTGCTATTTATATTAAAAGGGCAGAAAATAACATTTGTACTTAATAAACCTAATTTCCATGTGTCCATCTTCCTCTCTCCCTCCTCAGTTTCTTCCCCCTCCGTCCATGAAACATAATAAAAATTTCAGTATTAATTTTAAAAATGTGGTTACCCTACTGGAAAGAGGGTGCCAGCTAGGGAAAGTAATAATGGATGGGAACAATACTGCTCAGAGTAGATTTTTAAAGATATTTTTATCTAAGAAGATTCATTACTATTTTAAGTAATAATTTAAAATTTTTAAAAAGAAACCTCTATTAAGTTTATGCAAATCAGCGCTTGGCTTCCCAGGTGGCACTAGTGGACAGCTTGCTCCCCGAGAGGTGTGAGGTTTCGAGGGTTGGATGCCATACCAAGATTCTGTCCCATTGCTCTTTATCACTTTGCATTCATCCTTCAAGACTGAGCATCTCCCCACAGAGCATAGGTTAGAGGGGAGGTCCTGACAACCCACTCCAGTATTCTTGCCCGGAAACCCCGTGGACAGAAGAGCCTGGCAGGCTACAGTCCATGGGGTCGCAAAGAGCTGGAGATGACTTAGCGACTGAACAACAACGACATCTTGGAAGCACACTGTCTAGGTCTGGATGCTCTTGCTGCTAGCTGGGAGTGTGACCTTGGGCAGGTGTCTCATGTTCCCATGTATAAAATGGATTTGACCACCCTCATTCAGTGCCTCCTATTTGTAAACTCATTTGTAAAATGAGTTTGATTGTAACTGCACTGTCTTGGGTTTCCCTGGTGGCTCAGATGGTGAAGAATCCTCATGCAATGCAGGAGACTCAGGTTCAGTCCCTGGGTCAGGAAGATCCCCTGGAGAAGGGAATGGTTACCCACTCCAGTGTTCTTGCCAGGAAAATCTCATGGACAGAGGAGCCTGGTGGGCTACATTTGCAAGCCTGAGGGTCTCAAAGAGTCAAACACAACTGAACGACTATCACAGATAAAATAGGAAGGAGTGTAAATGAGGCCCTGTTGGAAAGCAGCTCAGCATTTACAAAGTTCTGGCAATTGACTGAATTGAATTATTACATTTGGTAGAAGAGAGCCTTGTAAGAACTGAGCTTCCACAGCCTCTCTTACCTCATTTATAATTCAGGTGTTTTACAGAACTTGCCTGGGTTACTAGAGCTGATTATCTTTCCATACAATTTTTTTTTTATACTCGAGTTTTTGAGTCAATGCAAAGTTTCATATGAAAAATGTGAATGCTGTCGGGGAGACTGAGCAGAGGCAAACAGGATGGTTGATGTAGTTTAATTAGAGAAAGTCACCCAGAAGCAAATCTTCTCTGTTTTAGAATGCATTTGAGGAGTCTGCCTTTGTTAAATAGCAAGGGGAAATTGGCACATATGGGGAGGGTGAAGGGCTCCAAAGTGTGCGGGAAAAAAGCTTTTGTTTTTCTTTTTTTTAAGACTTTTTTAACATGGACCATTTTTAAGTCTTTATGGAATTTGTTACAATGTTGTTTCTGTTGTTTATGTTATAGCTTTTTGGCTGGGAGGCATTTGGGATCTAAGCATTTTGACCAGGGATCGAACCAGCAACCCAGGCACTGGAAGCAGAAGTTTTAACCACTGGACCACCAGGGAAGTCCAAAGCTTCTGTTTTTCAAGCAAGGTTTTCTAGCTCAAGGAAACAGCAGGTAGTGAGGCTGTCACTTGGAAAGAAGTGAGTCTTTTTATACAAAGAATCCAGAGCCTTTGGCAGAGGTTTCAATTGTCCAACTGTGCTCCCAGAGTCTTGAAGTTAACTCTGGATCAACTAGGGTGGTCCTGGAGACAGTAACCTGGAGGGAAGGGCCTGTCTGGCTGAGGACCTGGGGTCTGTGAAGGAACTGGACAAAGTTGATGGAGATGGGGAAAACGCTGGTTTTAGCACAGTGTGCAGCTGACGAATCTGGCCTCAACAGTTGTGTTTGGAAGTGCTTAAGCCTGTAAGTAAGCATCAGGAGAACTTTGTCAACCAACTGAGTCATCAGTCTCTGATAAATGTTTGGAAATTCTGGTGTTTACAAATATAACCAACCTGGCTGGAGTCCTTAAACAACTGAGTTCTTAAGAAGGAGGTTCTCGACCTATTATTTTTCAAAGGCAAATGGGAGTAGGTGGGAAAGTCTGGGAATTTGGGATTAGCAGATGCTGGATAAACAAAGTGCTATTATACAGCACAGGGAACTAGATTCAGTACCCTGTGGTAAACCACAATGGAAAAGAATATGAAAAAGAACATATGGATCTATAACTGAATCACATTCCTGTACAGCAGAAATTAACACAATATTGTAAATCAACTCTACTTCAATTTTTTAAAAAATGACAAATGGGTACTAGGGACATTAATTGAGCAAATAAGAGGATGCAATCATCTGCCCCTGGTTTTGAGGCGATGATACACATTTGGAAACATCCCATATGAACTTACAAAATTTTACTTTTTATATCAGCTCACTCACTCAGCTGACTGTGGTTCTTTGTTTCCCAGGTAATAGAAAGTCTCAAACTCAAATGCCTTCAGGAATGAAACAATTGTCATATAACAAGGAATGCATGTGACCATGGCAAACTGAAGGGTGCATCTTTTACCCAAGGAACTCAATTCAATGATATTTAAAAATCTGAAATAAGACAAAGAAAAAAATATCATAAGCCTATAGGTTGAAGTCAGCACCTCAACTGTCACTTGGATACTGCACAATTTCAGCATAGCTAGAACCTGTCCTGATTTATTCCTATCTATTTCTGCTTTCCAAAGGTGACTGACAAAATGTGGTCCACTGGAGAAGGCAATGGCAAACCACTTCAGTATTCTTGCCTTGAGAACCCCATGAATAGTATGAAAAAGCAAAAAGATAGGACACTGAAAGATGAACTCCTCAGGTTGGTAGGTGCCCAATATGCTACTGGAGATCAATGGAGAAATAACTCCAGAAAGAATGAAGAGATGGAGCCAAAGAAAAACTAACACGTAGTTGTGGATGTGACTGGTGATGGAAGCAAGGTCCAATGCTGTAAAGAGCAATATTGCATAGGAACCTGGAATGTTAGGTCCATGAATCAAGGCAAATTAGAAGTGGTCAAACAGGAGATGGCAAGAGTAAATGTCGACATTTGAGAAATCAGTGAATTAAAATGGACTAGAATGGGTGAATTTAACTCAGATGACCATTATATCTACTACTGTGGGCAAGAATCCCTTAGAAGAAATGGAGTAGCCATGATAGTCAACAAAAGAGTCCAAAATGCAGTATTTGGATGCAATATCAAAAATGGCAGAATGATCTCTGTTCATTTCCAAGGCAAACCATTCAATATCACAGTAATCCAAGCCTATGCCCCAACCAGTAACGCTGAAGAAGCTGAAGTTGAACGGTTCTATGAAGACCTACAAGACCTTTTAAACTAACACCCCAAAAAGATGTCCTTTTCATTAGAGGAGACTAGAAGGCAAAAGTAGGAAATCAAGAAACACCTGGAGTAACAGGCAAATTTGCCCTTGGAGTACAGAATGAAGCAGGGCAAAGGCTAATAGAGTCTTGCCAAGAGAATGCACTGGTCATAGCAAACACCCTCTTCCAACAACACAAGAGAAGACTCTACACATGGACATCACCAGATGGTCAACACCAAAATCAGACTGATTATATTCTTTGCAGCCAACAATGGAGAAGCTCTATACAGTCAGCAAAAACAAGACCAGGATCTGACTGTGGCTCAGATCATGAACTCCTTATTGCCAAATTCAGACTGAAATTGAAGAAAGTAGGGAAAACCACTAGACCATTCAGGTATGACCTAAATCAAATCCCTTATGATTATACAGTGAAAGTGAGAAATAGATTTGAGGGACTAGATCTGATAGACAGAGTGCCTGATGAACTATGGATGGAGGTATGTGACATTTTACAGGAGACTGGGATCAAGACCATCCCCAGGGAAAAAAAAAAAGCAAAAAAGCAAAATGGCTGTCTGAGGAGGCCTTACAAATAGCTGTGAAAAGAAGAGAAGCGAAAAGCAATGGAGAAAGGAAAGATATACCCATTCGAATGCAGAGTTCCAATGAATAGCAAGGAGAGATAAGAAAGCCTTCCTCAGTGATCAGTGCAAAGAAATAGAGGAAAACAATAGAATGGGAAAGACTAGAGATCTCTTCAAGAAAATTAGAGATACCAAGGGAACATTTCATGAAAAGATAGGCTCAATAAAGGACAGAAATGGTATGGACTTAATGAAGCAGAATATTAAGAAGAGGTGGCAAGAATACACAGAAGAACTGTACAAAAAAGATTTTCATAACTCAGATAATCATGATGATGTGATCACTCACCTAGAGCCAGACATCCTGGAATGTGAAGTCAAGTGGGCCTTAGGAAGCATCACTATGAACTAGTGGAGGTGATGGAATTCCATTTGAGCTATCTCAAATTCTAAAAGATGATGCTGTGAAAGTGCTGCACTCAATATATCAGCAAATTTGGAAAACTCAGCAGTGGACTGGAAAAGGTCAGTTTTTATTCCAATCCCAAAGAAAGGCAATGCCAAAGACTGCTCAAATGACTGCACAATTGACTCATCTCACATGCTAGCAAAGTAATGCTCAAAATTTTCCAAGCCAATTCTTCAATTCAACAATACATGAACCATGAAATTCCAGATGTTCAAGCTGGTTTTAGAAAAGGCAGAGGAAGCAGAAATCAAATTGCCAACATCTGCTGGATCATTGAAAAAGCAAGAGAGTTCCAGAAAAATAATCTATTTCTGCTTTATTGACTATGACAAAGCCTTTGACTGTGTGGATCACAATAAACTGTGGAAAATTCTGAAAGAGATGGGAATACCAGACCACCTGACCTGCCTCTTAAGAAATCTGTATGCAGGTCAGGAAGCAACAGTTGGAACTGGACATGGAACAACAGACTGGTTCCAAATAGGAAAAGGAGTATGTCAAGGCTGTATATTGTCATGCTGCTTATTTAACTTATATGCAGAGTACATCATGAGAAATGCTGGGCTGGATGAAGAACAAGATGCTATCAAGATTGCCGGGAGAAATATCAATAACCTCAGAGATGCAGATGACACCATCCTTATGACAGAAAGTGAAGAAGAACTAAAGAGCCTCTTGATGAAAGTGAAAGAGGAGAGTGGAAAAGTTGGCTTAAAGCTCAACATTCAGAAAACTAAGATCATGGCATCCAGTCCCATCACTTCATGGCAAATAGATGGGGAAACAGTGGAAACAGTGTCAGACTTTATTTTGAGGAGGCTCCAAAATCACTGCAGATGGTGATTTCAGCCATGAAATTAAAACACACTTACTTCTTGGAAGGAAAGTTATGACCAACCTAGATAGCATATTCAAAAGCAGAGACATTACTTTGTCAACAAAAGTCCATCTAGTCAAGGCTATGGTTTTTCCAGTAGTCATGTATGAATGTGAGAGTTGGATTGTGAAGAAAGCTGAGCACAGAAGAATTGATGCTTTTGAACTGTGGTGTTGGAGAAGACTCTTGAGAGTCCCTTGGACTGCAAGGAGATCCAACGAGTCCATCCTAAAGGAGATCAGTCTTGGGTGTTCATTGGAAGGACTGATGTTTAAGTTGAAACTCCAATACTTTGGCCACCTGATGTGAAGAGCTGACTCATTTGAAAAGATCCTGATACTGGGAAAGATTGAGGACAGGAGGAGAAGGGGATGATAGAGGATGAGATGTTTGGATGGCATCACCAACTCAGTGGGCATGAGTTTGGGTAAATTCCAGGAGTTGGTGATGGACAGGGAGGCCTGGCGTGCTGGAGTTCATGGGGTTGCAAAGAGTTGGACATGACTGAGTGACTGAACTGAGCTGAACTGAAGGTGAGTGAGCAACTGAACAACAAAGGTCACTAATGAAAACTTTAAAGGCTTTTATTAAGAATAGTCAATACCTTATTGAACCCCAACTTAGTAGTCATGTATGGATGTGAGAGTTGGACTATAAGGAAAGCTGAGTGCTGAAGTATTGATGGTTTTGAAATGTGGTGTTGGAGAAGACTCTTGAGAGTCCCTTGGACTGCAAGGAGATCCAACCAGTCAATCCTAAAGGAAATCAGTCTTGAATATTCATTGGAAGGACTGAGGCTGAAGCTGAAACTCCAATACTTTGGCCACCTGATGTGAAGAACTGACTCCTTGGAAAAGACCCTGATGCTGGGAAAGATTGAAGGCAGGAGGAGAAGGGGATGACAAAGGATGAGATGGTTGGATGGCATCACCGACTCAATGGACATGAGTCAAAGCAAGCTCCAAGATTTGGTGATGAACATGGAGGCCTGGCGTGCTGCAGTCCATGGGGTCGCAAAGAGTTGCACAAGACTGAGAGACTGAACTGAATTCAGCCTCAGCTCTAGGTCCTAAAGACCCAGAGATAACTAAGACAAATCCTCAACAAGGTCCCAAATGCAGTTTGATACTCTCAAAATAATTGGTTCAGATTTTTATCTCCTGTCCCCTCATTCATCAGAGACACTTTATAACATTGCTGGACACATTTTTCCCTTCCTTAAAGGTTTTTGTGTGATGCCTATAAGACTCATTTCTTCTATCATATTAGAAGGCTGTTCATACCTTTACCAGCTCCTACCTCCCCACGTCTCCCCCTCTTCGTTCTCCTCCACTTCAGTCCCCGAGCACCTGCAAAGTCTGGCTGCCGTCTCTGACTGCACCTTGTGCACCATGCCCCCAGCAGAGTCCCTGGCACACCGTTTGCTTTTCGTGTGCGTAATGATTTCTACTGAGTTGTGTTGGCCTGGAATTCTGGTTAACGTTCCTGATCTTTCTCTTTGTGAGTCTCCTGATGTGGTTCTTTGGACGTAAACCCAAGGTTCAGAGGTTCTGCCTGCTGTTTGGTTTGGCATGACATTTTGATTTTGCTTTTCCTTTCTGTAAGCGGAGTGCCCTGTACTGTTCTCTCCCCCATAAACAAATGTTTCTACACGAAGATGCAGTTTCTTTTCTGCACTTTCAGCTCCTCAAGCTTGTGATTTTTCCCTAGTTCTTTTCATTTTGTCCCATCTTCTTGTTACTTATCATTCCCCTGATACTTCGGAAAGTAAATTTCTGCAGAGCTTCTCTTAGAAAGGTGAGAAATTTAGAGTGTATAAGTGAATAGTAGAAGAGAAGAGAAGGAACTCATGCATTAGAGACCTCATCTTTAGAAAAAACTCAATCCCCATCAATCATTAAAAATTATCAATAGAAAGATTTTGGTTGCAGAACAGAAGTCCTTCCTGTATCTAGCTCATTTGCCCCACTCTGTTCCCCTATTTTTAGTCTTCAAATTATGTTTTTCTTTCATCAGAGAAAATATCCATTTATGCAATAGGTCATTTTTAGCCACTTAATTCTTATGTAAGAAGCAGCTCTCAATTTTCTCTAAACATTTATTTCTTACACAATTTCCACTCTGAGTTTTCATTTTAATTAGCGAAGTCCATCCTCGTTCCTGCAGCCATAGGACCATTCCAACCACCTGTACATTCGGCTTAGCCAATACAAGCACTTCTTTTCCTTCTCACTCATTTCTTCCTCACTAGATTCTCAAAGGGCACAGTGTTTATGGCTCACCAGACAACACTGCCTTTAGGAATAACATTTTAAAAGTATAAATAACCTAATTTGTTGTTTTGTTGCTTAGTCATGTCCAACTTAGTGACCCCATAGGCTGTCTATGGTATTTTCCAGACAAGAATACTGGAGTGGGTTGCCATTTCCTTCTCCAAAATAACCTAATTAAACTCCATACACTTCTTTTTTTTTGACTTTTTACTTTGTCTTGGGGTATAGCCAATTACCAATGTTGTGAGAGTTTCACATGGACAGTGAAGGGACTCAGCCAAACATATAAATGTATCCATTCTCCCCCTAAACTCCCCTCCCATCCAGGCTGCCACTGAGCAGAGTTCCATGTGCTATACAGTAGATCCTAATTATTTTAAATATACCAGCAAAACACCATATACTTTTGAATCTGTTTTCTAAATACATATTAAATTTCAGGGGTGAAAAAGAAAAGTCAAAATCCAACTTATTCCCACTCATTTTGATATTACATACTTTTCCTTTGCTGAAATTCTAGCATTACAACACTTTGTAAATATAGGATGAAGTGCACTCTCAGAGGCTAGTCAGATTTGTCATTCATGCTTTTGACCTGGTTACTAAATTATGCCTGCAACAATAGTCTATTTTGATTATTTCAAAATGAAACACTTAAAATCACAATTCATTTTGTTACTAAGTGAATATGAGTAAATCATAAATATGAATAGCATTGGAAGCCCAGGCAATTCCAATTTTTCCCAAATCATCATCCACCCCACCCCAAGTCCATTGTTTAACATACTTTCCACAACCATTATTCTGTGATGATTTGGTTCCAAGGCTGAGGGGAAACTCTATTCAACCCTTCTTGGAGGAAGGCTACCACGTGAATTCCTAAGGGAAACACATTTAGAGTTCCAGTTTGGACTGTAGCAAGTGCATCCACATTTCCACAGCTATAAAATTCAGCTCTGCTCTGACATCAAGAAGAAATGTGTGAAAAGATGGGTTAGTATAGGGACTGCTCTGGTGGCCCAGTGACTAAAATGGGTTAGTGCTGGCAGTAGGGCTAGGAAAGAGGGAAGTGTCAGGCATGAGGCGGACTGGGTGTGAGTGAGTGACCACAAGATTTGGTCAGTTGGCTCAATAGAATAAGGAAGTTCCTGAGGTCAGGGAGAATAGGGAACTCCAAGACAGCTGCAAACAGGAAGTGTACTCAAAGGATGTTTACAGAGTGCATGTTCATAAGTAAGAGAATGCGCCTCTGTTTGATCATAAATAGTTATTATGAAATACCATGGGACTTTTCTAAGGAGAAAACTGCAACCACCTGCTCTAGCCAGAAATTCTTGTATAGGCCTGGCTTTGTGGGAATTTGCCTGGCTTTTTGTGGCTGCCATCCAAAACTGGTGACCACAGAATCAAAGCTAAATATAAGCTAAAATTAAATTACTTCCCTTCTTTGTTTTTGTAGGTCTGCTGAATGAGGACATTTTAGCAGTGATTTTATATTCATTAGCAGAATGGAAAGTCACAGCAAGTCAATCATAGTCATAATGAAAATCCCAAGACATTCTTGCACATTTTTTTACAATCCCCGATATTCAGTTGTGATAAAATACAGGATCTCTAGTGACATAACAATACTATGTGTTCAGTCACTCAATTGTGTCTGACTGTATGTGATCCCGTGGACTATAGCCCACCAGGCTCCTCTGTCCACGGGATTTTACAGGAAAGAATGCTGGAGCAGGTTGCCATTTCCTACTGCAGAACATAATAATACTATAAATAGAGGTAAATGCACTTTAGCTCTCAATGTGAATGGATATTGATGGTAGAAATGTATGAGTCAATGTTTAGTAGATTCCAAAGAACAATATCTAAATTTCTATCTACAAAAACAGACTTTTCAGGATTAAACTTCAAGCTCTTTTAACTTTTTTCATATTTATATGAAAACTGTTTCTCTAGAAATAACCAAGGAAAAACACAAGTGTTTTCAAAGAGAAGAGACTCATGAGCAACACTCACAAAAAATGGAGAGTGAGGGAGTTTGTTAAGTATGGACGTGTGAGAAGATTGAACAGAGGAGTATTTAGAAGAGAATAGAGTCAGTGATTCTAAATCTTTCTTAAACTCCTACCTACAATCCACAGTTACAATTTTTGCTTCATGGGGAGCTCTAGTACTTTGGCTACCTGATGCAAAGAGCCAATCGGGGAAAAGACCCCAATACTGGGAAAGATTGAAGGCAAAAGGAGAAGAGTGCGGCAGAGGATACAAAGGTTAGATAGTATCACCAACTCAATGGACATGAGGGAGCAAACTCCGGGAAATAGAAAAGGACAGGGACGCCTGGCATGCTGCAGTCCATCGGGTGGCAAAAAATTGGACATGACTTAGCAATTGAACACCAGCAATAATAGTTCATCCTCCAGAAGCATGCAACCCTTCCCACCAATTTTTATAGTTCTTTGTATCTGGTCCCAGTTTAAGAATAGATGCAGGCATATAACAAAACCAAGGTTGTTTCCAGCACAGCCAGTAATTTTCTGTGAACAATCCCAGGCAAGTTTAACTCTCTTCATAAGAACCATAACATATTCAACTGCACCAACCAGTTCTTCCTACTGTGGGTGAGCTCTCACGATAAAAAAAGGAGGAAGATAAAATTAAATTTTGAGCATATTGTTTATCAAGGAGAAATATTCCCATAGGTTGTAGCTATTTCAAAGTGCCGCATAGAATAATTACCAGTAACATCTGTCTAGTAGAAGAAAACTTTTACCAAGAAGAGACACCAGTTATTAGACCTTCTACCACTTACATGCCACATTTTTGCAAATCAGGTGAATCTTCTAGTCCTCTATGATATTGTCCATGAGGGATTCTAAGATGCATTTCTTCGAAATAGTTAAAAAATTTATTCATTTACAAAATACAAACATGCCAGCAAACAATCACAAAAGAGGGTGGTATGTTAAGTGGGAAGATGAGGATTCCTCAGACACACAATAAACACCCAATGTAAACTAATAGAAGAGGAGGGTTAGGGAGACTTTCCTCGGGGTGAATAGGAGTGTGGGATCCTAAAGGACCAGAAAGAAGGGATTGGACCCTTCTTTGACTGAAGGCCTTGGGAAGAGAGGACAAGTGCAGGGCATATTCTAGGTACCAAAAGAAATGGATGCAACATCAATGGTGGACAGAAACACGGACAAAGGGGAAAGCAGGAGAGATGGTACTTCCTATCATAGTTACCTTCCCAGTCATAGTTTTTCCAAACAGGATGGAAATGCCAAAGACGTGGTTGGGGAAATAAGGGAAGACCAGATTTGGCAGGGCTAGACCTACTATCAGTTTTTTTTTATTTTTTTTACAAGAATTTTGCTTTCCTCAGGGGAAAACAAATGAAGCCACTTTAAAATGTATAGCTTCTGAACCTTCCTCCCACCTTCCACCCCATCCCACTCCTCTAGAACACCAGGTTTGAGTTCCTAGCATCATACAGCAAAGAGGGAAGGGACATATATATGCCTATGGCTGATTCATACTCATGTATGGCCGAAACCAACACAAGATTGTAAAGCAATTATCCTCCAATTAAAAGTAAATAATTTTTTTTTTAATTTACAGCTTCTGGAACTAACAAAAAGAACTGCATCTCAGGACTATCACTCCAATTGCACTGGAGATTAGCATTAGTCCAAGAGAAAGGAGGTAGTGAGTGTTAGGCCTGAGTGAACTCTGGGAGATGGTGATGGACAGGGAGGCCTGGTGGGCTGCGATTCATGGGGTCGCAAAGAGTCGGACACGACTGAGCACCTGAACTGAACTGAACTGATAGTAGAGACAGAAACAAATGGATGGAATTGAGATACATTTAAGAAGCAGACTCAGAAGGACATGGTGAGGGCGGGGCTGTGAGATTGAAGGAAGAAGCAATTAGGTTGGGGACACAGCAAGATACAGGAGACAAGAAATAGAGATACAGGGTAAGCGTGGTAAATTAGGAGACTGACAGTGAGAGGGAAGTCAGGTGTGCAGAGAGAAAGGAGGGTGTTGACAAAGATCATATTTAAATACACTGAGTATCCTCTGAGATGTTGCCTTCAAAGACCCAGACAAGATTTCCAGGATGGACCTTAGAAGAAAGATATCAGCAGAGAGATAGGATTCATGGGCTGTGCTTAGTCGCTCAGTCATGTCCAACTCTTTGCGATCCCACCGACTGTAACCCGCCAGGTTCCTCTGTCCATATAGGTTCTTCAGGCAAGAATAATGAAGTGGGTTGTCATGCCCTCCTCCAGGGGATCTTCCAGGTCCAGGGATCGAACCCAGGTATCCCGCATTGCAGGCGGATTCTTTACCGTCTGAGCCACCACTGATAGGTTAGATTTGATCATTTTGCTGAAAGAGCTCTTAAAAGATTGGACCCTGGATTAGGTAAAAAGTAGGCCCTTTTCAGTCATAGTTTTCCCTACTTGGAGTTGTTTTTTTTTTTTTTTTCAAGTATAAGGATTGGGGTGTATGTGAGTATGTGCGTGTGTGTGTGTGTTCTGACAGCCAGAAAATAAATTACTTTGCAAATTTTTTTTTTGTAATTCTAATGCCATTCAAGAGGAATACTGTCACTTGAAATATTAAAGGCAATACTGTCTAATAGGCACTTGCCTAGGACTTGCTCAACTTGAAAATAAATACAAAAAGAAATATGTAGGTTAATTACTGTACCAACCAAAATAATGTTTTCCCTTTATTGTTTCTGAGGCATCAGACTACGGGACAGCATTCAAGGAAAGATTTTATCTTCTTTGTTCATTCAGACTTTTCGTCAAGATCCTAAATGCACCATTTTAACTTTTTCCTTACTGCCATTTGCTATTGTAATTCTCCTCTTCCTTTCTTTTTCCCGCCTTTCCTCACGATCTCTCTCGCTCAAAAAAGAAAGAAAAAAGCCTTTTCAGTGCACTAAGGGGTGTTGTTTGTGGTGTGGAGCTATCAATCAATGAACAGTTTTTCTAAAATAGACTATTTTCTGTGCAACTAGACTGGACACTGACCTGTCTCTTATCACGTTCCAGGCTCAAAACCAAGCATTTTTTAGACATCTTTCCAGAATGAATGAAACGGACACTAAAAGGACAACTTAAGACTCTTCAGAGGTACAAAGAGAGAGAAAGGAGATGGAATGCGTTCCCACCATTCCCAAAGAAACCTCCTCATAGAGCTTATATACAAAACTGAATTCTTCCGCAGAAGCATGAGAACTAGATAGCAGTTAAAGCTGATGAGGCAATCGAACTGAAAGAGGGTTTTGTTTTCGTTTTTCCCCTCTCTGTCAAGGTACTGTTTCTACTTTCCTGGGAGCCTTTCATTTTCTAAATTTATTCCACCACACCCCATCTAAATACAATCTCACGTCAATTTCCCTCAGGCAGTTGCCACAAGTGGTCCAGTTCCATCCAAGACGAGCTGAAGCACAATGGAGAAGTCAGAGAAGTCAGAAAGGAAACAGGAGTCATCTGAAGCTGATGGGTTTCTCTTGTAAAGTTTACAAAAATATGTGACAATGTAATTATATTGTCAGAGCCCCTCCCTGGAAGGAGTCTGTGCTAGTGAAGTGCTCTGAAGCTTAATCTTTACAAGAATCTGCTTCCTTTTCCTCACATGTGTAACAGGGATAATATTGATCAAGCTTCTTGAAAGGATTGAGTGGGGAAGATTTACACGCACTTTGAAATGAAAGGCTCCTGGGAAAGTAGATACATGTACCCTCGACATAGGAACTTGGAAGATTTGCCAGCAAACCTATCATCTCAGTGAATATAAAAATGAATTTCTTCTGGTTTATTTCCATCAGTGCTTTCTTTCTTTTCCATTTATCCTAACTCTTACATAGAATTCTGGTATCTCTTTCCTCCACTTGGCTTATATTTTGTTCATTTTCCCAGGGTTCATTTCCTGTATTTTCTGTTCTTTTTTTTTAAACTCCTTCGAGCTCCTTCCCTCCCCCGATCAACTTGCACCTCCTGTGTTTTGTGTCCACTGATATGACCAACTGGCGCTTCCCTGGTGGCTCAGCAGTAAAGAATCCACCTGCAATTCTCCTCCCTGCAGGATATGCGGTTTTGATCCCTGGATTGGGAAGATCCCCCGGAGGAGGGCATGGCAACCCACTCCAGTATTCTTGCCTGGAGAATTCCACAGACAGAGGAGCCTGGTGGGCTACAGTCCATAGGGTCGCAAAGAGTCGGACACAACTAAGCGACTTAGCGCGCATGCATGCATAGCTGCTGGTAGCCACAGAGCTGCTCCCATAGCTTTTCCTAAGCTGCTTTCCATATCTTTAAAACCCATCAATCCAGAGACAGGCAAGCCACGTGATGCTTCACTCTCCAGATGGGGTTTCAGGGTGACCCTGTCTGATCACCAGGCTCACCTTATGAAATACAACCTCTGATGAAATTCATGGCAAGCAAACTCCCTGCTCAGCATGGGGCAACGGGTGATGGATGGGCCGGTGATGATGGATAGCTCCTCTTTCACCCTCAGTCCATGAATTCTGGTTCAGGAGACTCCCCTAGCAGGCACTGGATTGTCCCAGAGATAACAGCACTCAGTCGGGAGCTGGGTTGAGGGCTTATTCTTGCTTAGGGATAGCTACTGCCCTCATTACTCAGTAAAGCAAATTACTGCTGACGCTATAATGTTTTAGTTCATTCCAGTGGTTTTTAAATTAAACAGACAGCTTGGCATATGGATCAAGATTCCAAGCACTGTAAAAAAAAAAAAAATCTCTTCTACAGTGTGGACAAAACACAGAATTAAAGGGGAAGATTTATATATAGAAGCTTAATAATCCTTCTTGTCATCTGTTCATTCTTTGGGGGAAATAATCTTAATCCTGCATAGTTGATTTTTTTTTTTAACTACATGACCCTTTTTTAGTATTAGGAAATGAATCTGAAATCTGAATAGGAAAAAAAAAATTGGGTGACTTTAATATGCCTGCTAACCTTGTCTCATTAATCCTTATGGTGCTTCTGAAAGATGTATGGAATGTATTTTTATCTCCATTTCATGAAATGTGGAACTAAGATATCCCAAAGCTCTTTAACATAGTTAAGATCACACAGCGGCTCAGTAATAAAGTCAGAAGTAAGAGCCAGCTTTTCTAACAAGAAAGGCTCTGACAATTAATCAGAAACACAGCAAGCCTGCTCTTTGATGACTAGAAATTTCATCTGAAACCAGATGATGAGGTGAGAAGAATGACATTGCCACAACTGGTGATTACATTGTTTCTTTGGCAGAATGTCAGTCCCCAAACTGGTAACATAACATGCAGACCCTGCTTAGATTTGGTACATCACAGCAAAGATAATGACTCCCAAAAATTTTTATAAAGAAAATCTTATTCTACTTTATGTATTTCATTTATAAAAGTCAGGAGTCATTCCTATGGGAAACAGAATCCATAGACCCCATGGAAACAGAAGTTTTGATGAATAGCTCAAGATTAGGTAAGAAGACAGTCAAGTATCTGGGAAATTGGACTCTGTCACTTCCTAGAGCTTCTGTTTCTTTGTTCTGGAACTGACACTTGTTGTTGTTTAGTCCCTCAGTCGAGTCTGACTCTTTGTGACCCCCATGGACTATAGCCTGCCAGGCACCTCTGTCCATGGGTTTTCCCAGGCAAGAATACTGGATCAACTGGGTTGCGATTTCCTCCTTCCAGGGATCCTCCAGACCCAGACATCAAGCCCGTGTCTTCTGCATTGCAACAGGATTCTTTACTGCTAAGCCACCAGGGAAGCCCTGGAACCAACACTGCAAAGTGGAAATAATTATACTACATGGAACAGACGTGACAAAAATCCCCCTTTGTATTCCCTGTGCTTGGCCTGATGAGCAGGTATTTAATACATAATTATTGACTATGAAGGGGGTGGAATATGTAGTCAATAAATAATCAATGATATTCAAATGGGCTACTATCACTCTGCACAACACATTTCCACCTGCAGATGATACTGATGTACCTGGAGTTCTTTCCACTGCCTAACACATTTCCAACCAAGAGAGTTCTTATATCTAACTTCAACAAGAAGAATTTCCCGTCTCTATAAATACCAAGGTTTTACACTTGTGACTACCATCACATCACTTTAATTGAACTGATAACCGCTAATTCAGTGGTTTTCCAACTGTACTAAGTATAAGTCAAGGCTATGGTTTTTCCAGTGGCCATGTATGGATGCGAGAGTTGGACTGTGAAGAAAGCTGAGCGCCGAAGAATTGATGCTTTTGAACTGTGGTGTTGAAGACTCTTGAGAGTCCCTTGGAATGCAACGAGATCCAACCAGTCCATTCTGAAGGAGATCAGCCCTGGGATTTCTTTGGAAGGGATGATGCTAGGGCTGAAACTCCAGTACTTTGGCCACCTCATGTGGAGAGTTGACTCATTGGAAAAGACTCTGATGCTGGGAGAGATTGGGGGCAGAAGGAGAAGGGGACAACAGAGGATGAGATGGCTGGATGGCATCATGGACTCGATGGACGTGAGTCTGAGTGAACTCTGGGACACGGTGATGGACAGGGAGGTCTGGTGTGCTGTGATTCATGGGGTCACAAAGAGTCGGACACGACTGAGCGACTAAACTGAACTGACCTGACTCACCTGGGAACATGTTATACATGGATTCTCAGGTCTCTAGCAATTTTGGTTCAGATGGGACGGCAGAACTCAGCATTTAAACAAGAACCTCAGAGGGTTTTGATACAGACAGTCCAAGGACCATTCTTAGAGAGAGAAAAAAAAAATCTATATATTGGCCCTATCCCAGAAATAAAGAAATGGAGATTCAGAAAAGATTCTTGCCCAAGGTAACTCATTCATTCCATCATTCAGTCATTTGACAAATACCTACTATGAGTATAGATGATCAGACCCTCCTGATATGTGCAAAACTGAAACCTGGTCTGGTCCCCAGTCCATTCTACTTCAAATCTTGCAGCCAGGTGTTATGGAAATTCCAAACAATACACAAGACTGGCTGGAGTGAACTCAGGAAACACTTCATGGAACAGGCAGAATTTGGACAGAATTCTAGCCATCCAAATACAGAGAAAGGAACTGGGCCAGCAAAGATATTAATAATAAATGGCAGGTGTCCAGCACCTCCGCTTTCCCTCAGAGGACCAGGAGAGTGAGGCAGAGAAAGTGCAAGGGTGATACAGCTCAGGAACCCCACTTGGCATATTTCAGGAGACCTCAAAGTCTTACCTCGTGAATCTTTTGGGCAATTCTCACTGCTACACCCAAGTCTGTCAGGATTCCCATTGGAACAGAAGAATGTCACCAGCAGTGTCCCCAGCTCTCCATACTCAAGTACTCTTGAGTCTCCATTGTCTGCCTTCTTTAAGCACCTCCCTTCCCTCAGGCTTTTCAGCAGAAACAACCTCTTCCTCACAAACAACTTATCGATGCAGAAAAACAGGGAATATGAAAGAAAGGGCTGCATGCAAAAATCAAACGAGAAGTATAAATATGATCTGGGATAATTCCTCAGGATCCAGGGACCTCAGAAGGAAGAAGAGAAATACTCATCAAGATGCAGAAGCATGGGTGGTTTCTCTGGGCACTTTGGTTCTCAGCCTGGGCTGCATGTTAGAATCACTTATGGAACTTTTGAAAAAACACTGAGGCCCTGGCATCCCCATGACCACTGGAATCAAGAGTCCTGAGGTAGAGTCCAGACATCAGTACATCCTGAAATCTCACTGGGTGTTTCCAGTATGCACCCAAGAGGCTGTGAACCACTGATCTAATAAAGCAGAGCTTGAGAAAAACCAATACAGTGTAAGCATATTGGAGCCAATGAGGTGAGATTCAGCTGGCTGTAAATAGAATGATTCCAACCTGGGACTAAGGTCTGGAATAAAGGCATAAGTAATCCAAGGAGTATGGGCTTCCCAGATGGCTCAGTGGTAAAGAATCCACCTGCCAATGCAGGAGACAGGTTCAATCTGTGGGTTGGGAAGATCCCCAGAGAAGGAAACAGCAACCCACTCTAGTATTCTTATCTGGGAAATCCCATGGACAAAATAGCCTGGTGGGCTACAGGCCATGATGCTGCTGCTGCTGCTAAGTCGCTTCAGTCGTGTCCGACTCTGTGCAGCCCCATAGACGGCAGCCCACCAGGCTCCCCCGTCCCTGGGATTCTGCAGGCAAGAACACTGGAGTGGGTTGCCATTTCCTTCTCCAATGCATGAAAGTGAAAAGCGAAAGTGACATCGCTCAGTCGTGTCCAACTCTTAGCGACCCCATGGACCGCAGCCCACCAGGCTCCTCCGTCCATGGGATTTTCCAGGCAAGAGGACTGGAGTGGGTGCCATTGCCTTCTCTGGCTACAAGCCATGGCATCATAAAAAGTCAGATACAACTTAGTGACTAAACAACAACAAATCCAAGGAGTGCAGGTTATAAATGTGAGGTAGTCAGTCTGAGAGCAACACTTAGCTCCTGCCTGTGGAGAAGGTAAGCAATGTGTGCCAGGCTAGAGAAGTCTGACTTTATAAATAGATCAATGAATCTATTAATATTACTATCTCCACTTGTCAAATAAGGCAACTGAATCATGTGCAGGTAAAACTGCCGAAAGCTCTTATTGCAGCAATTGTCCAAAAATAAATAAATGATTGCCAAATCAAACTGATTTTGATACAGGCTGTAGAATATATTTGGTTGAATTATAAGACATCACCATTTTTGTAGGTTATAAATAGTTGAATACAGGAAATTTCACATGGCTTAGCCTAATACACTCCCATCCAATCTTGTCTCTAGGCTGTTTCGTTTCTTTTCTTTTTTTTTTTTTTTAGGCTGTTTCTTATTCACGTATTTATTCAAAAAGTCTAATTGTATCTTGGCCTGGAAGTCCTCTGTGCGTGAATGCTCAGTCACTCAGTCGTGTCCGACTCTTTGAGACCCCATGCACTGTAGCCCAGCAGGCTCTTCTGTGCATGAAATTCCCTAGGCAATAATACTGGAGTGGGTTGTAATGCCCTTTTCCAGGGGATCTTCCTGATCCAGGGATTGAACCCCAGTCTCTTGCATCTCCTGCAATGCAGGCAGATTCTTTACCACTACACCACTTGGGAAAACCACTAGTCCTCCCAAGCCTTCTGAATACTAATACTGCCATACCAGAATTGTCTATATTCATGTATCAACTTGTCTTTCTATTTGCCTCATATCAGCAATTGGTTCTATGTGATAAAGACTATAAACCAAGAGAAGAAGAGTAAATAAATGACTTTCCCTGATAAGAAAATCAGGCTAATAAACTTTTTTTTTTTTTTACTTTACAATTCTGTACTTTTTATAGGGCTATCAACCTCTGCAGGAAGAAGTGAGGTTGACCAGGCAGCTTTCAGCTTTCCATCAGAACAAGGGCAAAACTTGCAGCCAAGGAACAGAAATGAAGTCTGTGAACTTAATCTCTAATAAAATCATTAATAAAATCAAAGAAGAAGAGGCACTTTTCTCCCCTTAGAATGTTCTGGGTATCAGGATATGCTAGAAGAAACTTTCCTGGCTCTAACATCTAAGTAAGCCTGGACTAAGGAAAGTTTAATATGATTGTCATTGTACTAATCTTATATGCCATCACAGGGTCCCATTTTTTAATTTGGTCTCACTCAAAGATTACTTTGAGTAAGCTCCATGAGGCCAAGACCCCCTCTGTATATTTTTATTTGACCCCTGACTTTTTAATTTTTATTTTTAATTAGATGATAATTACTTTATAATATTGTGATGGTTTCTGCCATACATCAACATGAATCAACCACAGGTATCACCACCTCTGTCTTACTCAGCTCTTGATCACAAGTGCCTGGCCCAGACATCTTGCAACTTTAAATTGGATACATATTTTGGAAAGAATATGTTTTAAAAGGGGACTGGGCTTCCCAGGCCGCTCAGTGAATAAGAACCTACTTGCCAATGCAGGAGACACGGGTTTGATCCCTGGTTCAGGAAGATCCCTTAGAGAAGGAAATGACAAACCAATTCAGTATTCTTGCTTGAAAAATCCCATGGACAGAGGAGCCTGGCGGGCTACAGTCCATGGAGTCACAAAAGAGACACAACTTAGCAACTAAACAACAACAATAAATGTTTATAAAGGCAGGAGTTGTTTTATTAATAGTCACAATACAAACAATGCTGGTTTTCTAATCCCAACTTGCTGGTAACTGGCTGTGTGATATTGGACAAGTCATTTAAACTCTTTGGGCCTCCCTTTTCTTTTTGAGTAAAAGAGGGAATTGGGATGGAACCCGCCTTCCCCTCTGTAATTCCAGTGCACAGAAGAGTGGGTGTTGGGGCTGGTCCTGTGCACAGCATGGTAATTTCTGTACTGCACTCTTTCCTTGGTCTGTTCATCCGTCCTCTCTACACTTACCTAAGAGCACAGCAGAGAAGGGCAGGGAGTGCAAAGTTATGAACCAAATTACAAAGAGTTCTCAGGAGGCTTCTCGGGGTATCTGAGTTTGCCTGACCACAGGAAACTACAACAGCAAGGCTCACAGGGGCAAAGCTTTGGTACGCAGAAGTTAGATTCTTTGTGCATTATCGATTCAATTTAGGAATAATTTCTCAATCATATTTCCATCCATGAGGTCTACATTTTCGTTGCAATTCAGTGAAGATTCTACTCCTTCTCTTTTTAAAAATAATTGAAAAATTTCCATGAAAAGCCAGTTTCTCCCCAGTGGAAGGAGACCAAATAATAGTATTGTCTTAGCAAGGTCAACTTTGAAAGCTCTCTGTCCTTAAGAGGAGATACATTCCTGCAAGAGGTAAATGGCACATGTTCCAGGGTCCCACTCCATTCTGAAGGAGGGAAGGTGACCCCAAATACCACCACTTTTAATCATCAATTTCCCAACCTCTTCATATTCCTTTTTACAAGGTTATAGATTGGATCAAAAGGACTACACTCTAAGTCTAAGAGAAAGGGGGAAAGGGGAAGAAAACACAGAGAAAAAAAGATCTGGAAGTCTCCATATCAACTCACCTCAAAGAAAAAAAGGGCCCTGAACTCCAGATACACATTCCTATACATGTCTTTTCTTCCCTGGTGGCTCAGTTCGAAAAGAACCTACCTGCAATACAGGAGACCCCAGTTCGATCCCTAGGTGGGAAATATCTCCTGGGGAAGGAATGGCAACCCACTCCAGTATTCTTGCTTAGAGAATCCCATGGGCAGAGGAGCCTGGCAGGTTACAGTCCATGGGGTCAAAAAGAGTCGGACACGACTCAGCGACCATACAACAACAAGGATTTTGTGCATCAGATCAGGAAATCAGGTGGAACTCAAATGAGTAATTCTTCTGCTCTCTGTGGCATTGGCAGAGGTTGCTCAGGAAGTATGCCTGGTGGATGGGTTGAATGGAGGGTCCAATGTGTCTTCATGCACATGTCTGGCACCCAGGCAGGGATGGCCTGGCAGGCTGGGCTCAGCTGGGGCCACTGGCCAGAGCACCTCTGCTGGCCTCTCCAGCACAGTGGTCTCAAGTAGTTGGACTTACGTGGCTTAGTAGTGGACTTACGTGGAGGAAGTTTCATAAAAAACCCAGGAGATGGAACCTGCCAGGTTCTTAAGGGCTGGCTAGGCAACTGGTACAATATCATCTCTGCCATTTTCTTCTGGTTATTGCAATCACTGACATATGCATTTTCAAGGTAAAGAGATATAGACAACCCACGCCCACTTCTGCCCCACCTGCCCACAGATCTCTTCTTGGAAGAAGAGTCAAAGAATTCGGAGTCATGTTTAACATGCCATAGCTGGCCAGGTCCCCCCCAAGGTAACCTTCCTGAAGCATCCACATCTGCAGTTGTATGAGTCAACATAGGCTGCTGAGACCTAGAAAATAGTCTAGGACATCTGCTAGAAAAAGAGGGAACGCTGAAAAAGAGGGAACGCTGAAACCAACACCAGGATTGAGACGTGAATGTGAAGAGAAAGAGGCTGCAGTGTGATCACTCATCATTGGCTTATGACACTCATGCTGGAGACAGGATCCCCTCTGAGGAGAGAGGACAAGCAGAGCTGGGCATAGATGATTCAGACAGGTAAGTGGACAGCAGAGGATGAGGTGGCTGGATGGCATCACCGACTCGATGGACATGAGTTTGAGCAAGCTCCAGGCGTTGGGGATGGACAGGGAAGCCTGGCATGCTGCAGTCCAGGGCGTCGCAAAGAGTCAGACACGTCTGAGCAACTGAACTGAACTGAATTGAAGTGTGATACTATGAAATGCCAAGTACATTGTCCTCTGATCCCACTGGTGAGGAAACTGGGGTCACAATTCTTTTCAGGAAATGAGAGCTCTGAAAAATGGGAAGACTGTATAAATTAGGAGTTAACAATCTTTAATCTTTGTTGTTGTTTTTTCTTTTAATAATGAGAACTTTCTTACTTGGGAATTTTAGCATGCTCTTGGGAAACTTTAACAACTTTTACATACTTTTTCTCTTCTGTGTGTAGGAAATGTATGTAAGCCCCCGCCCCCACCCCCTTCACCCACCAAACTGCCCCTTAAGACCAAGTACTCATTCCCTATCCTCTGGGAGTGTTGGTGGCTGATCCAAGGTTCTCAGCTGAGTTTCTCCCTAGGAAACACTCTGTTCTGAAAAGTGCCACCATGTTCAATGGGCAGCCCGCATCTAACCACTGGTCCTTCTCATGAGCTCGCTGATACCTTCTTAATGGCTACATTACAGTTCAACCCTTCCTTCTGCAATCTTACCTCCTCTCCTCCATAAGAAATGAACTCAAGCACACTCCCCAATTCAATTCGGGGCTTGGCTCAAACGGTGAAGAATCTGCCTGCAATGCAGGAGACCTAGGTTCGATCCCTTAGTGGGGAAGATCCCCTGGAGAAGGGAACAGCTACCCACTCCAGTATTCTTGCCTGGAGAATTCCACAGAGAGAGGAGCCTGGTGACCTACAGTCCATGGGGTCGTAAAGAGTCAGACACAACTGAATGATTTTCACTCTCCCCAGTAAGTTTCCACACACAAAGCTCCATCTCAGAAGTTATTCCCTGGGAAACTCAACCATAAATAGATTGCAACTGGGGCAGCAACAACGATGAAAGGAGGCTCTGGGTAATTTGGAAGCCCTGGGTGTGGCCCTGGGTGTGGCCCTGGGTGTGGCCAGGTGAGACAATCAACCATGCAGGGCACTTTCCAGTTACACTGCCCCCATCAGGAAAGCCTCAGAGCAGCAACCACATAAGCAAGGGAAAGAGCTCTGAATGCTTCCTGGGGGTGAACCTTATTCTCTAACACACTCAGCTGCATGCTGGCAAGCCGGCTCTCTGGGAGGAAAAGAGCCCTGATTTCTAGCCTTTCCTAATGTCCATGTGTAAGTACTCCAATCCTGGGTGATTTCAAACCATGGACAGTTTAACAACTGGGCTCATCAAATTCCTAAATGTTTCACAATCAGCTCTCGGGGACCAGTAAGAGGCAACTCCAGCACATCACTGCATGTGAACAGACTGTCCTGTTCAGACCTGCTTGGACCAGCCATGAGCACCAAACTCACAGCAAATCTGGTATGGGCCTGTCAGCGACCTAGGCTCGTGGTGGCATGAGAATCAGAAAAAGATCAGAGTGATTAAGCAAAGCAGTCAGTTGCTCTCTGGCTGAATCTGAATGCAAAGGATATAGAGAATATGAGCAGCGGATGCCAGGGAGTAAAGCTAAGAAGGCAGCTATTGGGGCACCAAAGGGGCCAGGAAGTGGTAGGAAATATGAGCAAGCCTTTGATAGTGAGAGATAACCGATCAAGGCCAAGCACAGAAACTGAAAGACACTCCAGGCGGTGCATGATGCAAAGACAGGAAGGGTAGCTGAGCTGAGTTGCTTCAGTGTCAGACTCTCCTGTGAGCCCATGGACTGTAGCCCGCCAGGCTCCTCTGTCCATGGGATTTCCCAGGCAAGAATACTGGAGGGGGTTGCCATGCCCTCCTCAAGGGAATCTTTCTAGTCCAGGGATCGAACCTGTGTCTCTTAAGTCTTCTGCAGTGGCAGAGAGGTTCTTTTTCACTAGTGCCATGTGGGAAGCACATACATCTTTACAATCAGCCCTGATAGTTGAAGTAATCAGAGAAAATCGCTGTTGCCTGCAAAACCAGTAGTTTATTAATCCCAGGTCACCTTCTGAGCTGGACAGCCACAAGCCATAAACAAATTTAGAGTGTGTGCAAAGGTTATTGACATCATTGGAAGCAACCCAAAATAAAGACAGAGGAATGACTGTAACAACAAGGGGAAGAAAAAGACAAAGCCATTTCCTTCTGAGGGTCTAAATATCCATCTAGGTGGCATGACTAAGTCACTCCTTTGCCTGCTAGTGAAGGGAAAGACTGAGCAACTTGAGTACCATTCCTTATTCATTCAACAACTATATAATGAGCGTCTATTCTCAGAGCCACACACTGAGTGGGACTCTGGAGATGCAATGATAACAGGAACAGATGTATTCTCCACCGCAGAGCTGATACTCTAGTGGGGGAGATGAATATTTGATCAAAAGATGTCCATGGAAAACAGAAAACCCAACTGTGCCAAGTAGACAGAAGCAGAGACATGGGGTTCCATGAGATTCACAGTGGGGTTGAGGTGATTTTACTTAGTAGATCAAAGGAGAAGTCCCTAAGAAGGAATCTGAACAATGTGTTCAAGTGAGAGCGGAGGAAAGAGTATTGAAAACCAGGAACAACATGTACAAAAGCAGGTGCAAAAGGAACACGGCAACCAACACACCTTTGGATTCAAAGCAGGGTCTTGACCAGCATCACCTGGGGGCTGGTAGAAATGCAGAATCTCAAATTTCACCCCAGCTCTACTTAATTAGAACCTGATTGTAACAAGCTCTCCAAGCAATGTATACACATTTTAAAATCTGAGAGGCTGAAAGAAGACCAGTGTGGCTAGACCTAAGGAAGGGGGAGGCGGGGCATATGGTGAGTCCAGGCTAGACGGGCAGTGAGAGTCCAGTGCTCAGAGGTTCATCAGCCCCCTTTAGAACTTTGGCTTTATTCTGGCAAGTCATGAAGCGTTTTAAGTATGCACATGATGGGGGGGAGGGGCAGGAGGGAATCCAGCAGCAATATAGAAACTTTATTAGACAGGAGTGGAATTAAATGTAATTTGCAATTGGAAGGTGACTACTATGATCCAAGTTGGAGAATGTGGAAGTTTGAGCTCCAGAAATGGAAGCAGAGTTGGGAAGAAGGGAATGGATCTGGAAAAATGGCAGGAAATAAAGTCAAGACTTGATGATGGTTTAGATTTGGGAAGGAGGGTGTGATAAACTATAGGATGCTTTCAGACTCACATAAATGATTTTCGTGGTCTTTGTTGATTTTTACTCTCCTATTCACAGCACTAGGCTTCCCTGGTGGCTCAGTGGTAAAGAATTCGCCTGCCAGTGCAGGAGATGCAGGTTTGATCCCTAATCTGAGAAGAATCCCCTAGAGAAGGAAATGGCCACCCACTCCTGTATTCTTGCCTGGAAAACCCCCACAAAGAGGGGAGCCTGGCAGGCTCTGGAGTTGCAGAGCTGACTTAGTGACTGAACAACAATTCACATCACCAACAGCTATGCCTAATAACTGTTGCAGGCGCCCAGTGTTTACTGAACAAAGGAATGATTGAAGTGAATGGAAGGTTTGAGGTATAGTTTTAGGGAGAAGAACATGAGTTTGGCTTTAGAATTGTTGTTGAGGTCTGTTGTGGGTTGGCTTGTGTCCCTGCCAAAAGATATGTTGAAATGCTAACTTCGGGGCCTGTGAATGTGATTGTACTTGAAAACAGAGTCTTTGCAGATGTAAGATGAGGTCATATTGGATTAGGGAGGGCCCTAAATTTAATGATTGGTGTCCGTGGCAGGAGAGGGAGACACACGGATACACATGGGGGATTCGTCATATGAAGATGGAGGTAGAACATTGAACTGATATGTCTGCAAGCTGTGAAAGCTGACGGCGAGCAACCACCAGAACTCAGAAGAGAGGGACTTGGAACAGATTCTCCCTCCAAGCTTCCAGAAGGAATCAACCCTGCTGAGAGCTTGACTTCAGGTTTCTAGCCTTCCGATCCATGAGGGAATACATGTCTATTGCTTTAAGCCACGCAGTTTGTGACATTTTGTTATGGCAGCCCTAAGAAACTAACACAGGAGTGCTTTTCTGAAATCCGAGAAGAAATCTTCATGTGGTTTGAAATTTGGATCTGAAACAGAGCGATTACCCTGATGAAGGCTCTTAGCTAGAGCGTGCAATTATTAAGATAAACACCTCTGATAATTCCCTTTTTAACCATTGTGGCCTAGGAAATATGAGTACTCAACTTTGTTGAAAAGTACAGTCTATGAGGGACTTCCCTGGTGACTCAGATGGTAATGAATCTGCCTGCAATGCAGGGGACGTGGGCTCATAGCCTAGGCTGGGAAGAGCTCCTGGAGGAGGGCATGGCAACCCACTCCAGTATTCTTGCTTGGAGAATCCCCACAGACAGAGGAGCCCAGCAGGCTCCAGGGGGTTGCAAAGAGTCAGACATGACTGAGCAAATAACACACACACACACACACACACACACACACACACACACGAGTCTATGAGATCCTAAGTAACCCTTTGGAAATTGGAGAGTTGAAAAAAGACAGATATAAAAGAAAAGGAAATGTTACAAAGAAAACAAGAGATGGTAGAGAGCATTGAGAAAATTGTTTTATGGGAGTGCTCTGACTTCTGCTTCAAGGGACAGAAGATTTTGTTGGGTTTGAGTTTTGTGTGTTATCTAACTACTTGGCTGCCCAGCATTCTCCTGGAGATTTTCTCTAGTTCAGTTATCACTTTTTAAGACAGGTTAGAGATAACCTTTCTGGGCCTTTCTTATGATGTGAACACCATTATCAATTCCCTGTAAGATTCTAAAGGTCATTCTCATTTATCACAGGCCGGTCTACCTCCCAGGCTTCAGAGATCAAACTGTTGCAACAGGCTCATCATCGATGGGGTGCTCTGTCTAACACTGCCTCCAGGGTAAGTAGGCCTTGAGCCCAGAGAAGACTAACTGGCTGAGGACTTGGACTGCTCAGAAACGAAGATCTCATTGTTCAGTCTCCCTGGGTTTCTCTGGGTCCCTGTGCATGATGGGTAGCCACTTTCTCCTCCAGTGCTGACCAAGAGCAGTTTTCCTAGGCTGGCCTTAAAGAGTGCTTGGCTTGAGCAGGATTATGAATTAATATGACCCACTAAAGAGCAAGGAACAACAAAGACAGTTCACATCCAGATGGTTTCCAATGATGACTTGTGCTTTAAGAGCTCACATCTAGTTTGGTTCTCCAGGACTGGAAACTGTATCTTCATAGATAAAATGTATAGGTGGTGCTAAGGGCTTTAAGAGCATCCACCTAACGTGGCCAAACTCACTGAATGCGGCATATACCTGATAAGTAATTATTATATGAAACTCTATCTAGAGCCCCCTGTTGGAATTCCTGGAACATACAGATCTGATGGCCAAATTAAAGGGCCTCTCCTTTCTCCCTCTGGCCCTATTTCTACCTACCTGCTGAGCAAGCAGAAGTAACATTTCCACAGATCTAAGCCAAATCAAACAGAAATCCTCAGAGAAATACATGGGGATGGACTTGCATGGTAGACAGCTCCAGGTGGTCAGGAGAACTGGTCAAGGACTCTCTGGATAGACCTCTCTCTCCTGCTAAATTCTTGCCTCTCTCCTGGGCTTCTCTCAACACTAACTCATTAAGTAAATTTCTGTGCCACATGAATCCTCTCTGCAGGCCCAGGCATGAACCAAAACCTTATTTTTCCTTTCCCCTGGATAGGGCAAAGGAAGATGAATATTTCTAAAAAGAACTTTAACAACAACAACGAAAAGTAAAATAAATGAAGGTGCAGGGCTTCCCTGATGACTCACTGATAAGGAGTCTGCCTGCCAATGTAGGAGACACGGGTTTGATCCCTGGTCCAGGAAGATCCCACATGGTAAGGAGCAACCAAGCCCATGCACCACAATACTAAGCCTGTGTTCTAGAGACTGGAGCCACAACTACTGAGCCCACATGCCACAGTTACTGAAACCTGTGCACCCTGGAGCTTGTGCTCTGCCATAAGAAAAGCCATTTGATGAGAAGCCCACACTCCCACAACTAGAGAGAAGCCCCTATTCCCCACAACTAGAGAAAAGTCCAGGCAGCAGCAAGCACCCAGCACAGCCGAAAGTAAATAAATAAATAATTTTTAAAAAGAAAGTGCAAAACATGTATACTATCATGTAAGAAACGAATCTCCAGTCTAGGTTCGATGCAGGATACAGGATGCTTGGGGCTGGTGCACTGGGTTGACCCAGAGAGATGATATGGAGAGGGAGGTGGGAGGGGGGTTAGGATTGGGAACTCATGTACACCCATGGCGGATTCATGTCAATGTATGGCAAAACCACTACAGTATTGTAAAGTAAAAAAATAAAATAAAAAATGAAGAGCAAAAAAATTAAATAAATAAATAAAATAAAATAAAGAAGGTGCAGAAAGCAAGAGTAAACGTTCAAATTACATGTCATTGCCCAAGTAGTCCAAGGATTGGGGCACAGACGGATATGAATTCCTAGGAAGCAGCTGTGGCTCACTGCTCACTTGGCTGGCATACAGCTCAGGTGGTATCCCAGCCCTGCTCTCTCCCTGCCCCAGTGCCTGCTCCTGGATCCTGCTAGCCACGGGTTGTCTCCTGTAAGCTCACTAATGCAAGACTTTCAAGCAGATGGGAGTGGGGAGAAGAGAGTCTTTATTAATTTGATGTCTTCTCTGATAAGAAGTATTAAGTGTCACCAAGCCAATTAAGGGAGTAAGTGAGAGTTTGGGGAGCTGAAAGCCAACCTGGCAACTGGGTGACACTTTGACCTTCCTTCTTGTCCTCTTTATAGGGTTGGGTTGTTGCAGTCAGTCTTCTCCTTGTCTCTTTAGATCTGGAGTGGGAGGTAAAACGGAGGGAGAACCTCAAGCAGACTCACTCCACGTGGTGAAAGTATGGGTCCCTCCCTTCCAGATAATGTAGACCCTTTTTTGGGAGAAGATGAAGTGGCCAGATTCTTTAGCCAGGAACAGTGGTTCTGTCTGAAAATTTTGCCCGGTGGCAGTTCCTCAGCTCTATCAATCTGCACCGGGGAGTAAATGTGAAGCTGAGGGTACGAAGACAACAAAAGTGTAGAAAGACAAATAGTTTTAGCTACTCCCCATCTATCTCCTGCACACAGTGTCCATGATGATTTAAAAGAAAACTAGCAGCAGAAGGGAAAGGAGAGAATTAAGGGAGATAGAGGGGTGAGGAAAGGAAGAGGAGGAAGAACAGAGGAAAGGGGAGAAGAAAGGGTAAGAGAAGAGAGAGAGATAGAAGGGACGGAGGGAGGGCTTCCCTGGTGGCTCAGTGGTAAAGAATCTGCCTGCTGATGCAAGAGACACAGGTTTGATCCCTGGTCTGGGAAGATCGCACATGCAGCAGAGCAACTAAGCCCGTGTGCTATAACTACTGTGCCTTAGAGCCAGCGAGCTGCAACTATGGAGCCTACCTGCCCTAGAGCGTGTGCTCCACGAGAGAAGCCACTGCAACGGGAAGTCCACACACCACAGCGAGGATAGACCCCGCTTGCAGCAACTAGAGAAAGCCCTCACACATCAACGAAGACCTAGCAAAGACATAAATAACTAAACAAAAATTATTTTAAAAAGAAGAAGGGAGGGAGGTAGACGAGGGTGAGGTGGTTAAAAAGAAACATATTGAGACTTTATCATTCTAATTATAAAAAATTCTGAACCCCTACCAGGCTTCCCCAGACCTTGGATCTCCTGCTCTGCAGGAGAGGTCTCTAGTGATCATATCCCAGTGTAGCTTTCACCTGACCCAATCCCACTGGCAGAGAAAAGAAATTACTTATCCACAGACCCTCTTCTGATGTGTCTCAGAATTAACTCAGTCTCCTAGGCCAGGGCCTGGTGACCAAGTAAGAGGAGCTGTACTCCATCGCTGCCTGCTGGCTAAGATTCTTTAGCTACTAAACAAACCCTGGATTTGGTATTATTTGTTGTCTACCAAATGTGGTTTTGTCTGACTCTTCTTGTTTCTGACTGATTGTTTTCTTAGTACTCCAGCTCCTTCTTCTAAATCTGCCATTACCAACTCCAAAACAGAGAAACAGAGTCTATCCTTCCCCTATCCATAAGATGCTAATGTTAACTGTCTTACTGTCTTGGTTCTCAAAAATATAAACAGAATCCTCAACAAAACTGTGTTGGGTTGGCCAAAAAGTTCATTTGGAATTTTCCATAATAACTTATGAACTCTGGGGACAACCCAAAAAACCAAATTCAATAATACATTAAAAAATTAAACACCATGATCAAGTGAGCTTTATCCCTGGGCTGCAAGGATGGTTCAACTTTGAAAATCAACAGATCTACTTTATAGCACAAGGAATTCTACTTGATACTCTGTAATGACCTATATGGGAAAAGAATCTTTAAAAAACTGAATATATATACATATATATATAATATACATATAAGTTTCCCTGGTGGCTCAGATAGTAAAGACCCTGCCTGGAATGCAGGAGACCTGGATTCGATCTCTGAGTCAGGAAGATCTCCTGGAGAAGGAAATGGCAACCTGCTCCAGTATTCTTGCCTGGAGAATTCCATGGACAGAAGAGCCTGGAGAGCCCTAGTCTATGGGGTCACAAAGAATCGGACATGACTGAGGGACTAACACTTTACTTCATATATATATTTTTAAAAAGAAAATCAATGAATACATTAACAGAATAGAGAAGAAAAACATCACACAATCATCTCAATTGATACAGAAAAGGCATTTGACAAAATTTAACATCCTTTCACGATTAAAAAAAGACTCAATAAATGAAGAATGGGAGGAAATTATCTCAAAATAATACAGGCCATATATGAAATACCCACATCTAATATCACACTCAATAGTGAAAAACTGGAAGATTTCCCTCTAAGATGAGGAACAAGGCAAGGATGCTCACTCTCACAACTTTTATTTAACACTGCACCGGAAGTCCTAGCCACAGCAATTAGGCAAAAGAAAAGAAGTAAAAGTCATCTAATTTGAAAAAGAAGAAGTAAAATCATCTGTTTGCAAATGACATGTTCTTATACATGGAAAATCCTAAAGATTCTAGACGCGCGGGGATGACCCAGAGAGATGTTGTGGGGAGGGGGGTGGGAGGGGGGCTCATGTTTGGGAACACATGTACACCTGTGGTGGATTCATGTCAATCTATGCCAAAACCAATACAGAATTGTAAAGTAAAAATTAAAAATAAATAAATAAATTAAAAAAAAAAAAAAAGAAAGAAAAACCTGTTAAAACTAATAAATGAATTCAGCAAAGCTGTAGGATACAAAATCAGCACACAACAATCGGTTGTGTTTTTATATATTAACAATGAACAATCTATAAAGGAAAATTTTTAAAATCAAATAGCATCAAAACAATTAAATATTTTGGAATAAACTTAACCAAGGAAGTGAAAGACTTGTACACTATAGACTATAAAACATTGCTGAAAGAAATAAAGACGATACAAATGAGTGGAAATGCATTCCATGTTCATTGACTGAAAGACTTAATATTTTTTAAATGTCCACACTATCCAAAGTGATCTATAATTTAATGGAATCCCTATCAAAATCCCAATGGCATCTTTTGTATAAATAGAAAAAAATGCAAAATTTATTTGGAACCTCAAATGATTCCAAACAGCCAAACAATCCTGAGAAAGAACAAATCCTGAGGCCCCAGCATTTCCTGATTTCATATTATAAATATGAAATATTATATTTTAATATAATATTTATACTATTAATATTTATAAATATATTTATAATTTTATATAAATATAAAACATATTATAAATCAGAACAGTATGGTATGTGCACACATGCTCAGTCACATCAGTTGTGTTCAACTCTGTGCAACCCTATGGACTGTAGCCCACCAGACTCCTCTTTCCATGGGATTCTCCAGGCACGTAAACCGGAGTGGGTTGCCATGCTGCCCTTCAGGGGATCTTCCCGACCTAGGGATCGAATCCGTGTCTCTTATATCTCCTGCATTGGCAGGTGGATTCTTTAGCACTAGTGCTAACTGGGAAGCCCAAGTAGTAAGGTACTGACATTAACATAAATGTATTCACCAATGAACAGAATAGAGAACCCAGAATAAATCCTCATGTGTAAGGTCAAATGATCTTCAACAAGGGCCCGGAATCTACACAGCAGAGAAAGGGTAGTCATGGTATTGAAAATACTGGATATCTATCTGCAAAAGAATGAAGTTAGATCCTTACCTTAAACATAGACAAAAATAAACTCTAAATGGATTAAAGACCTAAACATAAGACTTGAAATTTTAAAATTACTAAAAGAAAACACAGAGAAAATTTTCATGATATTGGATTGGGCAATTATTTCTTGAGTATGACAGCAAAAGCATAGGCAACAAAACCAAAAATATACAAATGGAAGTGCATCAAACTTAAAAACTTCTGCACAGCAAAGGAAACAATCAACAGGGTGAAAAGGCAATCTACAGATGGGAGAAAATATTTGCAAACCATATATTTGACAACCATAATATATAAAAAGGTACTCTAACACAACCACAAAAAAATAAACAACCTGATTTTTTAAATGAGAAAAGAACAGAATTGTAAAGTAAAATAAAAAATTAATTAATTAATTAAAATAAATAAAATAAATGAGCAAAGAACTTGAATAGGTATTTCTCAAAGATAAACAAATTGCCAAAAGCACATGAAAAAATACTCAAGGTCACTGATTGGCATATAAATAATCATAGAAATGCAAGTCACAATGAGCTATCACCTCATACCTACCCACTTTGAAAAAAAAATAGAGAAAGAAAGAAAAGAACAAGCAAGGATGTGGAGAAACTGGAACCTCTGAACATGGGGTTGGTGGAAATGTAAAATGGTGTAACTATGTGGAAATCAGAATGGAGTTTCCTCAAAAAATTAAAAATAGAATTACCATATGATCCAGCAACCCCACCTCTTGTTATATATCCAACAGGATCACAAAGATGTATTTGCAAACCCATGTTCCTTGCAGCGTTAAACACAATGGCCACAAAGTAGAAGCAACCTAAATGTCCATAAACAAATGAAAAGATACAGAAAAAATATGTATATATACACACATACAATGGCATGCTAGTCTTAAAAAAGAAGGAAATCTCGTGATACACAGCATGGATGAAACCTGAGGACACTATGCTAAGTGAAGTAAGTTAGTCACAAAAAAGACAATACTGCATGATTTCATTTATGTGAGATACCTCATATAGTCAAACTTGAAACAGAAAATAGAATGTGGTCACCAGGAGCTGGGCAAAGAGGGAAATGAATACTTGTTCAATAGGTAGAGTTTTAGTTTTGCAAGATGAAATAGTTCCAGAGATCTATTGTACAAAAATATGCACATAGTTAATTACTACAGTATTATACACTAAAAAAGGGCTAAGATAGTGATTTTACCTTGTGTTCTTCACCACAATTTAAAAAAATGGGAAACAACCCAAGTGTCCAATAACAAATGAATGGATAAACAAATTGTGATATATATATACACGGGATTCAACCATAAAAAGGAATGGAGTATAGGGTACAACCTGGGTGAAACTTGAAAACATTATGATAAGTGAAAGAAGCTGGATTAAAAAAGTAATATATTGTGTGATTCTATTTATAGAATATGTGCAGAATAGGTTAATTCATAGAGACAGAACGCAAATGAGTGGTTGCTAGGGGATAGGAGAAAGGGGAGAATGGAAAATAACTGCTTAGTGGATAAGTGGGCGTAGGATGCAGAAAATATTTTTGGATTTTTGAGGATGTAGAAAATATTTTAGAACTAGTTATAGGTTGTGGCTATACAATACTGTGAATATACTAAATGTCATTTAATTATTTGCTATAAAACAGTGAATTTTATGTTATGTGAATTTCACTTCAAAATATTAAAGCATTATATATTATGTTTAACGTGAAATATACATATATTTTGGGCTTCCTAGGTGGCCCTAGTGGTAAAGAACCCACTTGCCAGTGCAGGAGATATAAGAGACACAGGTTTGATCCCCTGGAGGAGGAAATGGCAACCCACTTCAGTATTCTCGCCTATATTCTCCTCCTGGACAGAGGAGCCTGGTGGGGTACAGTCCATAGGGTCACACAGAGACAGACATGACTGAGGCAATTTAGCACACACATACATACATTTTATGTTGTTGTTCAATCCCTAAGTAGTGTCCAGCTGTTTGTGACCCCATGGCAACACTCCAGAGTCCTCTGTCCTCCACTATCTCCCAGAATTTGCTCAAATTCATATTCATTGAGTCAGTGACAATATCTAAACATCTAAACATCCAAACATCTCATCCCCTTCTACCCCCTTCTCGTTTTGTCTTCAGTCTTTCCCAGCATCAGGGTCTTTTCCAAAAATGAGTAGACTCTTGGCATAAAGAGGACAAAGTACTGGAGTTTCAGCTTCAGCGATAGTCCTTCCAATGATTATTCAGGGTTGATTTCCTTTAGGATTGACTGGCTTGATCTCCTTTTAGTCCAAGGAACTCTCAAGAGTCTTCTCCAGCAACACAACTCAAAAGCATCAATGGGCCTCCCTGGTGGCTCAGACAGTAAAGAATCTGCCTGCAACACAGGGACTCGGGTTCAGTTCCTGGGTTGGGAAGATCCCCTGGAGAAGGAAATGGCAACCCACTCTAGTATTCTTGCCTGGAGAATTCTGTGGACAGAGGAGACTGGCGGGCTACAGTCCATGGGTAGCAAAGTTGGATAGGGCTGAGGGACTGCTTTCACTTTCAACCTTCTATATGATCCAACTCTCACATCTGTACATGACTACTGGAAAAGCCATAGCTTTGACCACACAGACCTTTGTCAGCAAGGTGATATCTCTGCTTTTTAATATACTGTCTAGGTTTGTCATGGCTTTTCTTCCAAGGAGCAAGAGTTTGAATTTCATGGCTGCAGTCACTGTCCACCGTGATTTTGGAACCCAAGAAAATAAAATCTGTCACTGTTTCTACTTTTTCCCCTTCTATTTGCCATGAAGCGATGGGACTGGATGCCATGATCTTAGTTTTATCTGTGTGTGTATGTGTATATATATATTTGTGTGTGTATGTACTCACATGTATATACATTCATACACAGAACTCTTGGATCAGCAACCTCTTACTGTCTAACTAGATTAAATAAGATAACTGGGATCACCCGGTATAAATCTTTCAATTTTAAATCTCATCACCTTGCATGCAATCAAACTTTTACCTCATTTCATGCTAAGAGAATGAGGTGTCCGCCTCATTTGAAGATAACTCCTCAAATCCCTCCATTCTTTCTTCCAAGCCCTCACTCTTCCAACTTTTCCTTTTCTCTTAAATATTCAATCCCTTCCTTGCTATTCTTTTCTCCTCTTTAGCCTATAAATAGTCCCAAGTCTCTTCCACCATAAAAAAAACTGTTTTACTAACCTCCTACTGCTCCCTATAATTTGCCACTTTCCATTCTCTGCCACGTTTCTCAAAGAGCAGTCAGCATTCACTTTCTGCTGCAGTTTGCCTCCCGAAGATCGACGACTCCATAACGTCAAATCTAATGAATATTTAAGTCTTTAAAAATGACTCCTTTGATTTCTTTCCATTTTTCCTTTGTTGATACTATCTCCATCTACTCTTTTTCTTTTTTTTTTTAAGTGAAAGCAGATTTATCTAGAAAGATACACACTCCATAGAGTGTAGGCTGTCACAGAAGGCGAAAGAGGCGGCCTGTCTTCATCTTCTCTTAAAATATTCTTGTTCCCAAGGGCCCATTTCCAGCCTACTCATGCTGCATGCTGCACACTCATGTGTAATTTCAGTCACTCTTGTGCTTTTAACAACCACCTATATATACGAAGATGATGAACTTCTCATCTACACCTTTGACTGAGACTTCTCTCAAAGCTTCAGAAACATGCACTCAATATCTTACTCACCATTTCCACTTGGACATCCCACGGAAACCTCAGACTCAGCATGTCTAAAGTAACACATCAACTCTCACAGTGCTTTCTCCTTCTACAGCACCAACAGCCACCCAATTGGCTAAGCCAAAAATCTGAAATTCGCCTTTGAACCTTTAAAATTCCTCACTCCACTCTCTCCTTTAGATGTATGCTAGAAATTAACCCAGTTCTGCTAATTACACATATTTCTCAGAATTGTAGATTAGACGATGAGATGTCACTCCCTGCTTAAAATTCTCTAATGGCATTTCACTGCACTTGGCATAAAATGGAAATTCCAAGACCCCACATAATCTTGACCCCTCTATTACTGGGCTGTTGCCACATTGCATCTGTGTTCTTCAAATACTCGAGTTCATTCATATCTCCAGGTTGTATAATTTGAGGTTTCCTTTTCCTGGAAATGTTTATGCCATCTCTCTGTGTGACTCGCTCTTTTCTTATATCTACTCAACACAAAAGCCATCTCTGAGCTCTCTAATCCTGCCCTACCACCATCACTGCCCCCCCAGACCACCCACAACAAGCAGACCTTTGCAGACACACTATCACTTTTATTATCTTCACGGCACTCATCACTATTTGAATCATCTGATTTGTGAATTTCCTTATTGTCTCCACAAGCTAGAATCAAGATTGCCAGGAGAAACATCAACAACCTCAGATATGCAGAAGTGAAGAGGAACTAAAAAGTCTCTTGATGAAAGTGAAAGTGGAGAGTGAAAAAGTTGGCTTAAAGCTCAACATTCAGAAAACAAAGATCATGGCATCCGGTCCCATCACTTCATGGCAAATAGATGGGGAAAACAGTGGAAACAGAGTCAGACTTTATTTTGGGGGGCTCCAAAATCACTGCAGATGGTGATTACAGCCATGAAATTACAAGACACTTACTCCTTGGAAGAAAAGTTATGACCAACCTGGATAGCATATTCAAAAGCAGAGACATTACTTTGCCGATTAAGGTCTGTCTAGTCAAGGCTATGGTTTTTCTGTGGTCATGTATGGATGTGAGAGTTGGACTGTGAAGAAAGCTGAGTGCCAAAGAATTGATGCTTTTGAACTGTAGTGTTGGAGAAGACTCTTGAGAGTCCCTTGGACTGCAAGGAGATCCAACCAGTCCATTCTGAAGGAGATCAGCCCTGGGATTTCTTTGGAAGGAATGATGCTAAAGCTGAAACTCCAGTACTTTGGCCACCTCATGCGAAGAGTTGACGCATTGGAAAAGACTGTGATGCTGGGAGGGATTGGGGGCAGGAGGAGAAGGGGACAAGAGAGGATGAGATGGCTGGATGGCATCACGGACTCGATGGACGTGAGTCTGAGTGAACTCCAGGAGTTGCTGATGGACAGGAAGGCCTGGCGTGCTGTGATTCATGGGGTCGCAAAGAGTCGGACACAACTGAGCGACTGAACTGAACTTATCATTTTGGAAATATTATGTTCAAGTTGTTTGGGGGCCACCTCCTTTACTAAAATTTAAACTTTCTGAGAGCTGAGATCTTGTATATGTATATTACTACATAGCAAACTCCAGTTTCCATTCTGACAGGCCATGAATTCCTCTCTCACCCTCCAGGCCCAATTCTGCTGATAAACCAGCAAGCTTTTTGCCTGGTCCTGACTGAAATATGACAAAGAGAGAAAAAGACCAAAAACTCTCTCCATGCAGCTTCTGAGAAAAGTCTGAAGCACCTAGTTTCTGAGTGGTACTAAAAGTATCTTGGCTCTCCCAAGGGTGGCATCATGTTCACATAAATGCTCCATGATTCAACATTTACTGGGCACCTTCTATGTGCCTCATGCTATATTAAGTGTTGTGTGGGTTACCCTGGTGAAGCACTATCTCTGCCTCCAGGAGCTCATACTTTTATCAAGGAAGACACAGAAACAACTGTTAACAGATTATCTGAGACAGTTCTGATTACTGGATCATGTGTCCTGGTTTGTGATTCAGAATATCTTGATCTTGTAACCCAAAACTGAACATGATAAATACTTGTCAACAGTATTTGCTCTTTTGGGAGCATAAAAGAAGCAACTAATTCTGCTGGTAGAATCAGGGGAAATTTCACAGCAGATCAGTTAGTTGAATCTTGATGTAATTACGGGATTTTTCTAACTGGAGAAGATGGAGAACAGCATTCAAAGCATAGTGAAAATTTTGAGCAAATGTTCAGAAGTGAGTATGATCAAGTACTAGAGAAGAGAGAGGGAGAGAAAAAAACCCACTAAAGTGAATACTGCAGAATGATGAGAGCTTGGTAGTTGAAAGCATTGAATGTCATGGTGAGGAATGTTCATTTCCCACCCCCACCACTAATTCACTGGTTCCCCTCACCTGAGCTATACTGGCTATGTTAGAATTACCTGTAAAACTTGTTTAAAATCTATATTCTTGAGAGTCAGACCTGGATAATCTGATTCAGACCATTTGCAATTCAGACTATCTGGACTGTTTCTGAGAAACTCGGACGATGAGCTCAGGTTGGAAACCTTGAGGTGAAGACTAGAGAAACCCCTTCTTAGCCTTGTTCCACAGGCCATTACCAAGATCTAAAACTGGTTGGTTCAGCTTTGGAGAGTTCCCCAGCAGGACAGGAAGCAGATTGGTTACCCCATATCCAATGAGAGTGGACTCTGTCTAGCCCTTCTGCTCTGCCCATCACCCCGCGTGCCTGGGCACTCGACATCCACTGGGCTTCTGGCCCAGGTCCAGGGGCTCGCTTTGTCTCGATATCCTTATCTGCAATCCAGTTTTCCTCTAGGTGGCTTCTGTAAGAGCCCTGAGTTACTTGGTTGGGGTAACTGCCTCATGTTTGCACTTCCTGTCTTGTAGGGCTGGACATTAGTGAAGGTCTGACTCCAAAGCAAAGGAAATCTCAGACACTTGTTCTCACCAGACTCATCAAAGTTGTTGGCAAATGAAGGTTTCAATAGGAGGATGACATAAATGGGTCTATATTTTAGGATGATGGATTACAAAAAATAAGGGGAAACATTTAGAAGACTGAAGTAGTAGTTTAATGGGAGACAGTGAAGAACTGTGCAAATAACAGCTGAGAAGATGAAGACAGGGGACTGAGATCTTGGTCACAGATTAGAGGCAGAGAGAATAAAAGCAGAGATGATGTCAAGGTTTTTAGTTTCATAAAACCATGTTTTTGCGGCATTAGCAATTTGCTTCTAAATCACTTGTTACCTATTTTTTAATCATACTCAAAGTTTTCATTGCATGGGGAAGCACCATTATTAAATGATGTCACAGTGTGTTGCAGCCCATGTATTTTAAAAAAAAACAAACACTAAAACTACTGCCGTTTTGAAAGCCTTCCTACGGGTTGGAACTAATTTTCTCCACCACAAATATCAAACGTGCCTGGAAATGTATAAAGCAATCATTTTCAGCCCCCAGAAGTAATGCTATTATTCTGAATCCAAAGTAATCCACTTGAGATGTTATTTTAGAAAAATTTAAAAAGCATCAATAGTTTATCATAGAGAGGAAACTCTGCATTCAAAACTGCTAATCTGAAAATTTTTTTAAATTAGTGGCAGGCTACTCATCTTTTTGTTTCCATTTTTTTTTCACATGAGTATTTCAGCTTTACTTAAAAATTTTACTTCTGACTAATTTGAACATATGTGCATTGCTTTAGTGTTTGGCTTGGAGAGATTTTTTCTGGTAAAAATAATTCAAAATCAAGTTTTGTTTTTGGAATGTTTATTTCTCATGAGATTCTGAGAGATGTGCATAGAGTCAAAGGGATAACTTAATATTTAGATTTACTCTTGGGCTTTAAAGTTGTCATTCAACATTAGAGCAATTGTGCTAAAATAACATGCTAATATTCAAAGGGGCTTCCCTGGTGGCTCAGATGGTAAAGAATCTGCCGGCAATGCAGGAGACCTAGGTTTGACCCCCTAGTTGGGAAGATCCCCTGGAGAAGGGAATGACTACCCACTCCAGTATTCTTGCCTGGAGAATCCCATGGACAGAGGAGCCTGGCGGGCTACAATCCAAAAGGTGACACAGAGTCAGACATAACTGAGCGACTAACAATCAATATTGAAATGCTGTCCAGTCGCCATATCTTGATTCCTCGAAAGATGATAGTGGCCTCCTTTCCTCTGCTTAAAGTTGCCAAGTTAGAACCAATAGTTTAGCAATAAACCTGCCCCTGTAGGACTCTTCATTCTTGATTTGGCTAGTGCCCAGCTCTAAATCAGAATATAGCAAAACTCTCAAGTTTTATGTGTGAAAAACCCGAACTCAAATGCTGAGTCCACAAACTCCCACAACGCAGGTGTGCCTCCCTGGCTTGTGGCCACAACCGCCGGAGCAGCCACCATGGGCCTGCATGCTCAGTCATTAACTCTTCCTTTAACCAGAATTTTATTCTTTCCTGGCTTTCTTCTTCAACCAAATAATGGAGCAATTTGCAGAACTCCACTTCTGTTCCACAAATACCTTCCTACCATGGAGTGAGCTTTAATAACACACACTGTAGAAATTATTTCCCTCCTTGATGAGTTCATCTTGACCTTCTGTGTTCAGGAAGGAGAAACAACCCCTCTTCCCAAGGAGCGGATGAATAATTGCTTACAAGTAAGAAGAATGCTCCCGGGCAGGAGGAAGGGAGTTGCCAGCTCCTTCCTTGGTATCACGTTCCCTGCCAAGTAACAGTTGGTAGGCTGCCCCGTGATTTTCCACACTCCAGATTCAGTGAGGGTGACGCCCTTCTTCATTAAGATAAACCAGAGAAAAGAGCAGCAGGTGTGGTGTAATTCGCTGAGCCTGGACTCCAGACAAAGAAGCAAAAAACCCCTACACCTGCATGTAAGGACAAAGCTTTACCGTAGCAGGAATTTGGGATTGAAAGCCAAGTTTGGAATTGCCTTAAATCAAGTTGCAAAGAAAATCAGCACAGGCTAGGACTTGACCGGGTGTCTCAGGGCTTGACAGCTCCCTTCTTTGGCTTCCTCCCAGCTGAAGCTTAAAAGTAGAGATGGCGTGACCTGAACTGAGAGTTCTCAGGAAATTCAAGAAGAGGAGATCCTGTGGAGCAAGACTAAACCTTAGGTATCTTCTTCAAAATGCTTTCGCTTTCAGTAAGCTTCTGTTTGCGGGTGAGTGGAACAAATCCAGTTATTTTGTCCCCTTGAAGAATGGGGAGAGGATATGGAAAAGAGCCAGCAGCCACATCCTGACAAGAAAGAAAGCGAAGTCGCTCAGTCGTGTCCCACTCTTTGCGACCCCATGGACTGTCCTCTGTCCATGGGGATTTTCCAGGCAAGAATACTGGAGTGGGTTGTCATTTCCTTCTCCAGGGGATCTTCCCAACCCTGGGATCGAACCCGGGTCTCCTGCGTTGCGGGCAAGCGCTTTACCATCTGAGCCACCAGGGAAGCCCACGTCCTGACGTTCCTGACAAGAGCCACATCAGACTTTCGGTCCTTCCAGCAGGGGCAAACTTTGGCTCCGCGCTACAGTCTTGTAACTGAAGCTTGGAAACGTTCCATCACTAGCTCAAGGTCAAGTGACTAATAACGGGCAGGGCCTGAATCTGTTGTTGTTGTTTTTGGCTGTGCCGGGTCTTTGCTGTGGCGCCCAGGCTCCTCTGCTTGTGGTGTGGGCTTAGTTGCACCAGGGCAGCATATGGGAAGCTTAGCTCCCCGATCAGGCATCAACCATGCATTGGAAGGTGGATTCTTTTTTTTTTTTTTTTTTTTTAAGGTTTACTTATTTATATACTTAGGTTATTTTTTGACTGTGCTGGGTGCTCACTGCTGTGCACGGGCTTTCTCTAGTTGTGGCAAGCAGCGGCTGCTCTTCATTGCAGTGCGCAGGCCTCTCATTGCAATCGCTTCTCTTGTTGCAGGCGCGTGGGCTTCAGAAGTTGTGGTTCCCGGGCTCAAGAGCACAGGCTCAATAGCTGTGGCACACGCGCTTAGCTGCTCCGTGGCACGTGAGATCTTCCCAGATCAGGAATCAAACCTATGTCTCCTGCATTGGCAGCGTGGATTCTTTACCATTGAACCACCAGGGGAGCCCCTGGAAGGTAGATTCTTCACCACTGGACCACCAGGGAAGTCCCCAGAGCCTGAATTTGAACCCAGCATGGCCAAACTTACTACCCGGGGTCTGTCCTTTGTCCTTGTGATTCCCAAATGCCGGTCCCTGGACTGATGCTAGCCCAACCATTCAGAAAACCCACCTGGGCAGCATTGTCAAAATGCCTAGACCACATACAGGCTCTAAAAAATCTAATTCAATAGATCTGGAATGAGACCTGGGAAACTGTGCTCTTAAAGTTTTACCTTGACATTCTTTTGCAGCCAGACTTGGGAACCAGTGCGGTATATATTTTTCTAAGACTTTTTTTCCAGCAGTTAATCAATTTTGTGCAAATCTTAACTCGTCTCCCAAATCAAAGTATAATACATCCATCACTCATAGGGAATGTATCTGATGTTTCTTTGAACTGTGAAATATATTTTCAAAGTATTTATAATTCTAGTGCTCCACTGGAAGATGTCCTTGAGCTCTATTACATGCTTCCTTATGTTCAAAGAATGAGGGTACATCCTTGGGACGAATGTGTAACCTACAATTGGTTTGCTGCAAAACTCAAGTCATTTCCTGCAGGGTTCAAGATTTTCCTTACTTCTGAGTGGCTCAGAATGCAGGGCTACTGGTGCTCAGGACCAGCTTCCCACCTCTTAAGACACTTCTGATTTACTTTACCTTCAGGGCTTTCTTTGTGTTAGACACGGGCTATGCATCTGTTTCACCAATTTTCTACAGTGCACTTTTTCCTAAGACCATTTTAATTTCAAATTCCTGCTAAAGACCCTGATGAGCCCCTCTCGAGACCTGAGGAGAGGCTTTTTATATCCTTCTGCCTTCCAGCTGAGGTTCTTTGTGCCCCTAAGTCCAGGTCTCCAAAGCTTATTTCTCTTCTTACTCACCCTTTTCTGTGAAAGAGTCCACAGCTAGACTGAAGGAGGATTTAGAAAACTGTGATCTAGGGGCCCACTCTAGCCTGGCACTTGTTTTTGTAAACAGCATATCACTGGAACACAACCAGGCCCATTCATCTGCTTGTGTGTGGCTGCTTTCATGCTACAGTGGCAAAACTGGGTAGCAGAGACCACATGCCTTGCACAGCCAGGAGCATTTAGTTTCTGGCCCTTTACAGAAAAAGTTTGCTGATCCATGGACAAGAGGCACGTTTCTTGTTTTCAGTGACAACATTTATAAATTTTCCTGCAACAGAGAAATACCACATATACTTCTAGGATCACTCAAAAACACATATGGTGTGAGGATTTTGTCCTTTGCCTATTTTTCTTTATTTTTAATCCTCTTTTTACAGCATAATATTTGTTGTTCAGTTGCTCAGTCATGTCTGACTCTTTGCAACCCCATGGACTACAGCATACCAGGCTTCCCTGTCCTTCACTATCTCCTGGAGCTTGCTCAAACTCATGTTCATTGAGTCGGTGATGCCACCCAACCGCCTCATCCTCTGTCACCCTCTTCTCCTCCTGCCCTCAATAATATATGTATTCTTTTTTTTAAATCACATTTTCAGATTATTCATGAGGCAAAATTAGGGTGTAAAAATGATGGATAGTCTTTTCAATAAAAGCCATTTTTAAATATATGATGAGTCACCTATTTATATATGTAAGGGGAAGTACTGTGGAGAAGATTATTTGAATCTCTGTTCATTTGTCATAATTCTCTCCTCTTAAACTTTCCCCTATCTGCTAAAATGAACCCCAGTTTCACCGATTTGTAATGTGTATTGCTGATAACAAAAGGAATCAATATTTTCTTTTAATTTTCCCTAAGCCATCTTGATAATTGGCGATGGTATAAAGTATATATCTAATAAAATATCAACCCAGGAAAGTAAATCTTAGAAAAAAAGTCTCATTGCTTTATATAAAAATAATAACACGCCTTTAAAAAATCTCATTACTTTTTTCAAATCTCACAAAAGCCACTAAAGAAAATCTTTCAGATTTGATATTTAATGATTGTCAACATGCAACTGACTTGTACCTGAAATCTGCACGTCTTTAATTATGCTCACTTTGCCTGCCAAGTTATTGACATTTAAAAGTACCAGTACGCCCTCTTGTGGCACATTGCAGTTACTGTTCTTTTCTACTACTAATTGAGCAAGCAGTTTGTTGTGTGCGTTTGTTAGTCATTCAGTCCTGTCTGATGCTTTGCGACCCAATGGGCTGTAGTTCACAAAGCTCCTCTGTCCATGGAATTCTCCAGACAAGAATACTGGAGTGGGTAGCCATTCCCTTCTCCAGGGGATCTTCCCGACCTAGGAATTGAACCGGGGTCTCCTGCATTGCCGGCAGATTCTTTACCAACTGAGCTACCAGGGAAGTACTGGTGGGACCAGCTCCCCGTAATGCCTCCCCTGGACTGCTTGGGATTCTTTTGGTTTTTAATATACAAGCCCATCACTTACTAGTTTAACTGGGATCCCTTGAGCAAACTCCTGTAATATTCTCAGCCTGAATTTCTTACCTGTAAAATGGAGAAACTAATAATGGCACTTTCATATAGCTGTCATGAGGACTGAATACAAGAAGGAATGCTAAGTTGCCTAGCTCAGGCTGGCAGCAGAAGAGATTAACATGTGTTACAGCCAGTACTGCTATGAGGTTTTCAAACACCCTAACGCTGTGATTTCTTAATACTCCCCCCTCTCCTTTTGCCACTCCCACTTTTCAAGTGTATTCTTAATCTGTTTTCTTAAATTTTTTGTTTGTTCATATTTGCTTTTGCTTTCTGTGTGGCAGTGGAAAAGCTAGCTTTAAAAGCGTGGGCTCTTGTTTCTGAAGCCTGGATTTCAACTAACTTCTTACTTCTCTAACACAAGAAGACTGCCTTTTAGGGCCAGTATCTAGAAATGTAAATAGTGGGCTATTTCTGTGTTACATGGCTATGAGTCCCTGGACACCCTTTTTACTGAAGAGCTGAGAGAGACCTTCTGATGATTAAAAAGTTTGAAGAGCAATAAGAGGAAGTACTTGTGTGTGTGTGTGTGTGTGTGTGTGTGTGTGTGTGTGTGTGTGCGCTCGCGCGCTCAGTCAGGTCTGACTCTGCGACGGCATAGCCTGCCAGGCTCCTCTGTCCATTGGATTTCCTAGGCAAGAATACTGGAGTGGGTTGCCATTTCCTCCTCCAGGGGATCTTCCCAACCCAGGGATCAAACCCACGTCTGCGTCTCCTGCTTGGCAGGTGGATTCTTTACCACTAGCGCCACCTGAGAAGCCCGAGGAAGTACTTACTGTTTGTTTTTTCAGTGGTCAGATGATTCTTAGGCATTGATCTGGAAGTTTCTGATGCAGGTCAGGCAATTCCCACGTCACGGATCTGTCCATTTTAGAAGCAAAGTGAACAATGACTGTGGTACAACATCACTGGATGGAACAGATGCTCCAACTATTGAGGGTATTTTTTTTGTCCACAGCTTCATCAAACATTAAAAGTGAATTTCTAGGTCAACTCCAGCTGAAAAGTACTTATTTTAGAACCCAATTTTTTGTTTCCTTAGCAATGCTTTGACATCACATCAAGGTTCTTACACTCAAAAATAGGGCCTAAAAAGGAGTCTTGATTCTTTCTGCATGGTTTATATTTGCAGATGTTTCAATGTCTTTATTAGATGTAGTAAGAGTAAAACATGCTAGAGAGAGCGAGATAATTCCAAACAGACTACTCCAGATAATATTTAGTGAATAAGTTTTTAACTATACCCATGTTGGTACCCATGCCTGTTGCCTGTTGCCTGTTACCTAGGAATTAAATGTTGAGTTGCAAGGTATCATCACTATAGTAACTGGAAGTCACCGGAATGTTGAAAATGTAGGAAGATGTTAAATTTAGATCAAAGTGAGTATTTGTCACAGTATCAATCCTACTCTGGCAGGAGCTAATTTTCTTCGACAGATCTTCCTAATATATCACACGAGAGCCTCCTTTCTCTCTTTTGTGCCAATTCTCAAAATCATTCAAATTAGCAAAAAAAAAAAAAATGTTTTTTTGGTTTTCGGGAATAATGGTTTTGTTGTTTTTTCAAACCATAACTTAACCGTTGTTTAGTGCCTAAGTCATGTCTGACTCTTCAACCCCATGGACTGCAGCACGCCAGGCTTCCCCGTCCTTCACTATCTCCCAGAGCTTGCTCAAACTCATGTCCGTTGAGTCGATGATGCCATCCAACCCTTCATGTCCCAGTGCTATTTCGCTTTCACTGAATGATAAACATTACAAATGCCTTGTGTTTTCTGGACACACACTTTTAAGTAGCCTTTTTTTTTTAACCTCAGAAATGCCCCATCTGACCTGCCTTGTGACTGGTCACAGTGAATCATTCAAAGCTGGCATGCTGTAGGATTTTAGTGTTTTCTGTGGCATTAACTTCCCTACCTGCAAACACACAGCCTTCAAACTACCCAGATGAGATCAAACAGTTGCTGGTGTTTATATTTTCCTAGACATCAGAAAAAAAAAAGTCAATCCCACAAAATGAAGTGTCTTCAGGAGAAAAACAAAAAGACATGTGGATGTCTCACATCAAAGGCATCTCTTGTTTAGTGTTCCCAAACTCCAGGCAGTCTCTTTTTAAATTTTTTTCCCTTTTTCTCTATTCCCTTTCTTTCCTGCTTCTGAATTACAATTGGGAAACTGGAGGATAGAGTTGACCTTCACCTGAGCTCATTTTCAGTAATAAGCAAAGTCTAATGGAGGACTTTTCTGCTTCTAGACAAATGATCAATGCTGCTTCTTCGGAGTTCCTGACACACATCTGTGGGGTGTTGGCCATGGGCTCCCCACTGGAAACCCCTGAAGGGGGACTGTACTCCAAGCAGTGCGAACACATGTGTTGCTAGTTCCTGTCTTGCTTGGTCCATGGCCCATTGTTGTCTAAAAATAATGAATACTCCTGACCCAACTCTTTACTAAAACTTTCTGGAGAAGTTGACCTCCTTGAATTGCACCCCTGGAAGAGCCAAGTGAACCACTGCATTTTGCCTTGGACCGGACCCCCCGGTTGAGCAAGCAGCTCCTCCCATAGGTCTGGACTGAGGAGAGGATAAGCTGTGCTTTGAATCAGTGAGACCAGCTGGATACACTTCGTATCAAAATATACTCCCTCTCTCCTGTCCCAAAGCTTGAGGAGAACGAGGGACAGCTCATGCTCAAAGAAACAATCCTACTAGTAACTAGTGCTGACACACAGTCCAGCGGATGTCCAGAAGTGAGATATTTATTATGCCTGACAGTGCTTACAGAGTCTTCAGTGGGAGCCTGGGATCCCCTTCCTCTGCAGTCTCTTTTCTCTCTCCATGGCCCCAACAATGCCCACCCCATTGTACGGGTGCTGGCTCCATCTGGGGAGTGAGTAAGTAGTGAGATTCCTTGAGGTCATCATGATTGTTTTTCCTAGACAACTCAACCTCTGTTACACTTGCCTTCTCCCTCATAAGAAGAGGCTTATCATTTCAGCATCTTCTGATGAAAGTGAAAGTGAAAGTGAAGTCACTCAGTTGTGTCCGACTCTTTGTGACCCCGTGGACTGTAGCCTACCAGGCTCCTTTACTGTTCTTTTCTACTACTAATTTAGCAAGCAGTTTGTTGTGTGCGTTTATTAGTCATTCAGTCCTGTCTGATGCTTTGCGACCCAATGGGCTGTAGTCCACAAAGCTCCTCTGTCCATGGAATTCTCCAGGCAAGAATACTGGAGTGGGTTGCCATTTCCTTCTCCAGAGACCATTCAAATAAACCCTTTTAAAAATGTGTTTAATGTGCTTAAAATTTTCTTTCACTTGAATCTTTACTACAAGTTCCCTTCATCAGAAGTAAACAAGGAAGAAAAAAATTTTAATTATTTGTATATACGTGCTAAGCCACTTCAGTTGTGTTAACTCTTTGCAACCCCATGAACTGATGTCCGCCAGGCTCCTGGGCACATGGAATTTTCCAGACAAGAATACTGGAGTGGGTTGCTGTTTCCTTCTCCAGGGGATCTTCCTGGCCCAGGGGCTGAACCTGCATCTCCTATGTCTCCTGCATTGCAGGCAGATTCTTTACCACTGAACCACCGGGGAAGCCCCCACGTATATATACAGATGGATAGATATAGATATATCTATTCAAGAAGTCCAAACATAACGCAGTGTCTTCTTTGAACCAAGAATTGTAGTAGGTCCTGGGAGTATAGCAATGAATAATTCATAGGCAAAATTTCAGTGTCTATGAATTCAGAAATTAACTAGAGGTAAGATGGTAGTGGTAAGTTTCCCAAGTGGCTCAGTGCTAAAGAATCTGCCTGCCAATTCAAGAGATGCAAGTTTGATTGCTGGGTCAGGAAGATCCCCTAGAGAAGGAAATGGCAGCCTATCCAGTATTCTTGCCTGGAGAATCCCATGGACAGAGGAGCCTGGGGGGTGACAGTCCATGGGATTGCAAAGAGCAGCAGCAGCAAGGTGGGGGAGGTAAACAGACATATAAAAAGTTAATGGTAATGCAGTCCTGTAAGAACTTGCATCTAGAAATGAATAAAGTTTTGGTTAGCTCTGAAGGAGGTACCACTCCCTGGGAGAGCCTGAGAGGATATTGTTGGTCTAGGGTGGATGGGCCTTAGTCACAAGGAGGCTAGCTGCAGGGCTCAGGGTAGGGTGGGAGGGTTGGGGGTGGGGAGTAGGGACATATCCCATAGTTAGTGCTGACTCACTAGTGGGCAAAGCCAGGCCTTGGCGCATAGCTGGCTGCCAGGCTGGGAATCGTGGAGCTGGTGTCAGCCTGATGGCAAGTGAGGCCAGATCCTAGGGCAGCTGGCTGTGGGACCCAAGGTATCCTGAAGTTGGTATCAGCTTGCTGGGGGATGGGGTTGGGGCCCAGGGGTAGGGTTCCAGGGCTGTGCTCACCCCCTGGTGGATGAGGCTAGGTCCTGGACTGGCTAACGTCCAGGGCCAGGTCTTCAGGGGGTCTGCGGGTGGGTGGGGCTGTGTCCCCAGTTCAGCTCCTTCTTGACCTGGGGTGTCACAGGACTGGTGTCAAGTGGCCAGTGGGCAGGGCTGGGTCCTGGCACCAGTAAGCTGGAGGGAGAATTGTAAAATGCTGCTTGCCAGCACCGGTGTCTCGTGGTAAGACAAGCCCCCTAAAACGGCTTCTGCCAGTCTGTGTCGCCAGTCTGTGTCATGGGGTTAGGTCTAAATTGCCTCCCTCCTTTCCAGAAGGCTCTCCAAGATCAGAAAGTGGGTCTGACCCTTTCAACATCTCCCCTGGGTCTTCAAGTGTGGGCGATTTTGTGTGCACCCTTTATAAGTGGAGTATCTATTTCCCACAGCCCTGTGGCTCTCCTGAAAGTAAGCCCCCCTGGCCTTAAAAGCCAAATGTTCTGGGAGCTTATCTTCCCCATGCAGGGCACCCGGACGGAGGAGCCCGAGGTGGGTCTCCAATATCTCTCACCTTAGGAAGAGCCTCTGCAATTATAACTAGCAACCTGTTTGTGGGTTGCTCACCTGGAGGTGTGGGTCTTGACTTTACCACACCTCCACCCCTCCAAGCTGTCTTGTGGTGGTTCCCCCTTTATATCTTTGGGCTTCCCTGGTGGTTCAGATGGTAAAGAATCTGCCTGCAATGCAGGAGACCCAGGTTTGATCCTTGGGTTGGGAAGATCCCTGGGGAAGTATTCCTACCTGGAGAATTCCATGGACAGAGGAGCCTGGCACGCTACACAGTCCATGGGGTTGCAAAGAGTCGAACACAACTGAACGACTAACACTTTCACTTTTCACTTTTATATCTTTAGCTGTAGATGATCTTCTGTAGCTAGTTTCCAAGTCATCCTCATCAACAGTTGCTCTGTATATAGTTGTAATTCTGGAGTGCCCATGGGAGGAGGTAAGCTTGGGTTTTTCCCAACCCAGGGATTGAACTCGAGTCTCTTGTGTCTCCTGCATTGGCAGGCAGATTCTTGACCACTAGTGCCACCTGGGAAGCCCTCTGAGCTACCATGCTGCTGCTGCTGCTAAGTCACTTCAGTCGTGTCCGACTCTGTGCAACCCCATAGACGGCAGCCCACCAGGCTCCCCCATCCCTGGGATTCTCCAGGCAAGAACACTGGAGTGGGTTGCCATTTCCTTCTCCAATGCATGAAAGTGAAAAGTGAAAGTGAAGTCGCTCAGTCGTGTCAGACTCTTCACGACCCCATGGACTGCAGCCCACCGGGCTCCTCCATCCATGGGATTTTCCAGGCAAGAGTACTGGAGTGGGTGCCATCGCCTTCTCCCTGAGCTACCATACCCCAATACAAAATAAAAAGTTTAAAATTTGGAAAAAAAAAAAAAAGGAATTCTCCCTTAATTGTGATGTTTCCTCTTGGTAAATTTCCATCCACTATGCCCCACCCTGCTTCTTGGCTACAAATTCCCACTTTTCCTTATTGAGTTGATTGGAGTTGAGCCCAATCTCTCTCCCTTACTATAAAATCCCTTTGCAATGGTTCCTATACTTTTTGTGATAGTTCCCCTGAATAAAGTCTGCCTTAGCATGCTTTAACAAGTATCATGAATAATTTTCTTTTTAATAGACTTCAACATATGAATTTTGGAGTGAACGGACTCAATTCAGATGATAATATAGAGCTTTGAAAGTTTTGAGAAAGTATGGTAAGGAAGCTCCAGTGAAGAGCTTGTCCTGAGAGAGACAAAGAGAGAAAGAGGGAGGAGAGAGAGGAGATTCTTGGTTTTCCTAGAGCTCTGGAAGAAGGCATGGATTGACTGGGATAACCTCAAGCGCTGTACTGGGGAGTAAGGAGAAGAGAATGAAAAAAGTAGTTGGCATCCTGTAGGATAACACTTTGTGTGGTTTAAGAAAAATAAACCTCAAGAAAACACAAAATCAATGCTCTGACATTTAGCCCTATGTATCTCATGGCAATTGAAATGCCCACTACTGTTCCATCACCAAAGAATCATGTTTATAATGATTAACAGTTATTGATTGCCTACTAGTTCAGTCCAGCAGAGACATTAAGGGCCCTAGGGTCAGACAACCTTGCATTTGAGTCCCAGCTATGTCACTTAACATGTGACCTTGAAAAATTCAACTTCTAGGCACCTCATCTTCTCTTCTGGAAACTTTGAATAGTGACTGTGTCTTCCTCAGATAGCTCTAGTTAGGTATATGAGATATGACTTAGTGTTAATATAGTCAGGGACTATATATAAAAGTCCCTGAATGTTTAATATTTTATCTTTTTTATTTTGGGGGGAATACAATTCAGTCCCTAAAAATACCCAAAATAATTAAAATCCGTGTCTCAAAGAGACATCTGTATATTCATGTTCATAGCAGCATTATTGACATTAGCCTAAAGGTGGAAGCAGCTCAAGAGTCCATCAAAAAATAAATAGATAAAATGGGGTATATATATCAGTTTAGTCGCTGTGTCATGTCTGACTCTTTGTGACTCCACGGACTGCAGGACACCAGGCTTCCCTGTCCGTCACCAACTCCCAGAGCTTGCTCAAACTCATGTCCATTGAGTCAATGATGCCATCCGACCATTCATGTCCCAGTGCTATTTCGCTTTCACTGAATGATAAACATTACAAATGTCTCATCCTCTGTTGTCCCCTTCTCCTCCTGCCTTCAATCTTTCCCAGCATCAGGGTCTTTTCTAAGGAGTCAGTTCTTCGCATCAGGTGGCCAAAGTATTGAAGCCTCAGCTGCAGCATCAGACCTTCCAATGAATATTCAGGACTGATGCACTTTAGGATTGACTGGTTTAATTGCTTTGCAGTCCAAAGGACTCTCAAGAGTCTTCTCATACACCAAAGTTCAAAAGCATCAATTTTTCAGCACTCAGCTTTCTTTATGGCCCAACTTTCACATCCATACATAACTACTGGAAAAACAATAGCTTTGACAATTTGAACCTTTGTCAGCAAAGTAATGTCTCTGCTTTTTAATATGTTATCTAGGTTTGTCATAGCTTTTCATCCAAGGAACAAGCATCTTTTAATTTCATGACTGCAGTCATCATCTGCAGTGATTTTGGAGCCCAAGAAAAGAAAGTCTCTCGATGTTTCTGTTGTTTCCCCATCTATTTGCCATGAAGTGATGGGACCGGATGCCATGATCTTAGTTTTTTGAATGTTGAGTTTTAAGCCAGCTTTTTCACTCTCCTCTTTCACATTCATCAAGAGGCTCTTTAGTTCCTCTTCACTTTCTGCCATAAGGGTAGTGTCATCTGCATATCTGAGGTCATTGATATTTCTCCTGGCAATCTTGATTTCAGCTTGAGCTTCATCAAGCCCGACATTTCGCATGATGTACTCTGCATATTAGGTTAAATAAGCAGGGTGACAATATTCAGCCTTGACCTACTCCTTTCCCAAATTGAAACTAACCCCTGTTCCAAGTCTGATTCTAACTGTTGTTTCTTGACCTGCATACAGGTTTCTCAAGAGGCAGGTCAGGTGGTCTGGTATTCCCATCTCTTGAAGAATTGTCCACAGTTTGTCATGATCCACTTAGTCAAAGGCTTTGGTGTAGTCAATAAAGCAGAAATAGATGTTTTTCTGGAACTGTCTTGCTTTTTTGATGATCCAACAGATGTTGGCAATTTGATCTCTAAGTCCTCTGCCTTTTCTAAATCCAGCTTGAACATATCTCGAAGTTCTAGGTTTATGTACTGTTGAAGCTTCGCTTAGAGAATTTTGAGCATTCCTTTGCCAGTATATGAGATGAGCGCAATTGTGCAGCAGTTTGAACATTTTTTAACATTGCCTTTGTTTGGGATTGGAATGAAAATTGACATTTTCCAGTCATGTGGCCACTGCTGAGTTTTCCAAATTTGCTGGCATATTGAGTGCAGCACTTTCACAGCATCATCTTTTAGGATTTGAAATAGTTCAACTGGAATTCCATCACCTCCACTAGCTTTGTTCATAGTGATGCTTCCTAAGGCCCATTTGACTTCACATTCCAGATTATCTGGCTCTCCGTGAGTGATCACACCATCATGATTATCTGGGTCATGAAGATCTTTTTTGTATAGTTCTTCTGTGTATTCTTGCCACCTCTTCTTAATATCTTCTGCTTCTGTTAGGTCTGTACCATTCTGTCTTTTATTGTGCCCATTTTTGTATGAAATGTTCCCTCAGTATCTTAAATTTTCTTGAAGAGATTTCTAATCTTTCCCATTCTATTGTTTTCCTCTATTTCTTTACATTGATCACTCAGGAAGGCTTTCTTATCTCTCCTTGCTATTTTTTGGAACTCTGTGTTCAGATGGGTATATCTTTCCTTTTCTCCTTTGCCTTTAACTTTCTTTTCTCAGCTATTTGTAAGGCCTCCTCAGACAACCATTTTGCCTTTTTGCATTTCTTTTTCTTGCAGATGGTCTTGATCACTGTTTCCTGTACAAAGTCGTGAACCTCCTTCCATAGTTCTTCAGACACTCTATCAGATCTAATCCCTTGAATCTATTTCTTACTTCCACTATATAATCATAAGGGATTTCTCACTTCCTCTGTATAATCCCTTGAATCTATTTCTCACTTCCGCTGTATAATCATATATATACATACACACACACAGTGGAATATTATTCAGACTTAAAAATGAAATAAATGTTGATGTATGCTATGACAAGGATTAACCTTGGGTATATTATGCTAATGGATTTTAAAAAATCACAAAAAGACAAATACTGTATGATCCTACTTACGTAAGTCACCTATGAAATTCATAGAAACAGAAATTACAAGGGTTGTTACAGCTATAACCCAATTTAAAAAAAAAAAAAAGAAATACAGGGTGGTTGCCAGGGAGGCTGAGAGGAGAGAGGAATGGGGTGTTAGTGTTCAATGGGTATGAAATTTCAGTTTTGCAAGATGAAATAATTTGGGAGCTTAGATGCACAACAATGTGAATGTACTTAACACTATTGAAGTGTACACCTAAAAATGGTTACGATGAAAAATTTTATGTTTTGTGTCTTTTAAATGAGTTTTAAATTTAAAAATTACATAGCTGTATACACATGTTATACCACTGTTAATTTCCTTACTTTGATAATGTACTATGTTTATGTAAGATGTAACCATTTAGGCATGCTGGATGAATGGAACAGGGAGCCTCCATGTATGATCTTTGCAATTTCCTGTGAATCTATAATTACTTCAAATCTAAAAGGTTTTAAAATTTATATTCTTGTGTTAAAACAATTAAGGAAGTTAGAGATTGTCAATTAAATCTCTTGGACCAGGATAACAGAACTTTATGGAGACAGAGATTAAACTGTTTAACCACAGCATGCCCATGGGGGGGAACTTTAATCAGAAAGAAGCTCATTAACTGGAACCCAGTTGGACCAAGTAACCCATGTAATTACTGACCTGGACTCTTGGGCCCCTGAATCAACAGAAACTGATAAGAGGCCAGACCAGAAGCACGAGGGAATGAAAACAAGAGTCAAGACACGCAAGCTCACTATTTTATCTATTTTTAATCTCCTACAAAAATCCTGTGAGGAAACAATAAATGCTGGAGAGAGTGTGGAAAGAAGGGAACTCTCCTACATTGCTGGGGGAATGTAAATTGGTACAGCTACTGTGAAGAATAGTATGGAGGTTCCTTAAAAAATTAAAATTAGACCCAACAATCCCACTCCTGGGCATATATCCAGAGAACAACATGATCCAAAAGGATACTTGCTCCCCAGTGTTCACTGCAATACTGTTTATACTAGCCAAGACATGGAAGCAACCTAAATATCCATCGACAGAGGAATGGATAAAAAAGATGTTGTACATGTATACAGTGGAATATTACTCAGCCATTGAAAGGAAGGAAATAATGCCATTTGCAGCAACACAGATGGACCTAGAGATTGTCATACTGAGTGAAGTCAGACAGAGAAGGAGAAATATTGTATGACATCCTTTATATGTGTAATCTAAAAAGAAATTGATTCAAATAAATTTTCAAACCAGAAAGAGACTCACAGACCTAGAGAATGGTTGCCTGGGGGAAGGATGGGGGTGGAGGGATAGTTAGGGAGCTTGGGATGGACAAGTACACACTGCTATATTTAAAATGGAGAAGCAACAAGGACCTACTGTATAGCACATGGAAATCTGCTCAATGTTATGTGGCAACCTGGATGGGAGGGTGTTGGGTGGAGAATGGATACATGTATATGTATGGCTGAATCCCTTCAGTATTCACCTGAAACTATCACAACATTGTTAATTGGCTATATCCCAGTACAAAATAAAAAGCTAAAATGTAAAAAAAAAAAAAATCCTATGAGGCACATATCATTAGCCCCCCTCCAACTGTCTCCTAGCATCCCACATACCCCAGGTATCACTGAAGATAATTTACATGAAATTCATGAGAGCTCTGCTCCCCAAAACTGATGGAAGCAGTAGCTTCAAAATCACTTCCTTCTTCTCTTTGGATGGTACAATTATCCTGTGCATAGCTGTTCTCCAGGCACAGTTCCTATGACAACAGCTCTCTCAGATATTTTTCTGCCCATCCATAGTACTCATGGTTCTTCTTGTTACCAAAGAAAATCATCAAATAAAGCCTTACATCAAGGGTTTTGTTAACGGGAAATCTTTTGTTAATGGGGACTCTCAGAAAAGAGCTATGATGCTCCATCAACCGAGGCAGCAAATTGCTTTAAGCTGTTTCTGTTTAAATGTTACAAAGCCCCGTACATACTCACTCTCTCCAGCACAATAATTGGGAACGTACAATTAGATGTCATAGTTACTAGTACAATGCGAAGCAAAGAGTTTCATTCTGATTGATCTCTTTTAAAAAATCTTTTTCTCAATGATGTTTCTTTCATTTTAATTGTCTGTTGAAATTTGCTTTATAATACCACAGTATGTAAACATTTGGAACTCTGTGTGCACAATTCAACTCTAATCTACACCCCAGGGATCAATAAGCACACGAAGTGGCCTGATCTAATAAACACCCTAAGAATTGGCCAGGTGGCATTCAAAAGTATTTTTGTCAAAAAAAAAAAAAAAAGGCGAAATTGTTAGTCACTTAGTTACCCTGATTCTTTGCAACTCCAGGGACTGTAGCCTACCAGGCTCCTCTGCCCATGGAATTCTCCAGTCAAAAATACTGGAGTGGGTTGCCATTCCCTCCTCCGGGGATCTTCCTGACCCAGGGATCCAACCCAGGCCTCCTACATGGCAGGCAGATTCCTTACTGTCTGAGCCACCAGAAAAGCCCAGATCAACACTAAAAGCCTTATTATTTTAGTGTGTTAGAAAGACTTTCTAACTGGTGAAATCAGTGGAGTTTGAGTTATGAAATTGTTAGAAGCTGGACATCTCCATCTTCGCAGGAACAAGGTAGAAATACCTGTTTGGGTCAGTAGTTCACACCAGGAGGACAGTTGGTATGGCCCTGTTCCCCTCCCATCAGTGGATGATCCTGTTCTCTGATCTGACTAAACGGCCTGACCCCCAACTCCATCAGAACACACTTGTCTTCATCCTGGGGAGAGTCATTCATGGAGGTTCTGGTCATTGTGTCAAGGGTGAAAACTGAAAATATTAGAAGTAAACAGACTGTACAATTATTTTATGCCGGCTTGCTACCGAGTATTTGTGTACTTAGAATGATATGGTCTGAAATGAATAACCGACAAGGCCCTACTGTATAGCACACTGAACTCTGCTCAATGGTATATGTGGCAGCCTGGATGGAAGGGGAGTTGGTGGAGAATGGATACACATATATACATGGCTGAGTCCCTTCACTGTTTACCTGAAACTATAACAACATTGTTTGAGTCCCTTCACTGTTTACCTGAAACTATAACAACATTGTTTGTCAATTGGTTATGGTGGTGGTTTAGTTGCTAATCCATGTCCGACTCTTGAGACCCCATGGACTCAAGAGTCCTGCCAGGCTTCTCTGTCCATGGGATTCTCCAGGCAAGAATAATGGAGTGGGGTGCCATTTCCTTCTCCAGGGGATCTTCCCAACCCAGGAATCAAACCCAGGTTTCCTGCATCACAGGCAGATTCTTTAACAACTGAGTTATGAGGGAAGCCCAGTCTTCATATAATTGACGATGCTGCTGCTGCTGCTGCTAAGTCACTTCAGTCGTGTCTGACTCTGTTCAACCCCATAGACAGCAGCCCACCAGGCTCCCCCATCCCTGGGATTCTCCAGGCAAGAACACTGGAGTGGGTTGCCATTTCCTTCTCCAATATAATTGGCTATACCCCAATACAAAATAAAAAGATTTTTTAAAAAAAGAATAATATGGTCTGAAATATATTTTTGCTATAACTATCTGGTAGAAAGGTGGTAAGTGATACTCCCTCTAACTACTGGAGAACTCTGATGAAGTTCAAAATTACCTGATATTCGTGCAATGAAAAGTAACTGGGACTAAGCTGGTTCAAATTCTCATACTCCATTCTTCAACGCATAGCTCATAATAATCTGTATACCTCAATTTTCCCTGCCAGACGGATATTTGTTTTCATTGACAGGGTTATTGATCTTTATGCAAGTGCAGTCTACTGTCAGAATATTATCTTCAGGAAACGTAGAAATGCTCTAGTGTCCATAACCACCATTTAGGTACTGAGTCATGAATCCTCATACTAATTCCCAGACACTTTGTTTTCGCTTTTAAGACTATTTTTAGAGCCGTTTTTGTTCATATCAAAATTGAATGGAAGGCATTGTGAATTCCCATTATCCTCTGTCCTCGATACATCCACAGCCTCCCCAGCTATCAACATCCCCCCCCTCACAGTGGTACATTGGCTACAACTGCTGAACCTACATTGACACATCATTATCGCACATAGTCCCCAGGCTGACTCTAGGGTTCACTCTTGATTTTATACATTCTAATGGGTTTTGACAAACATAATTATATGTATCCATCACGATAGTATCATACAGAGTAGTTTCAATTACCTAAAAGTCTTGTGTTCCACCTGTTTATGCTTCCCTCCCACTGCCAACCCCCCGGAACCACTGATTTTTTTATAAATGATATACATTTATTTCCCCTCTCCCTACTGTCTCCTTAAAGAGCCCTCCTATCCCCACATGAGCTCCCAAATCCACTCGCAAGTACTTGTATTACAACACATCTGACATTGTTCCCCTTATTTTCACTAAGACACCCCCAAGACTGTGAGTTTTTAAGTAAGGTTTTTCATTCACATTCATCAGCCTTTCTCCCAGTAGTAGGTCTGGCATGTGACAGGAATGCAATAACTGCTTGGTGAGTGAGTGAGAAAGTGACTCCTGGAAGTTAACACTTATTCCCTTTATGGTTTTGGAATCACTCCTCTACCAGCAGCCCTTGTGATTTCCCAAATGAAGCTTTACATGCCTGGGAGTCTGACATGATCAGTCACAATAGGAAAAGCTTGATTTCCCTCCAAAAAAGATGCAACTTTCACTCTCTAAGGCCTTTACTCTGTGGATGGGTCAAAATGCAGATCAAATATAAGAAGTGAAGAAATAAAGCACCTTTAACAATTCCATGAAGTACAGAAAGCAAATTGTAAAGTCTCAATATCTCATCATAATGTCCTGAAATGGAAAGTCCATGTGGCTGTTTGGTAAGCCAGTGCAGGGCTTTCTTTATCCCAACTTATAGACACCTTTTGAGGCAGAGAATGGATATCAAGAAAACCAATGGCTGGAGTGCCTAGTATTGTTAGGCCAGTGGTGGATGGACAAAATGGCCAGAAGGGTTCCTCATTGCATAAATATACTTGGGAAACATCCTTTGGGAAAGAATGTCAGGAACATTCTGGAAAGTTTATGTCTGAAATATGTCAGAGACTGGAAAAAACAAAGGTTGGAAACCACTGCTTTTGATTTTAGACCATGCAACCCCAAGCACAGAACTGCTTGACCTAATTTCTGATTCCACAAACAGCTTTGGGGAAAGCATCATTACTTTACCCTAGCCTTCCCAGAACAAGAACCAAACATCCCTGAGGACGCCAAATGACACCACCACCCCACCACCAGGCTGGCACTGGCAAAGAGGTAGGCTATTTGCAGAGAGCACGCCGCCTCTGCTGTGAGTGGGCAGTGAAGTACCAGAGAGATGCATGCTGCCTGCCTGGAGACAGGGTTGCTAGGTGCCTCTGAAGTAGTGAGACCAAGAGGTGTGCATTATTCCCCCCACACTTCTGATTTTACGCAGCGACAGTGGTAGCCTGGAAACAACAGGAAAGAATAGTGCCTGTGATGTCAGAAATAATGGCCAGCCAAGTGCCCTATGGGGCAGGAGGAGCAGGGTTGAAGCTTTTATCAAGAGCAGGAGAAAAAACGTAATGTGATTTGGTTTCACCATAATTGCTTAAGCAGCCTGGGTGAGAACTAATTATGAGTTCTTCTGGCTCCAGAGAAACCCCACCTCTTCCTTCTCCAGGATGGTACTAAAATACCAGCATTGCATCACCAGAAATCACTCCCATTGGCGGCCTTTCTTAAGGAAAGCCGTGTGCTCCGTTTCTCTGAAAGCCACTAGAATCTGAATAGACCCAGGAATTTATATCTTTCCAAGGCAAATAAAATATCCCTGGCACTTTCTTGCCACTTGAAAGCTCCTAGAGTGCTTGCCTATGATTATGTCATAGAGGAAGTATTGTTTTTAAAATGTGGGAGTGATGAAATGTGGACCAGGAAATGAAGGGACAAGTTATAGGCCCTTCGTCATTACAACAGCCCCGCCACTGTGAGACTCAGGGTAAGTCCTGGGTTTCAGAACCAAGCTGTTCATTGGTGATATTTGGGAGCTCTCACTGGGCCCTAGTAGACTTCCCTGGGGGCTGTCAGTAAAGAATCTGATTGCAATGCAGGAGACTAGGGTTCAATTCCTGGGTAGGGGAGATCCCCTGGAGAAGGGAATAACCACCCACCCCAGTATTCTTGCCTAGCAAATCCCATGGACAGAGGAGCCTGGGGGGCTACAGTCCACGGGGTAACAAGAGTCGGGCATGACTTAACGCCTAAACAACAACTGGGCCCTAATGGCCCTAAAGAGTAAAGGACTTTTGCTCAGAAAATTGGTCACTTAAGTCTCAGCAGAGGTAACACTGAAAATCAACTTGTGTTCATCCACGTTAACAGTCCAAACGGCAAGCAAAGTAATACTGCTATAATATGATTATTTGGAATCTTTGTGAGCTCTGAGAATGAGGCAAGTGGATATACAGAAGTAGAAAGAACATGGGTTCAAATCCTAGGTTCAATCTGGGTTCAAACCCTATACTAGCTATCCATAAGTTACTTGCATTTTCGGATGTCCGATTCAGCTGAGAAAAGAGGTAAAATTATTGGTTCCTGTGTAAGGATGAGTAATAATATGTAAAGTGTCTGCACTGCACTTGGAACACAGGGATGTGCACAACAAACGGGATGTGCACAACAAACGGGAGCACATGTCACAGTTCTCTCTCTCTCTCGACGAGAAAGCCCAGACTGAGTGCCTCACACACAGGCGCACTGGGGGTGACAAAGGCCCGCCACGCATGACTTCTTTGCGGAACCATCACAATGTAGCTAGCTGGGAGGTAGAAGGGATGTGAGGCCTGAAACAAGCAACGACAGAGCACCGGAATTAGATACTGGAGATCTTCCCCAGCTCAGAACAGGGCCAAGTCCCAATAAACCCTGTATAAATCAGAAACATCCTAAGTCAAAAATGCATCCGACATACCTAGCCTACCGAACATCCTAGCTTAGCCTAGGCTACCTTAACCGTGTTCAGAATACATCAGTCTACAGTTGGACAAAATCATCTCACACAAAACCTATTTTATAACACAGTGCTGAGTATCTCATGGGCTTTATTGAATACAGTACTGAAAGTGAAAAACAATAGTTGTAAGGTCACTAAATGGTTCTCTGTGTGTCAGCTGTTTACCTTTGCGACCATGGGGCTCACTGGGGCTGTGGCTGCCTGGCATCACGAGACAGTATTGTACTACATATGGATGGTCTGGGAAAAGATGCAAAGGAGTGTTTCTACTGAATGAGTATCACTTTCACATTACTGTAAAGTCAAAAACATCGTAAGTTGAAATCACAGTAAATCAAGGACCGTCTGTCAATGGTGTAGCACAAATTCGAGGCAGGGGAGAAGCTGAGGGGAAAGGAAGAACAATGCAAGTAGAGTAATAACTTCAACCACTTGAACAGAAAAGCAAACCCAAGAGGGGTTTACCCACCGCTAAGTTATGACCAACCTAGACAGCATATTAAAAAGCAGAGACATTATTTGTCAACAAAGGTCCGTCTAGTCAACGCTATGGTTTTTCCAGCGGTCACGTATGGATGTGAGAGTTGGACTATAGAGAAAGCTGAGAACAGAAGAATTGATGCTTTTGAACTGCGGTGTTAGAGAAGACTCTTGAGAGTCCCTTGGACTGCAAAGAGATCCAACCAGTCCATCCTAAAGGAGACCAGTCCTGGGTGTTCATTGGTAGGACTGATTTTGAAGCTGAAACTCCAATACTTTAGCCACCTGATGCAAAGAGTTGACTCATTTGAAAAGATCCTGATGCTGGGAAAGATTGAGGGCAGGAGGAGAAGGGGGTGACAGAGGATGAGATGGGTGGATGGCATCACCGACTCAATGAACATGGGTTTGGGTGAACCCCAGGAGTTGGTGATGGACAGGGAGTCCTGGTGTGCTGTGGTTCATGGAGTCACAAAGAGTCAGATACAACTGAGCAAATGAACTGAACTGAAGGTTCACATAGAAGCAAAACTGTAGATTTAACAAATATGTAAGGCCAATCCACTGAGAAGAAGCTCATTTAAGCACCCAAAGAATATCTAAGCAAAAGTCAACTTTGGCTGCTTATTCACCAAGGCATCATTTTCAGAGAAGACTGGAGCCCTTTGGAAGCTCTAAGCATGGACCTTGACTGGGCTCACCTGTGGTAGACAGGAGATGAGTAACCAACTTTATTCTATAAGAAAAGTTAGGAAGTGAGGAGCAGAAATAAATCACCCAACTCCATAAAAAATCCAAACTGAAATACAAGTTTAACTTGTGGTACTTTATAAAATTAAATGGCTGATTCTACCCATGACTCTTTTGTTCTCCCTTGTCATATATATCTTTAAATATGTATTAGAGTTATGCCCAACTCCGTAAAAAAGAATAAACAATACACAGCACTTTATTTTCTATAAACCTTAGTAATTTGAATCTGAATCCCCCAGGAAAATCCAGTCTTTATGCTTGCTGCTACTTCTAAGTCACATCAGTCGTGTCCAACTCTGTGTGACCCCATAGATGGGACCCAACAGGCTCCTCTGTCCCTGGGATTCTCCAGGCAAGAATACTAGAGTGGGTTGCCATTTCCTTCTCCAATGCTTAACCACCCCCTTATTGGGAAAGGAGGAAGAAAACATAATAGCATTGATCATGTATTTAAGTCACACCCAGGCTTATTATTGTGTACAGATTTGCCTAATTACCATGTGAACTTGAATATAAATGATATTTTCTCCAAAAACTATTCCACAGACATAAAAAGAGTTACCTTATATTGGGTTAGCCAAAAAGTTCATTCAGGTTTTTTCCATAAGACGTTGCAGAAAAATCCTAATGAACATAAATATTGGCCTAAATATTGGCCAACCCAACATTTAAGTCTTTACAAAGTTAATTATCCTGATTCAGTCTCAATTGTGGAAATTTAAAATGCTTACTGAAGTCAGCTGATGAAGTTGGTAAAAAAGGAGGCAAAAATATTTTACACAGAATTGAAGTTATTCCTTGAGATAGGGATTGTAAATAATAACAATTGGATGACATTGCAAATAATCATTTTAAAAATCAACTTTAAAAAGTAGTATAGTAAGTGATTAGTTTAGAAAGATAATAAATGTAGATCTGCTGGTATAAACTGAATGTTTGTATTCTCCAAAATTTATATGTTGAAATACTTACCCCCAATGTGATTACATAGGTAGGAGCTTTGAGAATCAACAAATTCATGAGGATGGAACTCTTATGAATGGGAATAGTGTCCTCACCAAACATCAAATCTTCCAGCACCTTGATCTTGGACTTCCCAGTCTCCATAACTGAGAAATGAATGTTGGTTGTTGAAGCCACTCAGTCCATGGTATTTTTGTTATATCTGCCTGAATAGATTAAGACAACTCATATGGGAAATAAACCAACTGTGGAGTAAATACGACCCACTTAATATATTCATTTTTTTTATACTTTTCAGAAACCCTATTAAGACACGTAAAGAATTTTTTAAGACATCAAATCACAAGGACAAAGAATGGGGACACACACAATGGCATCAAAATTTGAAAGTCTGGAAGGTTAATGAAAGATCGCTAAATGTACCAGTTCCAAGAGTCCTGGGTCCCAAAAAAAGGAAAGAAAGTGAAGTCGCTCAGTCGTGTCTGACTCTTTGCCACCCCACGGACTGTAGCCTACCAGGCTCCTCCGTCCATGGAATTTTCCAGGCAAGAGTACTGGAGTGGGTAGCCATTCCCTTCTCCAGGGGATCTTCCTAACCCAGGGATCAAACACGGGTCTCCCACATGCAGGCAGACACTTTACCATCTGAGCCACCAGGGAAGCCCTGGGTCCAAAAATGATGACACAAAAGCTGAGAGGCATTGATTCCACGTGAGTCTTGGGAATTTGTGCACTGGGCAGCTATGGAAGTGGAATTGAAGGTAGAGAAAAAAATCAGTATCAGAGTCTCAAACCCCTATTCACCCCCAACAAAACCAAGAAGTTTCTTTTTGGAAAACCTAAAACAGGGCTCTGGGAGAGTTGGAGAACTGCAATACCAAGCAATAAATGAAAAATATGTGGATATTGACATTTTGGAACAAAAATCCTCCTTGCCCCTACTTCTCTTTCTTTACCTGGCTCTCAGAATGCTAGCATTCAAGCCTGAGCTTCTCAGAAAGGAGTTCAAAACTCTTTCTCTAATGAATCCAGCCCAATTCACTACAAAAAAAATTCAAAGGGAAAGGTTAGACCTGCATTGTCCAATATAGTAGTCACTAGCCACTTATAGTGATTTACAGTAAAACTCAGTCGTGTTGTGTCTGACTCTATACAACCCCATGGACAGAGGAGCCTGGTGGGCTATCATCCATGGGGATTCTCCAGGCAAGACTACTGGAGAGGATTGTCATGCCCTTCTCCAGGGGATCTTCCCAACCCAGGGATCGAACCCAGGTTTCCTGCACTGCAGGCAGATTCTTTACCATCTGAGAACCCAGGCCCAAGAATACTGGAGTGGGTAACCTATCTCTTCTCCAGGGGATCTTCCTGACCCAAGAGTCGAACAGGGGTCTCCTGCATGGCAGGCATATTCTTTACCAGCTGAGCTACCAGGGAAGCCAGTAAAACTTAGATTAATTAAATTACATAAAATTAAAGCATCATTTCCTCAGCTGCACTAGCCACATTTCAAATGATCAAAGATGTATGGCTATTGGTTATTTGACAGACAACATGCCCATCATCAGATAAAGTTATATTAGCACTGGTCTTGACAACTCTTCATACAGCAGAGTCAACAGTCTGCACCCTTACATGCTGTGTGCCACGCTCTCAACTATGTGCAAACATGAAGGACCGCCAGATGTCTAAGACATCTTTTAACACACACACACAGAGAGAACTGAGTTACAGTTTAAGTAAACTGGAAGAACCAAAGAAAATACACAGAGAAGAAACATATTATCTTTGATATCTTCCTGGAGGTAAGGTTCAGTTCAGTTCAGTCACTCAGTCATGTCCAACTCTTTGCGACCCCATGAATCGCAGCACGCCAGGCCTCCCTGTCCATCACCATCTCCCGGAGTTCACTCAGACTCACGTCCATCGAGTCCGTGATGCCATCCAGCCATCTCATCCTCTGTTGTCCCCTTCTCCTCCTGCCCCCAATCCCTCCCAGCATCAGAGTCTTTTCCAATGAGTCAACTCTTCTCATTTCCCAGAATCAGGGTCTTTTCAAATGAGTCAGCTCTTCACATCAGATGGCCAAAGTATTGGAATTTCAGCTTCAACATCAGTCCTGCCAATGAACACCCAAGGACCAATCTCCTTTAGGATGGACTGGTTGGATCTCCTTGCAGTCCAAGAGACTCTCCAACACCACAGTTCAAAAGCATCAATTCTTCTGTGCTCAGCTTTCTCTATAGTCCAACTCTCACATCCATACGTGACCACTGGAAAAACCATAGCCTTGACTAGACGGGCCTTTGTTGACAATGTCTCTGCTTTTTAATATGCTGTCTAGGTTGGTCATAACTTTCCTTCCAAGGAGTAAGTGTCTTTTAATTTCATGGCTGCAGTCACCATCTGCAGTGATTTTGGAGCCCAAAAAATTAAAGTCAGCCACTGTTTCCACTCTTTCCCCATCTATTTGCCATGAAGTGATGGGACCGGATGCCATGATCTTAGTTTTCTGAACATTGAGCTTTAAGCCAACTTTTTCACTCTCCTCTTTCACTTTTGTCAAAAGGCTCTTTAGATCTTCTTCACTTTCTACCACAAGGGTGGTGTCATCTGCATGTCTGAGGTTATTGATATTTCTCCCAGCAATGTTGATTCCAGCTTGTGTTTCTTCCAGTCCAGCATTTCTCATGATGTACTCTGCATAGAAGTTAAATAAGCATGGTGAAAATATACAGCCTCGACATACTCCTTTCCCTATTTGGAACCAGTCTGTTGTTCCATGTCCAGTTCTAACTGTTGTTTCTTGACCTGCATACAGATTTCTCAAGAGGCAGGTCAGGTGGTCTGGTATTCCCTTCTCTTTCAGAATTTTCCACAGTTTATTGTGATCCACACAGTTAAAGGCTTTGGCATAGTCAAGAAAGCAGAAATAGATGTTTTTCTGGAACTTTCTTGCTTTTTCAATGATCCAGCAGATGTTGGCAATTTGATCTCTGGTTCCTCTGCCTTTTCTAAAATCAGCTTGAACATCTGGAAATTCACAGTTCATGTATTGCTGAAGCCTGGCTTGGAGAATTTTGAGCATTACTTTACTAGCATGTGAGGTAAAGTAGTTTGTTGTAAAAAAAAAAAAACAATACATACAAATAGAAGATATTAGGTATTTTTAAAAAATACAATGACGGAGTACTTTGCTGGTGGTATAGTGGATAATAATCCACCTGCCAATGGAGGGGACACAGGTTCGATCCCTGGTCCAGGGAGGATTACACCTGCCTCAGAGCAACTAAGTATATGAGCCACAACTAGTGAAGTCTGCATGCTCTAGGGCGCATGAGACACAATGAATGAGCTCAAGTGCTGCAGCTTTTGAGGCCCTTGAGCCTGGAGCCTGTGCCCTACAGCGAGAGAAGCCCATGCACCTCAGCTAGACGGGGGCCCCACTCTCCACAGCCAGAGTGAGCCCACTCAGCAACAAAGACCCAGCACAGCCAAAAATAAGATACATATTTCAAAAAATCAGTGACACAAATTACAAACTTGATAGACATGTTAGAGAAGATACAACTGGAGAAACTGCTCAGAAAGCAGACTGGAAAATAGAAAATACTCAGAAAAGCAAAGGGTAATTTCTTAAGTTCAACATTCAAATGAAAGGAGCTCCCAAGAAACCAAACAGAGAAAATGAGGGGAGATAATTATTTAAGAAGCATTTCAAGTGAATTTCCCAGAGTGCAATGACCTAAGTATCCAGACTGAAAGAGAATCCAGAATACCCAGATAATGGCTGAAAATAACCACACCCAAGTCACCTCATCATGAAATCTTAAAATACCGAGACAGAGGTAAGCCTCGGGTAGAGGCAGGGGCTTGGTCACTTAAACGCATAGAGACTCTGAATATCAATTAATAAGCATGAGGGAAGAATAAAGGCATTTTCAGACATCCAGGGTATCCAATTGTTTTACATCACCTGCACCCTCTCTCAGATAGCCTTCTCTCAGGAAGCTGTGCTTCCTTGAAGTCAGTGGATAATTTTTTTTTTTTAAGAAAAGGAAGCTGTGAGACCGTACAGAGGGAGAGAAGTGGAGGGAGTCAGAGAAGGCTTGTCATGAGCTATTCAATGATCACAGGTATGTGAGGACACTAAGAACAGTCTTTTAAATGAGAGCAGGTTAGCATGCCTCAGGAACGAATGCTTTAGGGATATGCAACATCACAATACTAGACGTGTCTGACACATCAAGAGATTTAAGCAATTGGCAGAACATTTCTATTAAGCATGCATAGGAAACTATTTTATTTTTAATTAAAGGATAATTTTTTAATCCAGAGAAAATACAATTGTGAATCAGAGAAATGATCCTACTTATATAAGTCACTGTATTCTATAAGGCATAGCTGTGAATAACATTTACATCATCAAAATAATGCAGTAATTTTGCTCTGTCACAAAGTATGAAATAACTATACTAGACAGATGGGGAGCAAAAAGGAATGCATGTACTGGGACAGGGTGAAAGTATAAGGACGAAAGAAAACTCATCTTCCAAAAGGAGACATGTCAAAATTAATTTGTTGTTGTTATAATGTTATAGTGTTAGTTGCTCAATCATGTCTGACTCTTTGTGATCCCATGGAATGTAGCCTGCCAGGTTCCTCTGTCCATGGGATTTCTCAGACAAGAACACTGGAGTGCATCGCCATTTCCTTCTCTAGGGGATCTTCCCAACCCAGGAATCAAGCCCAGGTCTCCTGCACTGGCAGGTGGATTCTTTACCACTAAGACACCTGAGAAGCCCATTAATATGAACAGATAATGACTAAAAAAAAATCAAGTATGGAAATATTAGTATATAACTTAGAAAAAATAAGATCATATACCTAAGGGGAAAAACAGAACAAAACAAATAAAAGATTTGATGACTTCCCTGGTGGTCCAGTGGCTAAGACTCTGCATTCCCAATGTAGGGGGTCCAGGTTTGATCCCTGGTCAGGGAACTAGATCTCACATGCTACAACTAAGCCAAAATAAATAAATAAATAAATAATCAGGACTTCCCTGGTGGTCCAGTGGTTAAGATTGCATTTTTACTGCAGGGGCACAAGTTTGATCCCTAGTTGGGGAACTAAGATCCCACATGTCATATGATGTAGAAAAGGGGGAAAAAAAAAAGTGTTGAAAGTGGTTGCTTCTGGGTGTTGAGGCTCACGAAGGGCTGTCCCAAAGCTTGCTAAAGTGGCATACTGATTATTCTGAATTAAAGTTACTTAAGAAACAACTAACCTAGATGGCATATTAAAAAGCAGAGATATTACTTTGCCAACAAAGGTCCGTCTAGTCAAGGCTATGGTTTTCCAGTGGTCATGTATGGATGTGAGAGTTGGACTGTGAAGAAAGCTGAGCACCAAAGAATTGATGCTTTTGAACTGTGGTGTTGGAGAAGACTCTGAGAGTCCCTTGGACTGCAAGGAGATCCAACCAGTCCATTCTGAAGGAGACCAGTCCTGGGTGTTCACTGGCAGGACTGATGTTGAAGCTGAAACTCCAATACTTTGGCCACCTCAGGCGAAGAGTTGACTCATTGAAAAAGACCCTGATGCTGGGAGGGACTGGGGGCAGGAGGAGAAGGGGATGAGATGGCTGGATGGCATCACCGACTCGAAGCACATGAGTTTGGGTGAACTCCGGGAGTTGGTGATGGACAGGGAGGCCTGGCGTGCTGCGATTCATGGGGTTGCAAAGAGTCGGACGCGACTGATCGACTGAACTGAACTGCACTGAAGAAACAACTGGTGGGAAATAAGATATAAAAAGCAACTCTGACTCCCCTCTGTCCTGCTGAAAATGAGAAATAAATCTCCCATGTGAAGGAATCCTCCCTATAACAAGAGGATAGAAAGTATCCTTATCCCGAGAGTTAGGGAATTCAAGGGGCTAAGTAAGCTGTGTCAGTAAATTTTGTTATTCTGTTTATTAGCTTGCTACCCCAAGTACAAGCTCTTTTGTTTTGTTAAATCTTCACAAGTAATTGTGTCTTTGTCTAAAATAAGACTAACAGAAGAGGAAGATGAACAAGAATTAACTACATGGGACAGCGTGTACTAAGGAAGATGATTATAATGTTTCATAATTTTTTTCACTTGAAACATTGCTAATTTTTAAAAGACGTTTTGTTCCTCCAGATTTAACAAAAACTTCTCCTTTATCTAACTTAGAGCTTATTTGTTCTCTTTTAACAACTTAGAGTAGTTTGATAAATTTTATCTTTGTAAGCAGAATAGAAATGTTTATCATTTTTCTCCCTGACTGAGCCCTCTGCAACTCAGAAAACTCACAGTGATTATTCTTATTTTCATGGCAATATAGTTGCTTCCATAAGTTCAATAAGAGTCTACTCTTCTTGTAACAGGACACAATTAGAAACATTGATTTTATTGCCAAGGCTTTAGCTGGAATTCCACATTTGAGAATGAACAAGATTCAGATATGACCAGACAGCTTTGACAAACCAAGATTGACTTTATGGAGCCAATAAAGTCCCTTGGAAAATCAGCCCGCTACCTTGCTTACAGGTTTCCCAGAAACCTTACCAGGTGTGTAAGGAAGATCGGTTTCCAGGCAGGCCCAGGAATCTCAGGATAATTTGGGGACCTCAAGAAGAAAGTAATTCACTCAAATCTATTAATATTGCTGGTGATATCTGATCGCAAATGTTTGGCTTGGCTTCTTAGCCCTGAGAGGCAGGCTATTAAAAGTTTGCTCTGGGACTTCCTTGGTGGTCCATTGGTTGGGAATCTGCCTGCCAATGCAGGGGATGTGGGTTTGATCCCTGGTCTGGGGAGATTCCACATGCTGAGGGGCAGCTGAGCCTATGTGCCACAACTACTGAGCCTATGTGCAAAAGCTACTGAAGCCTTGTACCTAGAGCCTGTAGCCCACAAGAGAAACCACCACAATGAGAAGCCCATGCACCACAACCAGAGAAAGCCTGTGTGCAGCAAAAAAGACCCAGGGCAGAACCCCCCCAACCAAAAAAAAATAATTAATTAATTGATTTTTTAAAACATTCGCTCTGAAGATTCCTCATGAAAAGTGCCAACAAAACAGATTTTTTTAAAACCTGTATAGTAATCACTGTTCTTGCAGAACTCATATAAATAGCCATGTCAGATGTATTAAATCTAGACTTATTTTGCAAACAAATTAGTCTTAAAGGCTATCTTTGGTAAAAATATAAGTGATTTTAGAGAGAAAAATTATGTTTCAGTGGAAGCTGCTATAAAACACACTTGAAGATATCAGATTCTAGTTTTACTAATTGTCTTCAAGATTTTGTTTTCTACCTATTAACTGGATGGAATCTTTAATTCTTCTGGTATCCTCCAATATCTGGCTACAACTCTTGAAACAGGTTTCAAACTTTTCCTCCCATCCTTTTTACTTGGAATGATTGCCTAAGATTGTCCTTTTCCCTGAAGCCCTGCAGATCGAAGCTAGATGACTTGATATAAACTTCAAAGAAATCACAGAAATTGCTCATATTTTTAAGCAATTTTCTTCATGTCTGTTGTGCAGGCTGCTCAGAAAGTTTTCCTGAACACTTGATAAGATCATCAGAGATATTTCAAACTGCAAAAGATGCTTCAAATTTTGACATCTAGAAATCTCCTTGACTAGCTGCCTCCTGGGCTCAGACACTGACTGAAGTTGGCTCCAATCATTAACCTCTGTTTTTCTTTGTTTCCATAGATACATCTCTTCTCAAATACCCAATTGCTTGTGCAATGTAGGCCTGACTTTGGGAACCCACTTGTATCACCATCTCCTGAAATTAGTTTAACTAAACTGACCTATGCTCAGGACTAAGAACCTGATCTAGTGAAATAATAGAGAAATCCATCAGCTCAGCTTTTAATATGTGAAACTTCCAGGGAAGTCTTAAGAGGAGAAAACTGGGGAGGGGGGGTGAGGTGGGGGGGGGCTCAAGGCAAGCTACCCTCAAAGATACCAAAATGACATATCAATTATTTCAAATTAAAATCAGTCGAGAAACAACTGGTTAAAAAATAATAATAATAATAATACTAAAACACTCTGACCCTCCTCTTTCCCCTTGAAAGTGAGAAAGAAATCTCCCTTGTAAAGGTATCTTCTGTATACCAAGGAAGATAGAAAACATCCTCAACACCAAAGTTAGGGAATTCAAGACTAAGAAAGTTATATAAACAAACTTCGTTACTTCTTCATTTGTCTCTACCCCAAGCACAAGACTCGTTGTTTTGTTAAATCTTCACAAATAATTGTTTCCTCTGTGTAAAGATGATATATAAGCCTGCTTTGATCACTTTGGAGATCCTATTTCTATGAGACCTCCATACCTATGAATTAATTTTTTTTCTTCTGGTTAATTTGTCTTGTGTCAATTTTATTATTAGAGCAGCCAAAAGACCTCAAGAAGGTTAGTAGGGAAAACTTCCCCTCCCATGGGTAAAGACAAGCAGATGAGAGAGACTAAATTTTTCTTTGCACATTCCTGTTGAGTTAGTTTACTCTGTAAAGTGTGTGCACCTATAACTTTCATTTTTTTTAAAATGAGGAGAAAAGGGTACTAGGGAAAAAAACCCGAAGCTGCATGCCAGTGATAGGATCATACACAAATTCCTTTCACCCCCAGTGTTTTCCTTTCTAAGCTTTCCCTAAGTTTTCTGTTTAATGTCACAATTCCTGCCTCCAAATCCTTCTATTCAATTTCCCTATGGCCTGTCACACATCTTACCTGCTTGCATTTCTTACTAAGAGTTATGAATCTAGTACTTTTAAATAGTTCTATACCAATCTACATCTCTAATTATGAAAAAGTTTTTGAGAACTGAAAGCATGTCTTGTTCTTCTTTGAAAACTTAACACCTGATTCCATTCTTGCAATGGTGTGCAGACACATAAATATTTCTTAGTAATTATTTATTGAACATATATTATGTGATATAGTCACTTTATACATGCCATTTAATTTCATGCTAGAACAACTTTGCAAGAGGGGTTTAATAATTGTCATTTTACAGCTGAAGTGGGAAAAAGAGGAAAGACAATAAAATGTTCACCACAACTCTGAGTGTAAGAAAGATCACATTTCTTCAGATTAAACTGCTTAAAGAAAGTAGCTATCAAAGGGGCAGGAAATTCTATTTCAGTCATTTCTGGACTCCCTTCCTCCACTCCTGTTTCCAGGTGATGCAAAGGTTGGGGGTGGGGACTGTCTTCTGCAATATGAAATACTGAAAGGAGGCTGTGGTCCCCACTGATAGGCTCACTGTCCAGGACACCTGGATAATCTTGACCCAGAATTCCTATCATCTCCATTCCCAAGGCGGTGGCTTCTAGAGACCTTCCTCCCTAGAGTCTTCTAGGAACCCACTCACTGGGAGTTAACAAGTAGGGCAGGGGTGGGCTACCTCTTTTGAAAACCACCCAAATCTATTTCCTCCTGCTGTTTCAAGGAATTACTGCCAGTAGTCAGTTCTCTTTCCAATCCCAGTACCCCTCAAAAGCCATTATCTTTCTTTCCTTCCACTCTAGGTGATGGGGCATAGTCCCTTCAATGACTGTACTTTTCCAATCCCACCCCACCCCCACCCTCCCCCACAGAGAAATACACACAAAGAATGAAGCTAGCCTCTGGCAACATATGCTTTCCATCAGCAACCCAAGGCCCCTGGGGCAAAGGAACACAATGGCTTGGCTACTGTCTTGGAATGGGAAGGGGAAAAAAAACCCTTAGCAGTGAAAACAAAGTGCAATATTTTTTTTTTTTGTAGAGAAAAACAAATCCTGCCTCCAATAGAAACACACACATACACCTATAATATGAAAATAGAAAAGTATTTATACAATTATATCTTTAACATACACAGTTGAATGAATGCCTGTGGGAAAAGGAGATTTTCACTGGAAAAGCAGCAGCTTTTATTAGAAGGACCTGTCTCATCCTCTAGTCTTCTACTATTGCTTTTGAACTACATTCCAAACCCAGGGAAAGAACATGTTTATAAAATTGCAAAGGTCAAGGTCAGTAATGGAAATTGATTTTACATGCTCAGTGGAGTGTTTTTAAAACCATGGAACCATCTAAGGAAAAAGAAAAAAATCTATTTAATTACTTGACAGTCTTCTGTAGTCCATTAAAAAGGCTCTGCAATTGTCTACCTTTCCTGAACCAACTTAACATAAATCCCTCCCATTAAAAGAGCACTTTTTAGAAATTACAGAGAATGTGCCTTCTAAAGAGGTGAAAACTCCAGAGGATGAACTCAAACCAAGAATAATGATTCCTACATTGAAGACAAGCTGCTTCCTTTAAATGTTTTTAATGAGGCAGAAACTTTCACTGGAAGCTCCTGCCCAATACCTGAGTAGCTGATCCCTTTGAACTTGGTATTTTTCTCCCTTCATTCTCTGTTTGATGAGATGATGAGGAAGAAATCAATAGCCTTTGCTAAAGGAGCAATTATGGTGCATTTTTGCCTTGATTCTTTTTGAATTTTAGTCTATCTTGATCCACACTAAAAATCTTTTCTCCATTTTTCAAAGCAAATTCGTGATCATTTGAAAAATGATTTTACTATGATTAACAATGGACTGCTTTTTAAATTCTTACGATAGAAAATTAAGAATAAAGGGATTATGTAAATTAGATTTAAGGAGCTGTGTCTCTGAATAATTACTTGGCTATACAAGCAAGTGTGCCTTCCTTGAGAGGTCAGTGCTCAAATGCATGTCCCAGGAGGCTGGGCTGCAAGTCCTTCTAAAGATCCCTGTGTTCATTAGATCATTAATTTAATTAATTCCACTTAATTAAAGTTCTTGCATAAGTGTGTAGTTAAGCACTATTGTCTAGAGTTTTAGTAGTCTTTCTATAAGGCCATAATTAATTAATTATGCATTAACTATGTAGCGTCTATTCTTGGACAGTAACTTGGAAACCATGATTAATGATTTGTGCTACCACTGCTGGCTTGAAACAAATTATATTTCAGGTTGATATATAGTGTTCTCTTTCCCTACTAACAAGACTTCACTGTATCATAACTGTTATTTTAAGGTAGGTACTCATCCAAGCCTGGGCTTCCCAGGTGGTGCAGTGGTAAAGAATCCACATCCAATGCAGGAGATGCGAGTTCAGTCCCTGGGTCAGGAAGATTCCCTGGAGAAGGAAATGGCAGCTCGCTCCAGTATTCTTGCCTAGAAAATCCCATGGACAGAGGAGCCTGGTGGGCTACAGTCCATAGGGTTGCAAAGAGTTGGATATGACTTAGCAACTGAGCATGCACTCATCCAAGATGACTCCAACTATCTTGTTTAAGCAAAATTTACTTCTCACCTGATTCCCTCCCTTGCAGCCCAACTCAGTGACAGTTGCTTGCTTCAGCTGGTCCTAAACCTGCAAGAGAGTTGCCATTTTTCTTTTTTCAGACTGATTTCCAGGTTTGTTTTTTTTTTTTACATAAACTTCAATAAATTCTATTTTTATTTTGAAATTCATTTGTTTGTTTCTATGAGACCCACCTCAGATAATTAACTATGACCTTCCATAAGGTTTTAAATTACTAGGTTTTTAAGTTTTCTTTTCCATCTATGGTAGGCTAATAAAAGGGAACACAAAATATATCCATGCCCTAATCCCTGCAACCTGTAAATGCTACCTTATTTGGAAAAGAATCTGATGTCCTTAAATAAGGATTTTAGATAGGAGATTGTCCTAAACCATCTGGGTGACTCCTCAGTGCTGTCACAGGTATGTAACTGAGCAGGGGACAGACCCCTCCCCTGTCGGAGCTTCTCTCTGAAGTACCAAGATAACAGTATCTGGTGCACATTTCCTGAGTTATCTTACAGATGCTAAAACTTCCGCCACATGAAATACATTAACTACTTGATGACCATGAGCACATAGCTCCCAGACCTACTGGGGCCTAAGGATTGATAATGTTAACCCCTGTGACATTGTCTTATTACCTTGCCATCAACCAGTCAGATGACTGAGCATCAGCTAGTCATATAACCTGTAACTCCCCTCCCTTCAGTTCAGTTCAGTTCAGTCCCTCAGTCGTGTCCGACTCTTTGCGACCCCATGAATCCCAGCACGCCAGGCCTCCCTGTCCATCACCAACTCTCGGAGTTCACTCAGACTCACGTCCATTGAGTCAGTGATGCCATCCAGCCATCTCATCCTCTGTCCCCTTCTCCTCCTGCCCCCAATCCCTCCCAGCATCAGAGTCTTTTCCAATGAGTCAACTCTTGGCATGAGGTGGCCAAAGCACTGGAGTTTCACCTTTAGCATCATTCCTTCCAAAGAAATCCCAGGGCTGAGCTCCTTCAGAATGGGCTGGTTGGATCTCCTTGCAGTCCAAGGGACTCTCAAGAGTCTTCTCCAACACCACAGTTCAAAAGCATCAATTCTTCAGCGCTCAGCCTTCTTCACAGTCCAACTCTTACATCCATACATGACCACTGGAAAAACCATAGCCTTGACTAGATGGACCTTTGTTGGCAAAGTAATGTCTCTGCTTTTCAATGTGGTCCACTGGAGAAAGGAATGGCAAACCACTTCAGTATTCTTGCCTTGAGAACCCCATGAACAGTATGAAAAGGTAAAATGATAGGATACTGAAAGAGGAACTCCCCAGGTTGGTAGGTGCCCAATATGCTACTGGAGATCAGTGGAGAAATAACTCCAGAAAGAATGAAGGGATAGAGCCAAAGCAAAAAACAATACCCAGTTGTGGATGGGACTGGTGATAGAAGTAAGGTCTGATGTTGTAAAGAGCAATATTGCATAGGAACCTGGAATGTCACGTCCATGAATCAAGGCAAATTGGAAGTGGTCAAACAAGAGATGGCAAGAGTGAACATTGACATTCCAGGAATCAGTGAACTAAAATGGACTGGAATGGGTGAATTTAACTCAGATGACCATTATATCTACTACTGCGGACAGGAATCCCTTAGAAGAAATGGAGTAGCAATCATGGAAAACAAAAGAGTCTGAAATGCAGTACTTGAATGCAATCTCAAAAACGACAGAATGATCTCTGTTCATTTCCAAGACAAACCATTCAATATCCCCTCCCTTACCTGGCCTTCAAAGGCGTTTCCTGAAATGCATCAGGGAGTTTGGGCTTTTTGAGCACTAGCTGTCCTGGACTCTTTGCTGGGTGCCCTGCAATAAATGCTGTACTTTCCTTCACCATAACCCAGAGTTAGCATATTGGGTTCACTGCACATGAGTGAGCAGATCCAAGTTTGGTTGCTAACCTGTGCCCTTACAGGAGATTCGACATACATGCAAAGGAGAAGACAATACGAAGGAGATCTGAAGAAGATGATGGCCCGAAGCATTGGAGCGATCCAGCCACGAGCCAAGGAACGCCAGAAGTTATCAGAAGCTGGAAAAGAAAAGGAGTCTAGTCTTCCCTAGAAGGTTTGGAGTGAGGATAGCCATGCCTACACCTTGATTTCAGGCTAGTGATATTTATTTTGGACTTCTGGCCTCCAGAATTGAAAGAAAATAAATTTCCATGTGTGGCATTACAGAGCCATAGGAAACTAACATACAATCCAATTCTTTACCTTAATTCTCTAAGATTTGGCCATCTATATAGTGCCAAGAAGTCATAAAAAAAACAATAGAGAAGGACTCACAAAAGCCCATGAATACTCTCAGGAACAAGGAAGTAATCAGTATCTTTAATTACCAAAATGTCAAGGTAGAGATCTTAAAGTACCTATTGGATTAGGCAATTAGGAAGTCTCTAGTAACCGCAAGAAGAATAGTTTCAATATGGTTGTAGTGGTGGCAAGCCATATCCAGTATCTAGTAGATTGAAAAGTGAATTGGAAGTCAGAAAGATTAAATTAGTAAGAATATTACCAATTTTCAAAAATCATGTTTGTACAAAACTGATGCTTAGGTACAGAACCTAGGGCCCACAAAGATATTTTAATTTTTTTTCAAATGAAATGAAAAAAATTAACCTTTAAGTAAAATAAAGTGTTTTAATATATATTAATATATATCTTTCAGTTCAATTCAGTTGCTCAGTTGTGTCCAACTCTTTCTGACACCATGAATCGCAGCATGCCAGGCCTCCCTGTCCATCACCAGCTCCCGGAGTCTACCCAAACCAATGTCCATCAAGTCAGTGATGCCATCCAGCCATCTCATCCTCTGTTGTCCCCTTCTCCTCCTGCCCCCAATCCTTCCCAGCATTAGGGTCTTTTCCAATGAGTCAACTCTTCACATGAGGTGGCCAAAGTATTGGAGTTTCAGCTTCAACATCAGTCCTTCCAATGAACATCCAGGACTGATCTCCTTTAGGATGGACTGGTTGGATCTCCTTGCAGTCCAAGGGAATCTCAAGAGTCTTCTCCAACACCACAGTTCAATAGCATCAATTCTGCAGTGCTCAGCTTTCTTCAGAGTCCAACTCTCACATCCATACATGACCACTGGAAAAACCATAGCCTTGACTAGACGGACTTTGTTGGCAAAGTAATGTCTCTGCTTTTCAATATGCTATCTAGGTTGACCCTAACTTTCCTTCCAAGGAGTAAGCGTCTTTTAATTTCATGGTTCTAATCACCATCTGCAGTGATTTTGGAGCCCCCCAAAATAAAGTCTGACACTGTTTCCACTATTTCCCAATCTATTTCCCATGAAGTGATGAGACCAGATGCAATGATCTTATTTTTCTGAATGTTGAGCTTTACACCAACTTTTTCACTCACCTCCTTCACTTTCATCAAGAGGCTTTTTAGTTCTTCACTTTCTGCCATAAGGGTGGTGTCATCTGCATCTCTGAGGTTATTGATATTTCTCCCAGCAATCTTGATTCCAGCTTGTGCTTCCTCCAGCCCAGCGTTTCTCATGATGTACTCTGCATATAAGTTAAACAAGCAGGGTGACAATATACAGCCTTGAGGTACTCCTTTTCCTATTTGGAACCAGTCTGTTGTTCCATGTCCAGTTCTAACTGTTGCTTCCTGACCTGCATACAGGTTTCTCAAGAAGCAGGTCAGATGGTCCGGTATTCCCATCTCTTTAAGAATTTTCCACAGGTTATATATCTTTATATAAATACAATTGTAAAATATGAATGTAAAAATCACTTTGTATGGAGGAGGGAGCCCATAAAAAGCAAAAATGCATAGAATTTATAAAAGTCATTATGTAGTCCTGCCTAGGAAGAGCAAGAGAAATATTAAAAGAAAAGAAATATAAGAAAAAAGAAAAAATATTAAAGCCATCAACTAGAGACTTCCCTGGCAGTCCAGTGATTAAGATTCCACACTTCTTCTGCTGAGGGCACAGGTTTGATCCTTGGTCAGGGAACTAAGATCCCACATGCCATATGGTATGGCCAGTAATAATACTAATAAAGGCACCAATTCAAGAATGTTGCTAACCACCCAGTTCTACAAGAATTAAGTCATTAGCTACTGTAGTTGCTGACTTTCAAAATACCCTGAAAGAAATTCAGGACACAGATCATGAACGAAGCCCTCTGTGTGCTGGGAAAATTGACAGAACAGATCTTCTGCTAGTTAGACATTTTCAGGAGAAAATGTTATGAACCCCAAGTCTTACATCTTCCCATACTTAGAAAAGCACTAAAATCATTAACAGAGATAATATGTTCCTCCTGACTGAGATGTGTATTTAATTGCACATACTCCTTTATCGAAAATCACATACACAACGACCTACCTCTTTATCTCTTTGAAGAAATTTCTCAGAGTTACCTGAGAGGCTGTATTCTGTTCTATAGTCCTCAGTAAGTCTCCAAATAAAATTGAAATTCACAACTCACTGCATTTAAAATATACATATATGTATTATTGAAGTATAGTTGATTTATGAAGTTGCATTCTTGTCAGGTGTACAGCATAGTAACTCAGTGACTGAGTGACTTCACTTTCACTTTCATACATGTGTATGTATATACATACATATATATATATGTAGTTTTCTTAGATTCTTTTTCCCTATGCTGCTGCTGCTGCTGCTACTGCTAAGTCGCTTCAGTCATGTCCGACTCTGCAATCCCATAGACGGCAGCTCACCAGGCTCCCCCGTCCCTGGGATTCTCCAGGCAAGAACACTGGAGTGGGTTGCCATTTCCTTTCCCAATGCATGAAAGTGAAAAGTGAAAGTGAAGTCGCTCAGTTGTGTCCGACTCCTAGCGACCCCATGGACTGCAGCCTACCAGGCTCCTCCATCCATGGGATTTGCCAGGCAAGAGTACTGGAGTGGGGTGCGATTGCCTTCTCCTTTTTCCCTATAGGTTACTAGAAAATACGAAGTCTATTTTCCTTGCCATAGAGTAGGTCCTTTTTGGTTATCTGCACAGTGGCTGCGTGGCGCTGGAGTGGTTGTGTGGAGATACCCCACGTCCAAGGACAGAGAAGCCCCAGCAAGACGGTAAGCACTGGAGCAGCGGCTGTGTGGCACTGGAGCAACTTTGAGGAGATATCCACACCCAAGGGCAAAGAAGAAGCCCCAGAAAGAGTCTAGGAGGGGCAAAACCAGATTTAGACTCAAACCCCATACCTGCCAGAGATGCTTAGAGGGCTCAAACATACCTGTGCACACCAGGACCTAGAGACCCCACAGAGACTGAGAGAGAACTGTGTTTGGGTATCTCCTGAGAAGGTATGGGTCAGCAGTGCACTGCTGCAGGGGCAGGAGCTCTGGATGCAGTAGACCTGGGTATAGCATAAGCCTTCTGGGACGAGATCACCATCAACCCACCACAGAGTCGCCAGAACTTACACAGGACTGGAGAAACAGACTCTGCGAGGGCACAAACAGAATCTGTGTGCACCAGGACCCAGAAGAAAGGAGCAGTGACACCACAAGAGACTGACCCAGACTTGCCCATGAGTGTCCAGGAGTCTCTGGTGGAGGCATGACTTGGCGGTGGCCTGCTGCACCTGGGTTGGGGGCACTGAGTAGCAGTGCCTGCATGGGACCTTTTGAAGGAGGTCACCATTATCTTCATTACCTCCACCATAGTTTCCCCTCAGTCAAACCACTGGGAGGGAACACAGCCCAACCCAGCAGCAGCAAATTGGATTAAAGATTTACTGAGAATAGCCCCACCCATCAGAACAAGACCAAGTTTGCCCCTCAGTCAGTCTCTCCCATCAGGAAGCTTCCATAAGCCTCTTATCCTTCTCCTTCAGAGGGTAGACAGATTGAAAACCACATCACAGAAAACTAACCAATCTGATCCCATGGACCCAGCCCTGTCTAACTCAATGAAACTATCAGCCATGCCATGTGGGGCTACCCAAGACAGATGGGTCATGGTGGAGAGTTCTGACAAAATGTGGTCCACTGGAGAAGGGAATGGCAAACTACTTCAGTACTCTTGCCTTGAGAACCCCAAGAACAGTATGGAAAGGCAAAAAGATAGGACACAGAACGATCAACTCCCCAGGTCGGTAGGTGCCCAATATGCTACAAGAGATCAGTGGAGAAATAACTCCAGAAAAAATGAAGAGACAGGGCCAAAGCAAAATCAACACCCAGTTGTGGAGGTGACTGGTGATGGAAGTAAAGTCTGATGCTGTAAAGAGCAATATTGCATAGGAACCCAGAATATTAGGTCCATGAATCAAGGCAAATTGGAAGTGGTCAATCAGGAGATGGCAAGAGTGAACATTGACATTTTAGGAATCAGCAAACTAAAATGGACTGGAATGGGTGAATTTAACTCAGATTACCATTATATCTACTACTGTGGGCAAGAATCCCTTAGAAGAAATGGAGTAGCCATCATAGTCAACAAAAGAGTCCAAAATGCAGTACTTGGATGCAATCTCAAAAATGACAGAATGATCTCTGTTCATTTCTAAGGCAAACCATTCAATATCACAGTAATCCACAGTAATGCAGAAGAAGCTGAAGTTGAATGATTCTATGAAGACCTATAAGACCTTCTAGAACTAATACCCCAAAAAGAAGTCCTTTCCATTATACGGGACTGGAATGCAAAAGTAGGAAGTCAAGAAATACCTGGAGTAACAGGCAAATTTGCCCTTTAAGTACAGAATGAAGCAGGGAAAAGGCTAACAGAATTTTGCCAAAAGAACATGATGGTCATAGCAAAAACCCTCTTCCAACAACACAAGAGAAGACTCTACACATGGACATCACCAGATGTTCAATACTGAAGTCAGATTGATTATATGCTCTGCAGCCAAAGATGGAGAAGCTCTATACACTCAGCCAAAACAAGACCTGGAGCTAACTGTGGCTCAGATCATGAACTCATTATTGCCAAATTCAGACTTAAATTGAAGAAAGTATGGAAAACCATTAGATCATTGAGGTATGACCTAAATCATATCCCTTATGACTATACAGTGGCACTGAAAAATATATTCAAGGGATTAGATTTGATAGACTGCCTGAAGAACTATGGACAGAAGTTGGTGACATTGTACAGGAGGAAGTGATTAAGACAGTCCCCAAGAAAAAGAAATGCAAAAAGGCAGAATGGCTGTCTGAGGAGGCCTTACAAATAGCTGTGAAAAGAAGAGAAATGAAAGGCAAAGGAGAAAAGGGAAGATACACCTATTTGAATGCAGAGTTCCAAAGAATAGCAAGGAGAGATAAGAAAGCCTTCTTCAGTGATCAATGCAAAGAAATAGAGGAAAACAATAGAATGGGAAAGACTAGAGCTCTCTTCAAGAAAATTAGAGATACCAAGGGAACATTTCATGCAAAGATGGGCTCGATAAAGGACAGAAATGGTATGGACCTAACATAAGCAGAAGATATTAAGAAGAGGTGGCAAGAATACACACATGAACTATACAAAAAAGATATTCATGACCCAGACAATCACGATGGTGTGATCACTCACCTAGAGCCAGACATCCTGGAAAGCAAAGTCAAGAGAGCCTTAGGAAGCATCACTATGAACAAAATTAGTGGAGGCGATGGAATTCCAGTTGAGCTATTTTGAATCCTAAAAGATGATGCTGTGAAAGTGCTGCACTCAATATGCCGGCATATTTGGAAAAAACTCAGCAGTGGCCACATGACTGGAAAAGGTCAATTTTCATTCCAATCCCAAAGAAAGGCAATGCCAAAGAATGCTCAAATGACTGCACAATTGCACTCATCTCATACGCTAGCAAAGGAATGCTCAAAATTTTCCAAGCCAGGCTTCAACAGTACGTGAACTATAAAATTCCAGATGTTCAAGCTGGATTTAGAAAAGGCAGAGGATCCAGAGATCAAGTTGCCAACATCCATTGGATCATCGAAAAAGCAAGAGAGTTCCAGAAGAACATCTACTTCTTTATTGACTATGCCAAAGCCTTTGACTGTGTGGATCACAACAAACTGTGGAAAATTCTTCAAGAGATGGGAATACTAGACCACCTGACCTGCCTCCTCAGAAATCTGTATGCAGGTCAAGAACAACAGTTAGAACTGGACATGGAACAACAGACTGGTTCCAAATAGGGAATGGAGTACATCAAGGCAGTATATTGTCACCCTGCTTATTTAACTTATGTGCAGAGTACATCATGAGAAATGCTGGGCTGGAAGAAGCACAAGCTGGAATCAAGATTGCTGGGAGAAATATCAATAACCTCAGATATGCAGATGACACCACCCTTATGACAGAAAGTGAAGAAGATCTAAAGAACCTCTTGATGAAGGTGAAAGAGGAGAGTGAAAAAGTTGGCTTAAAGTTCAATATTCAGAAAACTAAGATCATGGCATCTGGTCCCATCACTTCATGGGAAATAGATGAGGAAACAGTGGAAACAGTGACAAACTTTATTTTGGGGGCCTCCAAAATCACTGCAGATAGTGATTGCAGCCATGAAATTAAAAGACGCTTGCTCCTTAGTAGGAAAGTTATGATCAATCTAGAGAGCTTATTAAAAAGCAGAGACATTACTTTGCCAACAAAGTCCGTCTAGTCAAGGCTATGGTTTTTCCAGTGGTCATGCATGGATGTGAGAGTTGGACTATAAAGAAAGCTGAGTGCTAAAGAATTGATGCTTTTGAACTGTGGTGTTGGAGAAAACTCTTGAGAGTCCCTTGGACAGCAAGGTTATCCAATCAGTCCATCCTAAAGGAAATCAGTCCTGAATATTCATTGCAAGGACTGATGCTGAAGCTAAAACTCCAATACTTTGGCCACCTGAAGGGAAGAACTGACTCATTGGAAAGGACCCTGATGCTGGGAAAGATTGAAGGCGGGAGGAGAAGGGGATGACAGAGGATGAGATGGTTGGGTGGCATCACTGACTCAATGGACATGAGTTTGAGTAAACTCCAGGAGTTGGTGATGGACAGGGAGGCTGGGCATGCTAATCCATGGCATCACAAAGAGTTGGACACAACTGAGTGACTGAACTGAACTGAGCTGTTGGTTATCTATTTTACATATAGTAACATGTATATATTAACCACAACCTCCTAATTTATTGCTCTTCCACTGCTTTCCCCTTTGGTCCACATAAGTTTGTTTTATATTTCGGTGGGTCTATTTATGTTTTGTAAATAATTTCATTTGTATCTCTTTTTTTTTTTAATTTCAGATATAATTGTGCATGTTTATTTCAGTCAATAAATCAGAGATCTTGACTAAACTAGCATAAATTTATAGTTAAACTAAGAGCAAAGACCTAGAAGAATAGAAGATTGTGATGAGGGAGTGGGATGTGAGAGTTCTATGTTTCCAGAAATGGAAAAGGGTCTCACAGACCATGAGAAGCTCTGGGATACTGTAGTGAAAGGTGGAAGAAAGGTAGTATGGGAAACAAGCGTGGGAGAGGAGCAAGTAGGGGTATGAGACTAAGAGATTAAAAACTACTATACTATGTATTAAAAAAAAAAAATTGGGGCTTCCCTGGTGATCAGAGGGTAAAGCGTCTACCTGCAATGTGTGAGACCTGGGTTCGGTCCCTGGGTGGGGACGATCCCCTGAAGCAGGGAACGGCAACCCACTCCAGTAATCTTGCCTGGAAAACCCATGGACAGAGAAGCCTGGTGGGCTACAGTCCATGGACAGACAGAAAATGAACTCATGGTTGCTGGAGGGAATGGATAGTTAGGGATTTGGGGGAGGTCATGAACACACTGCTATATTTAAAATGGATAACCAGCAAAGATCTACTGAACAGCACATGGAACTCTGCTCAATGTTATGTGGTAGCCTGGATGGGAGGGGTTTGGGGTAGAATGGATACATGTATATGTATGGCCAAATCCCTTCATTGTTCACTTGAAACTACCACATCATTGTTAATCAGCTAACACCCCAATATACAATAAAAAGGTTAAAGTTACAAAAAATAATTGATAAGCAATGAGAACATATTGAAAGGGGAATATAGTAATTATTTTATTAATTTTAAATGGAGTATCGTCTACAAAAATATTGAATCACTTTGTCATTCACCTGAAACTAATACTGTAAATCAACTATACTTCAATGAAAAATAAACATAAAATATTTTGTTAAGCAAAAAAAGAAAGGTTTTAGAACAGTGAATATAATATCTTACCATTGTCTATTTCTAAAAACAAGTAATTTATAAATATGCATGTATATTCATATATATACATATGATTATTTTTCATAAAATATTTCCAGAAGAATATTCAAAATTTGGTGATAATAATTGCTTCCAGAGAGGGGTACTGGAATACTGAAAGACATGGGGAGAAGATAATTTTCATTTGTCACTTTTTGATGAGTAGCCACTTGTAGAGTCCTCTTGAATCATGGAAGTGATCTGATTACTTGAGGCAGGGTAGTGGGGGTTAGTGTTGTGCATCATATCAGATAACTCAAAGAGAGGGAGCTTTTTGGATATGATTGGGGAGTTGAGGTTTGGAAGTTACAAACCTTGGGTCTAGGTCAATATCACCCACTATTTCAGAGATGCAAATGAAGAGAAAATGGCTAGCATCTTTAAGGAAAGCTGCCTGAGAGGTGATGACGTCAAGGAAAAGCCAAGTTTACATTAGGACAAGAACACAGCGAGTTCTGAGAAGAGACTGAGGATTTTGTGGAAATGGAATAAGATTTCAGGAGAGCAAGAGAAAGGGTTGTGAGAGAGGTCATCAGTGGGATGAGACGATGAGAAGATGACTCAGAGGAAAAAAAAAAAAAACACAGAGCATAAAGGAGAAGAAAATTAGAAAGCAATGCCTGATGTGCCTGAATTCTAGATCTGAGGGCAACAGTCATGAGAGGTACGACAGAAATTAGCAGTTCACAAGGTTCTATGATTTCATCAATGTCAGTTTGGGCAAGAGTCCCAAGTGACCCAAAAGTGTTAGCTGGTGACCCGGTCTATAAGTACTGCGACTGGCAGTGGCTAGAACCCATGTGCTCTCAACTATCAGGCTCTGGCATTTATTTAACAGGCTCTCTACACAGTGTCCCTGATAGAAATTCAGTAAAAAATGGTTTCTGTGAAGTCACAAAACTCAACCCTAAGTAGCAATGACCACCCACATGGGGGCCTTTCCCTCAACTGCATCATCAACCTGACATTTCACCTTCTGACCTATTTTTCCAACATTCCAATCACCCCCTGTAACTGAACTTAAAGGTGGAATTTAAAAAACAAAACTCCTGGAAACAGAGGAGACTGGTGGTTGCCAGGGGTGGAGGTTGGGGGTGCAAACAGGTGAAGCTGGTCAAAGACACAAACTTCCAGTTATAGGATGAATAAGTTCTGGGAATCTAATGTCCAGCATGGCGACTACAGTTAACAATACCGCATTGTATACATGCAAGTTGCTAAGAGAACTTAACAGTTTTTCAGTTCAGTTCAGTTCAGTTGCTCAGTCGTGTCCGACTCTTTGCGACCCCATGAATCGCAGCACGCCAGGCCTCCCTGTCCGTCACCAGCTCCCGGAGTTCACTCAGACTCACGTCCATCGAGTCCGTGATGCCATCCAGCCATCTCATCCTCTGTCGTCCCCTTCTCCTCCTGCCCCCAATCCATCCCAGCATGAAAGTCTTTTCCAATAAGTCAGTTCTTACCACATACAAAAAAAAAAGTAGCTATGTGAGATGACAGATATATTCACTAATCTTATTAACAAACATGGTAATCATTAAACAATATATATGTTTATCAAATCATCCTTTATATACCTTAAACTTACACACACTACATGTCAATCATATCTTGAGTGAAGTTAAAGTCACTCAGTCATGCCACTCTTTGCGACCCCATGGACTATACAGTCCATGGAATTCTCCAAGCCACAATACTGGAGTGGGTAGCCATTTCCTTCTCCAGGGGATCTTCCCAACCCAGGGATCCAACCCAGATCTCCCATATTGAATGCAGATTCTTTACCAGCTGAATCACCAGGGAAGCAGCTCTGTCTTAACAGAACTAGGAGGAAAAGTTACTGGACATGTGTTAAAAACAAACAACAACAGATAAGATAGGATCTCTTATACCTCCCCAGGCAATTGCATGTATAGCCAAGGTTGAGTGCTAATTTACTTAATACCTTTGTAAAGATAAAAAACTAAGGGAGATTATCCAAGGTCTGCTATCTGGAAAGTGAAGGCAAGGTAGGAAACCCAGTCTCCTGGCTGTGAGCCTGGTACTCATTCCCCGTGCATCAGGTTACTTTGACTCATGATCCCGTCCTCTCTCTTAGCTTCACCTGGCTCTTTACCTAATCTCAAGGCAAAAATTAAAAATACCTAAATGTGACCAGAATGAACACATTCTTCACATGGACCCACATGTCCAGCTCCCACCACCTGCAGAAGCCCACACCTCTACTTCTGTGCCACGGTGGGCTGTTGCTGTGCATTGCTTAAGAACGTTGATGAATGGTGCCCGTTGGCCCACACTACATATTCATGCGATCTAACCTCAGTGCATGCTCATTTTGCTTGGCCATCCTTACTCCCCTCTTTTTGTTCCTTGTCAGGTCAGCCACAGAGGCTGCTCCAAATCTTTTCACTGGCCTTAGCTCTGTATCCCCTCATAGATTAAACCATCCGATATTCAGTTCAGTTCAGTTAAGTCACTCAGTCGTGTCCGACTCTTTGCGACCCGATGAATCGCAGCATGCCAGGCCTCCCTGTCCATCACCGGAGTTCACTCAGACTCACGTCCATCAAGTCAGTGATGCCATCCAGCCATCTCATCCTTGGTCGTCCCCTTCTCCTCCTGCCCCCAATTCCTCCCAGCATCACAGTCTTTTCCAATGAGTCAACTCTTCACATGAGGTGGCCAAAGTACTGGAGTTTCAGCTTTAGCATCATTCCTTCCAAAGAAATCCCAGGGTTGATCTCCTTCAGAATGGACTGGTTGGATCTCCTTGCAGTCCAAGGGACCCTCAAGAGTCTTCTCCAACACCACAGTTCAAAAGCATCAATTCTTCAACAGTCTGCCTTCTTCACAGTCCAATTCTCACATCCATATATGACTACTGGAAAAACCATAGCCTTGACTAGATGGACCTTTGTTGGCAAAGTAATGTCTCTGTTCTTCAATATGCTATCTAGGTTGGTCATAACTTTTCTTCCAAGGAGTAAGCGTCTTTTAATTTCATGGCTGCAGTCACCATCTGCAGTGATATCCTCCAAAAATAAAGTGTGACACTGTTTCCACTGTTTTCCCATCTATTTCCCATGAAGTGATGGGACCAGATGCCATGATCTTCGTCTTCTGAATGTTGACCTTTAAGCCAACTTTTTCACTCTCCTCTTTCACTTTCATCAAGAGGATTTTTAGTTCCTCTTCACTCTCTGTCATAAGGGTGGTGTCATCTGAATATCTGAGGTTATTGGTATTTCTCCCGGCAATCTTGATTCCAGCTTGTGTTTCTTCCAGTCCAGCATTTCTCATGATGTACTCTGCATAGAAGTTAAATAAGCAGGGTGACAATATACAGCCTTGACATACTCCTTTTCTTATTTGGAACCAGTCTGTTGTTCCATGTCCAGTTCTAACTGTTGCTTCCTGACCTGCATACAGATTTCTCAAGAGGTAGGTCAGGTAGTCTGGTATTCCCATCTCTTTCAGAATTTTCCATAGTTTATTGTGATCCACACAGTCAAAGGCTTTGGCATAGTCAAGAAAGCAGAAATAGATGTTTTTCTGGAACTCTCTTGCTTTTTCCATGATCCAGCAGATGTTGGCAATTTGATCTCTGGTTCCTCTGCCTTTTCAAAAACCAGCTTGAACATCAGGAAGTTCACGGTTCATGTATTGCTGAAGCCTGGCTTGGAAAATTTTGAGCATTACTTTATTAACATGTGAGATGAGTGCAATTGTGTGGTAGTTTGAGCATTCTTTGGCATTGTCTTCCTTTGGGATTGGAATGAAAACTGACCTTTTCCAGTCCTGTGGCCACTGCTGAGTTTTCCAAAGTTGCTGGCATATTGAGTGCAGCACTTTCCTAGCATCATCTTTCAGGATTTGAAATAGCTCAACTGTAATTCCATCACCTCCACTAGCTTTGTTCATAGTGATGCTGCCTGAAACCATCTCTATGTTTTTGTTTGTTCTCTTTTCATGTCTAACTTTTGCCTGTGATTAGATTTAACCTCTTCCCCCTCCCGTTTCTTTCCCTCTGATACATATTCTGTCTCCCTCTCTTTCTCCAGTCAAGCGTTTCTTCTCTACTGCCTCTTTCCTCTAAGCCTACTTAGGAGTTTTCCTCATCTTTAAAGCAATGCTTCCCTTACAATTACAGCTGCATTAAAGCTACTATCACACTCCAATTTTTCTTTCTCTGTTTAACTTTTCTATTAGATGGTTTAAAATCACTCTTAGTGTTTCTACCTCTTCCCTGTAATGTGACTTCCAACATTTACCTGCTGAAACTATGCTCTTATTTACATATGCTGGATTACTTGTCAAAATTAAGCCTCATTTATTGTCCTTGCACTAAGGAGCACTCTCTTACTTTGAAACATTCTTTCCCCCTTTTTACATTGCATTGCAGAATTGCATTCTCAATAATTTTATTTTTGCTCCCTGTCTCTCCCTTTCTTTCTCTCTGCTTCTCTCTTCTGGCTCTCAATTTTCTGACCTCATCTCAGTACCTCAGGCTGTGCCCATGGACTAGCAATACTGCTGCATCCTGGGAGCTTGTCAGATGAAGAGCATCTCAGGCCCCACTGTAGACCTACCGAGGCAGAGTCTGTCGTTCAATAACATGCCCAGATGATTCGTATACAAGCTTCAGAAGCACTGCTCTATGTTTCTGCCCTTGGCCTTTCTCTCTAACCTTCGCTCACTCTACTCTTGATATGATCCCAAACTCCAAGTAACCATTCTAAACAAAAATCCCCCAATTTACTCCTCTGACCATGAGTTCATTCCATCCTTTACACCATGCCCCCATTTTCAGAGCTTTCGAACATCCACTATGAATTTTTAGTGGACAATGTACTATGTTCAAAGGAAGTCTTCAGCTCTTCTCTGTTCTTTCTACCTTATAACAATTAATGAACACTCTCCTAGGCACCTGAGGTTACAATTTTTATTGCTGTTATTTCTGATTCCATTTTCTCTGCACCAGACCTTCACACAATAAAGCATATAATCGTAATTGGTTCCATCCCTTAAACATCTTTTGCCTTCCTATTACTTAAAAAACATAGAATGATAGAAAGATAATCACTTATGGTGAGTTATGAGCCAGGTATTCTTCTAAAAGCTTTACAAACATAAACTCATTTAAACTTAATCTTGTTAGACAATAGTATCTAATTATCTTATCATCTTATAGACTCTGGTCATTTTTCACTCAGATCTCTACTATTGTCCACCTGCTAACTTCTACACTTTCTTCAGTCAGGGACCATATGATGAAAATCTTCACTAACCTTTGTGTACTGTATATACTAAAGTTTACGGGGTAATTCCATAAGATAATCCTATTTAACCCTCTCAAGAAAAATAAAAATGAAAAACTATGTACAAGGTATTTATACTTCCATTTTATAAATAAGTAAAATAAGATTCTAAGTATTTATGTGATTTGTTCAAAACCAACAGCTGCCTTCTTACACTTATCCTGTGCAGCTGTCTCTTCCTGAAACACAGATAGCACCTCCTCTTAACAAACAAGATGAAATAACACTGATGTCTTCTAACCCTCTACAGGATGATGCAACCCACCTTTCCCACCTTTCTCACTCCCCCACACCCTATTCTACAATTACTCACTATTCGCAGAATGTTCCGGTGCTTTCCTGATCCTGATTTTGTTCACACTCTTCCCACTGAGACAAGTTGGAACCAGGCACCCTTTGCTGCAATGCTGCAGTGCTTGCATCTGGACACACCTCTCCTTCAGCAACAAAATTTAAAGAAACTGTATGGGACTAAAAATAACTGCATGCATGCCCAGTTGGTGCAAATTCTGTACAAAAGATACAAAGAGACCGAAAAACCCAACTGCCACTTCTAAAGAGCCTGGAACAAAAACTGAATGTCAGGAGCAAAAGAAGGTACTGTGCCTGCCCCCTGCACTCAACACCACCAGTGAAGTGAAGGTCGAAATTGCTCAGTTGTGTCTGACTCTTTGGGATCCCATGGACTGTAGCCTGCCAGGCTCTTCTGTCCATGGGTTTCTCCAGGCAAGAATACTGGAGTAGGTAGTCATTTCCTTCTCCAGGGGATCTTTCCAACCCGGGGACTGAACCCAGGTCTCCCACATTGCAAGTATATTCTTTATCATCTGAGTCAGGGAAGCCCCTCGACACCACCAGAGGGAAGGGCAAACCAGCTGAGCTACTCCTCCAGCCTGAACGCTGGACACACCCCTACCCTCACCCCATATAAGGAGTGAGCTTGGCCCCTTCAGTGGGTGAGTGAGCAAGGGAACTCCTTGTTTGTTCTTGCTCCCACCTGCTGCAGCATGGGCCCCAGTAAAGCCTTGCCTGAATTTCTTGTTTGGCCTCTAGTCAATTTCTATTGATTGAGAAAGACCAAGAACCCTGGTCATTTTCTCCACCACCTGCAACATCCTTCTTCCCATCACCATCCTAGAAAGTGGTCCCCAACAATCAAGGCCCTACTCAAAAGGCCTTATCACTAACAAAGTCCTTCCCTACCACATGCAACAGGCCAAATTAGTGCACGCTTCTCCCCTTTTACCAAATCATTTAGAGCACAATAAATCAGAGCATCGCTTCTGGAGTCTAAGCCCTTGGGTTCCAGGCCTGACTGTGTCGTTTACCACCTATGGGCCTTGGACTTCAATTCCTATCAGTGAAGTGAGAAGGATAATAGTACCCAGCTCTTCCGGTTATGATGAAACACCAGGCACAGGACTAGATGCAGAGATACAGCAATGACCAAACTGATAAATTTTCTGCAGCTATGAAGCTTCATTTACAGGGACAAATAAAAATAAATGAGTAAAAAAATAAATGTTGATATATAACTACCACCAGTGAAACCCGTTAACAGTTTTCAGGAAATAAAAACAGAATCCAGGTAATAAAATAGTCTAACCTTTTGCTTCCTTGGTGCTAGTCTTGGAGCTTGCTCATACAGTGTCATATGCAGAGGCCTTGCATGTGACCCTTCAGACCAGAGTTCTTAGCGAGAAACAGCTGCACCAACACCTCATACTGTGTGCAGACGCCACACACAGCACAGCAATTCAAGATGACAGCAGTGCTGTTAGCTGAGCCCAGCACTGGAATCCAGAGCTAGAGCAGCACAGCTATGCCTGCTTTGAGAGAACTCCGCCCCCTCCCCTCCCAGCTGACAGGGATCCCTATAAAGCAAGCCCTACCTACCCACTGATCCCTATAAAGCAAACAAGGAGCTTGTTTGCTCTAGAGCAGGCTCCCACCTCTCCATTTTCTAATCAGAGAGCAAAGCTTTCCTTTGCTTTTGAGCCAAATTTTTTCTACTGGCTGGAACCCCCGACACCTGGCAGAAGGACCTTCTTGGGGACTAACTCAGAAGGATCCATAACATACTGTCTTAGCTAATTACCTATTTAAAGGCTCTCTAATGAGGTGGAAAAGATCAGTTTACATTCCAATCCCAAAGAAAGGCAATGCCAAAGAATGTTCATACTACCGCACAATTGCACTCATCTCACACACTAGCAAAGTGATGCCTAAGGTTCTCCAAGCTAGGCCTCAACAATATGTGAACTGTGAACTTCCAGGTGTCCAAGCTGGATTTAGAAAAGGCAAAGGAACCAGAGATCAAATTGCCAACATCTGTTGGATCATAGGAAAAGCAAGAGAATTCCAGAAAAACATCTACTTCTGTTTCATTGACTACACTAAAGCCTTTGACCATGTGGATCTCAACAAACTGGGAAATTCTTCAAGAGATGGGAATACCAGACCATCATAGCTGCCTCCTGAGAAACCTGTCTACAGGTCAAGAAGCAATAGCTAGAACTGGACATGGAACAATGGACTGTTTCCAAATTGAGAAAGGAGTACATCAAGGCTGTATATTGTCAATTGTCACCCTGATTGTTTAACTTATATGCAGAGTACCCTATGTGAAATACCATACTGGATGAAGCTCAAGCTGAAATCAAGATTGCCAGGAGAAATATCAATAACCTCAGATATGCAGATAACACTGCCCTTATGGCAGAAAGCGAAGAAGAACTAAAAAGCCTCTTGAAGAAAGTGAAAGAGAAGAGTGAAAAAAATGGGCTTAAAACTCAACATTCAGAAAACGAAAATAATAGCATCTGGTCCCATCACCTCATGGCAAATAGATGGGGAAACAACAGAAACAGTGAGAGACTTTCTTTTCTTGGGCTCCAAAATCAGTGCAGATGGTGACTGCAGCCATGAAATTAAAAGATGCTTGCTCCTTGGAAGAAAAACTATGACAAACCTAGACAGTATATTAAAAAGCAGAGACATTACTTTGCCAACAAAGGTCCGTATAGTCAAAGCTATGGTTTTTCCAGTAGTCATGTATGGATGTGAGAGTTGGACCATAAAGAAGGCTGAGCATGAAGAATTGATGCTTTGGAACTGTTGTGTTGGAGAAGACCCTTGAGAGTCCCTTGGACTGCAAGGAAATCAAGCCAGTCCATCCTAAAGGAAATCAGTCCTGAATATTCATTGCAAGGACTGATGCTGAAGCTGAAACTCCAATACTTTGACCTCCTGATGTGAAGAGCTGACTCATTTGAAAAGACCCGGATGCTGGGAAAGATTGAAGGCAGGAGGAGAAGGGGACAACAGAGGATGAGATGGTTGGATGGCATCACTGACTCAATGGACACGAGTTTGAGCAAGGTCAGGGAGATGGTAAAGGACGGGGAAGCCTGGTGTGCTACAGTCCGTGGGGTCGCAAAGAGTCACACATGACTGAGAGACTGAACTGAACTGACATTGTCTTTTGGACAGTAAAACTAACCCACCATAACCATGGGTTCCACACTTGTGGATTCAACCAATCATGGATTAAAAAAAATTTTGAAAAAAAATGCCAAAAAATTCCCAAAAGCAAAACTTGAGATTGCTGTGCCAGAAAGTATTTACATATCATGTGCATTGTATTAGGTATTATAAGTAATCTAGAGATGATTTGGATATGACTTTCACTTTTCACTTTCATGCATTGGAAAAGGAAATGGCAACTCACTCCAGTGTTCTTGCCTGGAGAATCCCAGGGACAGGGGAGCCTGGTGGGCTGCCGGCTATGGAGTCACACAGAGTCGGACACGACTGAAGTGACTTAGCAGCAGCAGCAGAGATGATTTAAAGAATAGAGAAAATTAAAGAATTATATGCAAATAGTTATAGCATTTTATATAATGGACTTGAGCATCTGCAAATTTTGGTATTGGTCCTGGAACCAGTCCCAGAAATGTGCTCTGCCTAGAAATTTTAGGGCACTGAAACCATCATGTATAATAGTGTAATGATGGGTACACTTGCCAAAACCACAAGTGAACCCTCCTGTAAGCCAGGAACTTTGGGTGATAACGTGTCATTGTAGGTTCATTGATTGCCACAGATGTACCATTTTTGTGGGGATGTTGATACTAGGGAGGCTGGGAGTATATGGGGAATCTGTGTACTTTCCAGTCAATTTTTCTGCGAACTTAAAACTGCTCTAAAAAAGTGTTTAAAAAATAAAAAATAAAGTGTATTAAAAAGAAAAACTATTAAAATATTTCATATAGTTATAATGTATCTCCTTTAAGTATGTTTTATAAAAATACTTCTCTCCTTTTATGGGTTCTCTGGCTAGATTTGCCTTGTGTTCTTTTACTTGGCAGTGAGTTAACTGAGAAGCAGTCAGGCAGAGGACTTAATTGCTCAGTCTTTGAAGTGGGACAATTTGACCATATGAATTTGGATCTTTGTGACACCTCTGCACTTCAGTCTCCTTATCTGGAAAGTTGGAATAACAATCATTGCTAAGGGTTGCTTTGAGGAGGAGTTTAAAGTACTATGCACGTATTGTATGCTGAATAAAAATACAGTGGACTATTACTGATTCTGGCTATTCATAATCCATTCCAAGTTTGTTAACCACATCCCTATTTCTCTTCAGGGAAATACCTCTGCCAATCTCAGACCACACAGTTTGGTTGATGCTGGCCCTACCCCAACTCCAGGTGGTACACTCTACATGGTCCAGAACCAATCAGCTCATCATATTCCCCAGGCCAGGCCAATTCATTCTAAAATGAGCAAGCAACCCAAATCAGGCTGAGAATATAGTAAGACTTTTGATGAAATTTCTGGACAGAGTCAGTTACTCTATTCTAGAGCCCTAAAGGCTGAGAAAATGTAAGGTCTTGGGGCTGCTTAACCCCCTTCTTTGTTGTTTATTTGATTGTAAACAAGAGAAATTTATTTCTTGAGAAGTCCAAGATCAATGCCGATAGATTTGGAGTCTGGTGAGAGCCCATTTTCTGGTTTGTAGATAGTCATGTTCTTGCTGTGTCTTCACATGGCAGAGAAAGCAATGACCCTTCTCCGGTCTATCTTTCTAAGGGCACTAATCTCATTCATAAGGGCCCTACCCTTATGACCTAATTACCTCCCAAAGGCCCCACCTCCAAATTCCATCACACTGGGGATTCAGGCTTCAACATCTGATTTGGAGAAGACATAAACATTCAGTCCATAGCAAGGAACCATCTATGGTTTATGAGACATTTGATAAGATCATTTCAAAGAACATCTTGGGGTATATTTTATTCAAAGAATTTATTACCAAGGGCCACCCTTTGGAAGAACAAGAGCATAAAGCAAATTTTGGAGACTAAAAGTATGTAGAAGAAACCTTTACTCATGCCTATTTTACTAATTTGTTATAATTTCATTTAGGTTGAGAGTCATCATGCACTCTTTGAAAAAAATTAATAAATAATAATTGAAAGTGAAACTTGCTCAGTTAACTGACTCTTTAGTGACCCCCTGGACTGTAGGCTCCCAGGAAGAATTCCTTGTCCATGGAATTTTCCAGGGAAGAATATTGGAATAGGTAGCCATTCCCTTCTCCAGGGGATCTTCCTGACCCAGAATTGAAACCGCATCTCTTGCATCTCCCGCATTGCAGGCAGATTCTTTACCATCTGAGTCACCAGAGAAGCCCTTAGCAGAGCGCCGAAGAATTGATGCTTTTGAACTGTGGTGTTGGAGAAGACTCTTGAGGGTCCCTTGGACTGCAAGGAGATCCAACCAGTCCATTCTGAAGGAGATCAGCCCTGGGATTTCTTTGGAAGGAATGATGCTAAAGCTGAAACTCCAGTACTTTGGCCACCTCATGTGAAGAGTTGACTCATTGGAAAAGACTCAGATGCTGGGAGGGATTGGGGGCAGGAGGAGAAGGGGACAACAGAGGATGAGATGGCTGGATGGCATCATGGACTCGATGGACGTGAGTCTGAGTGAACTTTGGGAGTTGGTGATGGACAGGGAGGCCTGGTGTGCTGCGATTCATGGGGTCGCAAAGAGTCGGACACGACTGAGCGACTGAACTGAACTGAACTGAAATAAGTTTAACATAGATCTGTAGTCAGCCTAGTTGGATTCCTGGTTCTGCCATTTACTGTCTGTATTTCGGCAAATTACTAAACCTCTCAAAATCTTTAAGGTTCCTCATCTATAAAGTGGGGAAAACTATAGAACCTTTCTCTTTGGCAGCTATGAAGATTGAAAGTGGGAATGGAAGTGCTGTTGGGCTTCCCTGGTAGCTCAGCTGGTAAAGAATCCATCTGCAATGCAGGGGACCCTGATGAGATTCCTGAGTCAGGAAGATTCCCTGGAGAAGGGCATGGCAACCCACTTCAGTATTCTTGCCTGGAGAATCCCCATGGACAGAGGAGCCTGGCAGGCTGCAGTCCATAGGATCACAAAGAGTCCTGCAGCCCTTTTAACATCACAAGAAGAGAAGATATCTATGAATTGTGTCAGAGAGAAGAGCAGAGAGCCTGGGCAAGAGAAATTGGACCTAGGGACACCAAAAGTCCCAGTGCCTTTCAGTCACATGATCAAATACCCTCTCCTTTTCACTTCAGCCAATGTTGAGTTTTCTGTCCAAGGCAAGAAAGGAGCCGCAACTGACTCAGCTCTTATTACTGATGAAAATCTTATTGAAAAGATGATGTACATCAGAGTTAAAAAACATAATTGAGATATAATGTTTTAATTACTCAAAATTGTGCCAACCTGGCAATTACTATTGTAGTCTGCATATTACTTCAGAAAAACAGAACAGAACTTCCTCAACCTGATAAGAGGCATATATGAAAACCCTATAGCTAGTGTTATATAAATGGTGAAAGACTGAATATATCCCTCCTAAGATGGGTAACAAGGCAAATATGTCCACTCCCACCATTGCACTGAAGGCTCTAAGATAATAAAGGAATAAAAACAAACAGACTAGAAAGGAAGAAACAAGTCATTTTATTTACAAATAACTCCATCCTTCAGCCAGGTGAGGGGAATGGGATGGGGTGGAAGTGTGGTAAGTGAAGTATATGATGAGCAGAGAGAAAAATCTAATTTACTAAATAAATTACTACAGGAGTAGACTTACTGATAAATAAAAAGAAAATTTACTATGACACAGAAGGTATTTTATAAATATTTGATGTTTATTAATTATGCTTTAATGCAGCAAAGAGTAATAATATCAGTTTTCAGAAGCTCCAGAAAATGCACTAATCTGGGAATCTGCTGCCTTAAAATTTTAGTACTGGGTTTATCACTTATCCGACTTTGGGCAGGTCACTTTACTCCTCTGGATCAGAGTCTCGATATTTTCAAAAGGAGGTTACTCCATGAAAAAGAAAGAGAGAATTGCATTAGGAGCAACATGGATGGACCTGGAGATTACCATGCCAAGTGAAGTCAGTCAGACAAAGACAAATATCACATGATATTGCTTATGTGTGGACTCTTTAAAAAAATGATACAAACAAGTTTATTTTCAAAATAGACTCACAGACTTAGAGAAAGAACTTATGGCTACCAGAGGGAAAGGTGGGGAATGAGGAATAACTTGGTAGTTTGGGATTGACATGTACACACTGCTATATTTAAAATGCATAACCAACAAGGACCTAATATATAGCACAGGGAACTCTGCTCATACTCTTTAATAACCAAAATGGGAAAGGAATTTGAAAAAGAATAGATGTATGTGTAACTGAATTGCTTTGCTGTACACTTGAAACTAACACAATACTGTTACTCAACTGTACTTCAATATAAAATAAAAATTTTTTATAAAGGAAGCTACTAAAGGAAATAATTTCTAAGAGCCTTTTTCCAGATCTATGCTAAAATTTCTATTTAAGCCTTTCTGTGTTTTTGAGTTAATTTCCATTCATATCATCTCCATAGGCTCCAATTCCTTGTAATTTACATATTTTTATTGTAGAATATTACTCTGGAGATCACTGTGGTTGTGTTCAAGGAATCAGAGGCTATGAAATGGTTTTCCCTTTCACCACCCGGAAATAGTAAAGAAGACATTTAGCATGCTGTCATCATTGATTATGGGTAACATTTTTTTCTTCTTGCTATAGTCCTCCATCTTTGACACATTACATGCCTGAAATACCACTGTTATTTCTCTTTACTGATTTCTAGAGAAAACTAGAGTATTGGAGGATACAGAAGTGAACCAAAAAATTTCAAAATTCTAAATAACAATAAGTAGTTCAATTCACCAACTGACTTTTCTCTAGCTATATCTGAAAAGCTTCTTCTGATATTTTAAAAAATATTTATTTATTTGGCTGTGCTGGGTCTTAATTGGGACACACAGAATCTTTTAGTGGCTGCATGCAAATTCTTAGTTGTGGCCTGTGGGATCTAGTTCCCTGACCAGGGATCGAATCCAGGCCCCTTGCATTGGGAGTTCAGAGTCTTAGCCAGTGGACTAGTCTTAGCCACCGGTCCTTCCCTCTGGTATTTCTGATCTTTGACTTACTGGATCTTAGTTTGAAAATAGCCCTATTTAGTTCTCTCTTACTACTGTATTAATAAAAAACCATAATTTTTAAAAGATATACAACATAAGCAAACTTTTTCAGTCTTAAAAAATACTTTGTCTTTTTGCTGTGTTAGAACGAGTTACCCCCTATCTTATTCTGCCCTAGGCAGTTCCCAGATGGCAGGTCCCATATAGGGCTCCACCATTACATAAAGTTTTGTGCTTAGTTGCTCAGTCGTATCTGGCTCTTTGTGACCTCATGGACAATAATCCATCAGGCTCCTCTGTCCGTGGAATTCTCCAGGCAAGAATACTGAAGTGGGTTGCCATTCCCTTCTCCAGGGGATCTTTCCCACCCAGGGACTGAACCCAGGTCTCCTACACTAAAGGCGGATTCTTTACCATCTGAGCCACCAGGGAAGTCCATGGTTTTAGGAGAAGTGAAATCTCTCTTCTGAAGATCATACTCCTGGGTTCATGACCTTTAGAAATGCTCCTTCCTGTTCTGTTCACTTTATCCCAGAAGAGAACTTTTGGTCCAAAAGCCCTACTTATCTTCAGTTCAGTTCAGTTCAGTCGTTCAGTCGTGTCCAACTCTTTCCGACCCCATGAATCGCAGCATGCCAGGCCTCCCTGTCCATCACCACCTCCCAGAGTTCACTCAGACTCGCGTCCATCGAGTCCATGATGCCATCCAGCCATCTCATCCTCTGTCGTCCCCTTCTCCTCCTGCCCTCCAATCCCTCCCAGCATCAGAGTCTTTTCCAGCGAGTCAACTCTTCGCATGAGGTGGCCAAAGTACTGGAGTTTCAGCTTTAGCATCATTCCTTCCAAAGAAATCCCAGGGCTGATCTCCTTCAGAATGGATTGGTTGGATCTCCTTGCAGTCCAAGGGACCCTCAAGAGTCTTCTCCAACACCCCAGTCCAAAAGCATCAATTCTTCAGCACTCAGCCTTCTTCACAGTCCAACTCTCACATCCATACATGACTACTGGAAAAACCATAGCCTTGACTAGATGGACCTTAGTCGGCAAAGTAATGTCTCTGCTTTTGAATATGCTATCTAGGTTGGTCATAACTTTTCTTCCAAGGAGTAAGCGTCTTTTAATTTCATGGCTGCAGTCACCATTTGCAGTGATTTTGGAGCCCCCCCCCAAAAAAAGTCTGACACTGTTTCCACTGTTTGCTCATCTATTTCCCATGAAGTGATGGGACCGGATGCCATGATCTTCATTTTCTGAATGTTGACCTTTAAGCCAACTTTTTCACTCTCCTCTTTTACTTTCATCAAGAGGCTTTTTAGTTCCTCTTCACTTTCTGCCATAAGGGTGGTGTCATCTGCATATCTGAGGTTATTGATATTTCTCCCAGCAATCTTGATTCCAGCTTGTGTTTCTTCCAGTCCAGCATTTCTCATGATGTACTCTGCCTAGAAGTTAAATAAGCAGGGCGATAATATACAGCCTTGACGTACTCCTTTTCCTATTTGGAACCAGTCTGTTGTTCCATGTCCAGTTCTAACTGTTGCTTCCTGGCCTGCATACATATTTCTTAAGAGGCAGGTCAGGTGGTCTAGTATTCCCATCTCTTTCAGAATTTTCCACAGTTTGTTGTGATCCACACAGTCAAAGGCTTTGGCATAGTCAAGAAAGCAGAAATAGATGTTTTTCTGGAACTCTCTTGCTTTTTCCATGATCCAGTGGATGTTGGCAATTTGATCTCTGGTTCCTCTGCCTTTTCTAAAACCAGCTTGAACATCAGGGAGTTCACGGTTCACATATTGCTGAAGCCTGGCTTGGAGAATTTTTAGCATTACTTTACCAGCATGTAAATATATATATATATGCATTTATTTATTGTGGCTATGAGGTGTCTTAGATACTGCATGTGGGATCTAGTTCCCTGACCAAGGATCAAACTCAGGCCCCCTACATTGGGAATACGGAGACTTAGGTACTGGACCACCAGGGAAGTCTCAAATTGCTAATCTTTACTACTATGTGTGAGGCTATTCTGAGATACAAACTTCATATAGTTAAGGAAAATTCCACATGTGGTCTCGTGCTATACATTTACCTTAGCACAGTTTTAAAGAATTAGACTTTTAAACCTTGGGACCATGTTAACCATAGCTCTAACTAGAATCTAAACTCCCTCCTTCAAACCCTTCATACCTCCTGGCATGGGTTTTGATCCAAGTCTCTTCCTTTAGTTTTAAATAGAAGTGAAACTACTAACAACCAATGAAGTTGCCAACTTGGCTTGTGCCTCCTAAATATCACCCTTGGGAAACCTTGACCAGTGTGTCTTAATCTCCTTTTAGCTGAGCCTCCACACCAATATGCAACTCTGTTATTCTGTTTGCTTTCCTTATCTGTTGTCAGACTTATATTTCTTCCCATCCTTGATCTTTCCTAAGGCTCTTAACTTGTGTTGTATTTTCTTAGATTTCCTTCTGAACCCTTAAACTTTGTATTTTATAGACTTTTAAACTCAGGCCCCAATTTTAACCTATAGACTGCAAAACCCTTCACCTTTGAAGAGATGTGTGAATTTTGTCAACTTCAAATGGTCCATTCCGAATCTCTTACTATGTGGTAATGAAACCGGTAATAAATAAGTAAATAGTTATTTATACACAAATTCTCAAACATGTGAAAAGTTTCCAAATTCAGATGTTTTTTAAATAGTGTGAAATATCACTGTCATGTTAATAGGCAGAACAAATAAATGTCTTCGGCTTCACTCTATCTTAGATGGAAGCAACAGAGAGAAATGTATAAAATGAAAATAATAGTGAGTGAATTTTTATAAAAAAGCTAAAATTGTTACTCCTGTCATGTTGATCTTACCTGGCCTCTATGAGAATGGATATTTGATATATTTGAGGTGTTGCTGGAGTCTGCATTGATCACTGTACACTAAGTTTCTAAATAATTCTGGCAGTGTTTTAGTATTTAGTGTATTTGGAATTCACAAAGGTTATTTCATTAAAAAAGAATACAAGCTGACATCTGTGAGTGCTATCTCACACTTGAGTAAAAATAAAGTCAGCTGCTGCCTGGCTGCAGGAGAACTTTTACATGACACTTTCAAATACTTGGCTTAAAATGAAGGAGTGTGCTGGCCAACAAAAAGCAAAAGAGTGTGGAAAGCAGTGGGGTGATAAAACTGGGTAAGAGCAAGATATTTTCAGTCTAACTCTTTTATTTTATAGTCTAAGACTATAAAAGCTACAAACTGTAAAGCTATACTAAACCATTTACCACTGAATTCTATGTTATTCTGCAATAAGTGTCATAATCTTTCCTTAAGAAAAAATTGTTAGCTGTATATTTCAGCCAAAGAACCCACAATGCCAATGTAACAGTAACAGTAATCTATTTAGTAGACTTAACACATTTTACTATTCAGATTTACATCATTTACATCATTTAATCCTTGTGTAATAGTGATCTTTTTATAATTATCTTAATATCTATACTTGATGTCTCCATTGCTTCAAATTTCATTTACTTTCTTTGGTAGGTGTAGGGGAGCTGTGGCAAGGCTTTATGTTTCCCTTCATCATCTCTCTTTCCATTTCTGCTTCCTTTGTCTTCTTTCTATTTTTATATTTATCCCTATTTATTTATAACTTATTTGGGTGTGCTGGGACTTAGTTGTGGGATTCTGGATGTTTTAGTTGTTGCATGTGAACTGTTAATTGTGGCATGCGGGATCTAGTTCCCTGAGCAAGGATCGTACTCAGGCCCCCTGCACTGGGAGAACAGAGTCTTAGCCACTGGACCACCAGGAAAGCCCCTCCTTTGTCTTTTTGCCATTTCACTTTCTACTCAGCTGTTCCCTTTTCCATAATCCACTATCCTCCTTTGGAAAGCATCTCTCCAAGTCTACTGCTCCCATAAGAACCTCTGACTTAAAGCAGAGTGGAGACTAGAAATGACTGAAGGTGCAGAGCAAAAGATTTCCCTGCAGCTTCAACAAGTAAAGGATCTGCCTGCAATGCAGGAGACCAGGGTTCGATCCCTGGGTTGGGAAAATCCTCTGGAGAAGGGAATGGCAATCCACTCCAGTATTCTTGCCTGGAGAATCTCATAAAGAGAGAAGCCTGGCAGGTTACAGTCCGTGGGGTCGCAAAGATTTAGACATGACTGAGCGACTAACACACATACACACAGAGCAGAAGATAGAGGATTATATTGAAGAACAATATAGTGAATAAATTATAAATAAATATTAGAACAAACTCAGCATGTGGGATATTTTAAATGACAACAGACTGAATTTCTTCAATATGACAATAGCATGAGAAACAAAGAAAAAGAAAAAGAAGTGGGTCCTCTTTAGATAAAAAAGATTCATGAGTCAGTGCATTCAAATGTAATGTTGGAGACAATAGAACATTTTAATATGAACTGGACGTTTGACAATATTCAAATGATACTAAAGAATTATTATTAATTTTGTTAGATGTCAAAATTGCATTGTCTTTTTTAAAATTGCTAAGGTTTATAAAATGTCCATATTTTTAGAGACGCTTTTATTGAAGTATATGTAATTGAAATGACAGCATTTCTGAGATTTGTTTTCAAATATTCAGCAGAGAGAGAAAAAGGATTGAGTATGGGACAATCTTTATAACTGTTATAATCTTGATGGACAGGGAACTTTGCTGTGCTAGTCTCTTTTGTATGTGTTTAAATTTCACGCAATTTTTTAATTTAAATGTAAAAGATAACATATTCCTGTTTTTAGAACTTCTCACTAATCCTGAATCTTAGAAATTTTCATTGGAGTTTTTTCTCCATTTAAGAACTAGCTCAATATGTTTTGTGGTTGCCTTGATTTCTTCCTGGAATCTAGCTCTTACAATCTCCTGGCTACATCCAAACTTCAAATGTGTGTTTATTTCCTACCTGGGACAGTTTGGAGTATTGTGGGTTAATACTGCTGTGCTCAGAGAGCCTGATATCCATGAACAAATGGTCTGTCCAGGTGTTTTCCTATTTGTCCTATAACTTCATTGATTTTTCTCTTTCTCTATAGGCAAAATTCATCCTTCTCCCTTTGTTGTCATAGTACTTGTAAAGTACATATATTGGAGCATTAAAATGGTGTGTTATTATTTACTTGTCTGTCTTCTCCCCAAAAAAGTGTAACCTCCTTGAAGACAGCAGTCGTGATGGTTAATTTTATGTGGCCACGTGACTGGGCCACCAAATGACGGATGATTTGATTAAATGTTATTCTGGGTATTTCTGTGAGGGTGTTTTTGAATGAGATTAACATTTAAATCAGTAGACCGAGCAAACCAGATTATCTTCCATAATGTGGGTGAGGTTTATTCAATCAGTTCAAGACCAGAATGGAACAAAAATTTTGACCCTCCCCTAAGTCACAGAGGATTTCTGCTTTTAAACAGCAATGTCAGCTTTTTTCTGCCTTTAGACTCAAATTGAATATTTGGAGACTTATTGGGTCTCCAGTCTGCTAACCATGGAACTAGAAATACAGTTGGGGCTCCAGCTTGCTGACTCATTCCAAAGATCTTGGGACCTCTCTGTCTCCATGATTGCATGAGCCAGTTCCTTAAAATAAATCTTTATTTACACACACACACACACGCACACACACCCTATTGGTTCTGATCTTGTGGAGAACTCTGACTAATACAGAGACCATAAATCATGTATTTCTAAGCTCCCAGACCTGGTACAGTGCCGAACAAAGAGATGCTTCTTTTAAAGGTTTGCTGAATGACCTGGCATGTTTTTTCCTTTTTCTTTCTTTTTTTGGCCATGCCATGCTACCTGCAGGATCTTGGTTTTCCCACCAGGGATTGAACCTGGAAAGCATGGAATCCCAACCACTGGACAGCCAGGGAATTCCCTGAATTGGTATTTCAAAACAGTGCTTTTATTGTCTCCTAAGTGTAAGACTTAGATTTGACTATTTATTTATTTTTGGGGGAAAAAAAAAAAAAGTTGGGCCCTATATTGGAATGACAAAAAGTGAATCCCTAGCTTCTTAGAAACTGCAACTGAAAAGTTAGTCAACTAGAAAAAGAAGGAAACTACTGAAGTAGACCAGAATTTAACTAGTTTCCATGTCTTATTGATTCACTCTTTAAATTTGGTCACATCCATTTTCTACCAAACTGGGTCTGAATTTTCTCATCACAGACCATGAATGTGGCTCCTTCTCACTGCGTCACCCTGGCCTTTCATCCTTCTCATCTTTGTAGCAATTATAGGTAAATCTTCCTAATAAATTGCTTTTACTTCATCCTAAAATTTTCAGCAGGTATCCATTATCTATTGATACATCCATTATTCTAGTATTCAAAGTTGCTCACCATCTGGTTCCAATCTACCTTTTCAAGCTTGTCTGTCATTATTAAACTCTCAGTCAAATCCTCTGCCCTTCCTCTCTACACACTGAACTAAATTTACTCCAGCTCTCAGAATGCCTTCCCCTTACTCTTATCCCAGTCGAAATTCTGGAATTAGAAAACTTCCATTTCAGTCTTTTTCAATACTACCATGTTGTGTGACATGGGGCAATTGTCAAATAACTTCTCTGGAACTCAGTTTCCTTATCTGCATAAAAATGATACACAACAAGAGGATCCTGAATGTGTTCACTATTAAAGAAAAGTTATGGTTTCTTCACCTTTCAGGACAGATCGGTCATTAATTCAACAAACAATTCTTGAGTATCTCTTATGAGTAATAAATGCCTCTTTCATGAAGCCAACCTGAACACCCCCCACCCCATCCTTGACAGCTGGATTTGCTGACTCAAGTGAATGCACTTACTCTCTAGGCCATTCATTTGACATATATTATTTTTACACCTCATCTTAAATATAGCATTACCTCCTTAATAGCAAGAATTTATGCTCCTGCATATCTTTGACAAATAAAGTTCTCAAACTCTGAAGAGTATAACCTGAGAAACTTGTTTAAAATGCTGATTACCAAGCCTCCCATCCACTTCTTTCCAATTCTGGCTTCCCAGGTGGCTTGGGGATAAAGAATCTGCCTGCCAATGCAGGAGATTCAGGTCCAATTCCTGGGTTGGGAAGATCCCCTGGAGGAAGGAATGGCAACCCACTCCAGTATTCCTACCTGGAAAATTCCTTGGACAGAGGAGCCCAGGAGCCTGGGTTATAGTTCGTAGGGTCACAAAGAGTCAGACATGACTGAGCGCACACACAATTGATAATCTACATTGTAATAACACACAATTGATAATCTACATTGTAATAAGCAGCCCCACTCCCTATCCCATGATTCTAATGTAGGTAGTCCAGGGAGCACACCTTGACAAAATAATTGCTCCATTGCATACAGCACATTTTGCTTGTGCTTGGTTTCAAAAAAATTTTTTTTGAAAAATCTGTTTTAATTCAGAAGGGTAGGTATACTTGCAGTGACACAGATCTAAACTAGGAAATGGCTCAGGAAGAAGGGGAAACCAAAATATTCTGCCCATATTATTAAAAATATTACCCAAGAGGAAAGGAAAGAAGAAAATCCATAGGAAACCAAAGAGATTGCACCAGGTGCTGTCTGGTGGATCAGCTACAAGTAAAAAAGATAGTCACTGCAGCCCTCAACAGTGGTGAGGGGAAGGTTATCTGTCAGAATGTGTCAGAACTTCTCAAGCAGCTGTTTAGCTAAGTCCAGAGAAAATGTTCAGATCTTTGCTCAGCTGCAGCTGGCGACAGACAGCAAAACCTTAAAGTTTCATTTTGTGCTGATTCTTTGCTCCAAGCAAAGCAATCTTAATAAGAATAAACAAAAGAAACATAACAGAGGAGGAGGATGGGGTGGTTGGAGGTTAGGCAAAAGAAGAAATGGTAATGCTAAAGGGATTCATATCTCTAATTATAGAGTCATTGATAGATTGAGATTGTACTGTCAATCATCTTGAGGGAATATTTAAGACAAGTATCAAGAATTTGCAAATGAGGGACTTCCCTGGTGATTCAGTGCTTAAGAATCTGCCTGATAATGCACGGTGCACAGGTTCGATCCCTGGCCCAGGAATTAGGATCCTATTTGCACGAGGCAACTGAGTCTGCAACTGAGTCACAACTACTGAGCAAGCGCCTAGAGTCTGTGCTCCGCAACAAGAGAAGCTACCACAACGAGAAGCCAGTGTACCACAAGAAATAGTCTGCACACAGCAACAAAGAGCCCCTTGTGCCACAATGAAGACACAGTGCAGCCAAAAATAAATAAAATAAAAACATTTTTTTAAAGAATTTGCAAATGAGAGATATTCTGATTTTGAAAGAAGGAAATAGGGAATTCTGAAAACTACAGACTTGAGCTCTTTCAAGATTTTAGAACAGATTATTAAAAAGCTTGTCAGCTCTTAGAAATGGAAGAGAATAAAATTTTTGAGCTAGCTCAGGTACACCAAGAACACAAACACCAAGCTCCTTGTTTCCTTTTATGATAAATGGGGAGATGCTAGGGAAGTTGCCACTAATGATTTCAGCAAGGCATTTGACAAACTAATGATATTCTCATGAATAAGATTTTTTTTTACATTATTCTATTAGTAGGCCAATTCAGAGTTACTAGACTAATTTTTCTCAGAGATGATTAATGGAGTGGTCTCTGGGTCTGTTTAGTGATTTTCACTAATACAACAAATATGTATTGAACATTTTACCATGTGCCAGGAACTGCTGTAGGAAGTGGGAATCCAGTGGTAAATAAATCAAAGTCCCTGATCTCAAAGGATGTGGCCGAGTGAGGGAGAAAACAGAGAAGTTAATGGTTATATTCTTTTGTCAGGTACTGGTGAGAGAAAGGAAAAAAAAACAAAAGCAAGTTAAAGAGAAAAAAAGAGTAAGGAGAGGTTTCTTTTAAAGGCTGATCAGAGAAGCTGATAGGATATGGTGATAACAGATCTTTCACTGAGAGACCTGGACAAAGTGATAGAATTGTTGTGTAATTATCTGAGGAGGACTGTTCCAGGTAACAGGACAGCACGTATATGAGCCATGAGATGGAAGCATGCTTATCCAAGAGGCCTTCTGTAAACAGAATGATAGTTCCCCAAAGAGGTCCATGTCTTAACTCCCAAAACCCGTAAAGTTGCTATGATGTTGTTCACTCACTAAGTTGTGTCCCATTCTTTGTGACGCTATGGACCGTCACCCGCCAGGCTCCTCTGCCCATGGAATTTCCCAAGCAATAATACTGGAATGGGTTGCCCTTCCTTCTCCGGGGATCTTCCTGACCCCGGGATCGAAACTGCATCTGCTGCATTGCAGGCAGATTCTTTACTACTGAGCCACTGGGGTGAATTTCCTATATTATATGGCAAAGGAACATTGCAGATGGAATTAAAATTTGAGATCCTAAAATAGATTATCCTGGTTTATCCAGGTGAGTCCCACATAATTATGTATTTTACCACTGAGCCACCTGGGAAGCATGCCCCTGGCCCACACCGCTCCCCCCCCGCCCCCCCCCCCCCACCACACACACACATCTAATTACATGAATTAAAAGCAGAAAACTTCCTCTGGCTGCAGCAAGAGAGATGTGGCAGAAAAGGAAACCAGAGAGATTCCTAGTGTGAGAATACAACCACACAAGGTTGCTGGCTCTGAGATGTAAGGTCCCCTGAGTGGGGAGAGAGGCCTTAGGGAGTTAACAGCAGCCTTTAGTTGTCAGCCAGTGAGGAAACAGAGACCTCAGTCCTACAAACATCAAGCCCAAGTCTCTAACAACCAGAAAAACCCGCTGAAACAACCTAACTTCTGATCGGCAAAATTGTGAAATAATACATTTGTGTTGTTCTAAGCTGCTAAATTTGTGGCTCTCTGTGGCCTTTGGGGCCATAAGCACCAGTTGAAAACTCGTAGACCACAACAGTGGATTGAAATGATGGGGGAGGATTTCCTTGGTGGTATAGTGGATGGGAATCCACCTGCTAATGCAGAGCACACAGGATCGATCCCTGGTCCAGGGAGATTCCACAGGCTGTGGAGCTGCTAAGGCCCTGCGCCACGACTACCTGAGCCCACACACTCTACGATCCTCAGGTCACAACTAATGAGCCCCTGTGCTGCAACAACTGAAGCCGGTGCACCTAGAGTCTGTGCTCCACAACACGGGAAGCCACCAAAATGAGAACAGTGAGGAGGAGTCCCCCTCACTGCATCTAAGAAAGCCCAAACACAACAAAGACCTAGCAAACCAAAATAAATAATTTTTTTAAAAGAAGAATTACGTAGTTCAAAAAAAAGAAAAAGAAATGAGGGGGAACGTAATAGGAGATGAAGCAAGCGTTACAAAGCATGGATTAGAAGAAGGTAAACGTGAGGATAGCTCCTGTGGGCCTTGTAGACCATTGTAGTAAGCCCTTTGTCTTTTACTGTGGGTGAAATGAGGAGTCAGAGGGGGACTGGGGCAGGCATAACATAATCAAACTTACGTTGTGAAAGGATCACTTTGATCCTGTATAAGAATCCAGTTAGATGGATGCTGTAGTAGTTGATACAACCATGTAAACCTGGGGAAACTGTAAGAGAGAGAAGACTTCAGAGTCCGGGTACATTACGCTGATGTATATATAATTGCTATCTGAGTGGATCAAAAAGAGTAGAAAATCAAAGGATGAGTCAAGAAGATTGGCTCATAGAAATGGCAACCCACTCTAGTATTCTAGTCTGAAAAATCCCATGGACAGAGGAGTCTGGTGGGCTACAGTCCAAAGGGTCACAAAGAGTCAGACATAATCAAGCATGCTTGCACACACACACAGCCTACGGCATGCTTTCGAGAGAGGAGTCATTGTTGATTCCAAAACCACTGGCCTGAGGCAAGGGTAGAAGTGCAGTACTGAGATGACTAACAATGCAGGAGGAGCAAGTCTAGAGGGGGATTGGGGACCAGGGGCAGAGAAGAGTTCATCCTGGAACGTATATATATAAGGCCAATCAGACTCCAAGTGGAGATGTTCATTGAACTGTTACATGCAAAAGTCTAGAGTTCAGAGGACTATCTGAGCTGGAACTATTCATTAGGGAGTTCTCTCTCATCAACAGTGTCCAAAGTCTTAAAATGCTGAGTTCAAATGCCATGGAAAAGAGTACAAAGGGAGAAGAATGGTACTTCCTGGCTGAGAAAGTCAAAGTGAAAGTCGCTCAGTCATGTATCTGACTCTTTGTGACCCCAGAGACTGGGGCCTGCCAGGCTCCTCTGTCCATGGGATTCTCCAGGCCAGAATACTGGAGTGGATTGCCATTCCCTTCTCCCGGGGATCTTCCTGACCCAGGGACTCCAGCATTGCAGGCAGATCCTTTACCATCTGACCCACCAAGGAAGCCCCCTTTTTAAAACTCTCTCCTAGATGCTATTTTTTTTTTAACTTATAAATACAAATATAAGAATAACCCCAGAAACTAAAATATTTTTAAAATATTTAGTTACATGTTTTACGAATTCCCTGTCTTTAAAAATAGGGAAATTGAATAAAACCCATACTATCACAGAAAACCCCAAATACATAGTCTTCACTTAATTTTAGTTAGGTCTTCTAAATTAAACACAGAACAAAGAGTTGAAAAAGCCCAGTGAAATCAGCATAAGCTACACACCCATATCAAAAAGCTAGTAAATTATATTACCCCGTTGCTCTGAGGCATTTTAACATTCTAGAATTAAGTCCATTTTTATATAACATACTAAACATCTGGTGAGGGGTATTGTTTTTCAATTCATCTTTGGTACCTCAGCACTATGAGAATTCAGTGTTTACATGTCTGCAAAAAACAAAAACAGAAAATTACCAACGCAGCAGCTTTGTTCTACTCTTTGTTTTCTTCCACATATACTGCCACCATTGTGTGTCAGTTGTTAGTCATGATATGGGTAATAGCTAGTTTACTCTCACCAACTTTCCTTCTGAAAAAAAAAAAAAAGTATTTGTGAGCACTTTAGGCTGGTATTTGTTGTTGTTTAGTCACTAAGTCTTGCCTGGAGAATCCCAGGGACGGGGGAGCCTGGTAGGCTGCTGTCTATGGGGTCACACAGAGTCGGACACGACTGAAGTGACTTAGCAGCAGCAGCAGCAGTCACTAAATCATATCTGACCCTTTGCAACTCCATGGACAGTAGCCTGCCAGGCTCCTCTGTCCATTGGATTTTCCAGGCAAGAATACTAGAGTGCGTTGCCATTTCCTTCTCTGGGGGATCTTTTTGACACAGGGATCAAACCTGCATCTTTTGCTTGGCAGACAGATTCTTTACCACTGAGCTCCCTGGAAAGCCCTTAGGCTAGTATTTTGTTGTTCAGTTGCTCAGTCATGTCCAGCTCTTTGCAATCTCATGAACTGTAACACACCAGGCTTCCCTGTCCTTCACCATCTCCCTGAGTTTGCCCAGACTCATGTCCATTGAGTCGGTGATGCTATCCAACCATCTTGTCCTCTGTTGTCTCCTTCTCCTCCTGCTTTCAGTCTTTCCCAGCATCGGTGTCTTTTCTAATGAGTTGACTTTTTGCACCAGGTGGCCAAAGTATTGGAGCTTCAGCTTCAGCTAGGATAGCCTTCATACTAGGCTAGTATAAAAACACTTAAAAAAAAAAAAAAAACTCAACTCTGTCATAAATCTTTGTCTTTGTATCATGACTCTCTCATTTTCTGTCTTATTCTCTCTCTCAGAGATAAAGCTTTTATCTATACATATATGTTATATAGATGTCTAAGTATTACAAATATACAAATATATATCTCTGTGTAAATACATATGTGTATGTCCTACACATAAAACTTTTTGTATCACAAAGAGTTGTTGCAATCTTCGTACAAGATATTAGTTTGGGGAAAAAGTAATTGTGGTTTTGGACCATGAATTTTAAATTGTTATAACTAGGTTCAAAATAGAACCATTACAATCAACACATTTTTGCCAATGAGAAATAAGTTTGTTCATTCCTGTAGCGTAAGAATTCATGCTTCAGGATTCAATGAATTCTTGGAAAGTATTTTCTTCCTCCTGCTCGTTGTGGAAGCACTTTCCCTGCAAAAGGTTGTCAAGAAGCTTGAAGAAGTGGTAGTTGTTGGCACAAGGTCAGGTGAATATGGTGGAGGAGGCAAAACTTCATAGCCCAACTCATTCAGCTTTTGAAGCATTGGTTGTGCCACGTGCGATCAGGCATTGTTGTGGAGAATTGGGCCTTTTCTTGACCAATGCCAGCTCCAGTTTTTGGTGCAACTCATCGATTTGCTGAGGATACTTCTCAGATGTAATGGTCTTGCTGGGATTCAGAAAGTTAGAGTGGATTGCACAGGCAGCAGATCACCAAACAGTGACCATGACCTTTTTTGGGGACAAGTTTGGTTTTGGGAAGTGCTTTGGAGCTTCTTATCTGTCCAACCATTGAGCTGGTCATTGCCAGTTGTCGTATACAACCCACTTTCCATCACGTATCACAATCCAATTGAGAAATGGTTCATTGTTGTTGCACAGAATAAGAGAAGATAACACTTCAAATTGACAATTTTTTTAAAAATTTGGAGTCAGCTCATGAGATACCCACTTATCGAGCTTTTTCACCTTTTCAATTTGCTTCAAATACCAAATGACCATAGAATGGTCGACACTGAGTTCTTCAGCAACTTTTAAGGTAGTTGTAAGAGGATCCCTCTCAATTCATAGTTGTCAAATTCCTGTGGCCAGCCATTGCATTCCTCATCTTCAAGGCTCTCATCTCCTTTGCAAACTTCTTGAACCCCACTGCACTGTTCATTCATTAACAGTTCCTGGGCCAAATGGCTGTTTATGTTGCAAGTTATCTCTGCTACTTTATGACCCATTTTGAACTTGAATTAAATAAATCACTTGAATTTGCTTTTTGTATAAGATCATTTCTATAGACTAAAATAAATATAAAATAAGCATCAAGTAATGTCATTAGCAAAAAAAATAAAAATAAAGTGAGAAATGAACATTAAAATGATATAAAACATAACCACATTTAAGAATATATTCCAATATCAAATGGCAAAGTTCAACAATGCATACTGCAGTTACTTTTGCAACAACCTAACAGAAAAAAACTTATATGCAGAGTACATCATGAGAAACGCTGGACTGGAAGAAACACAAGCTGGAATCAAGATTGCTGGGAGAAATATCAATCACCTCAGATATGCAGATGACACCACTCTTATGGCAGAAAGTGAAGAGGAACTAAAAGGCCTCTTGATGAAAGTGAAAGTGGACAGTGAAAAAGTTGGCCTAAGCTCAACATTCAGAAAATGAAGATCATGGCATCCGGTCCCATCACTTCATGGGAAATAGATAGGGAAACAGTGGAAACAGTGTCAGACTTTATTTGGGGGGGCTCCCAAATCACTGCAGATGGTGATTGCAGCCATGAAATTAAAAGACGCTTACTCCTTGGAAGAAAAGTTATGACCAACCTAGATAGTATATTCAAAAGCAGAGACATTACTTTGCCAACAAAGGTCCACATGGAGGCCTGGAGTGCTGCAATTCATGAGGTCGCAAAGAGTTGGCTACGACTGAGCGACTGAACTGAACTGAATGAACAGAAAAAAAACCTGACCTGTTGCAATTATCTAAAGTACTAAAATACCTAAAGTACTCCTGAAACACAATTACAAAATATTTTCATCAACCACATCACAAACTATTAATGTACTAACTTTAGCTCCCTGTTTGGAGCTTCTCCTGGGCTGGGTGAGGGATGGGAACATGCTCCTTATGGTAACATCTCATGGGATCATCTGCTGACAAAGCAGATTTTAAAAGTTCACCCATAATCATCCTAATTAAGCCATCAAGTGTCAGGACATGCTGCGTGAATTTGACTATTTCTAGCTATCTTTGTGGTGCAACTGATGTTGCTGCATCAGAGGAGTGACTCTGCCTTGGGAGCAATTTCTTTATGCTTATGGTCTCTCCCCCTCCACCCACCTGAACTGAAAAAGTAGCAAGGAAGGTTTGCAATGCTGCCTTCCAAGTCTGTGAAACTTCCTTTCAGATAGGGTCCCAATCACATCCACACCCTTTTATATACCTACATCACTATTGCCTATATAGTTTTTGTGGGACTTTATAATACAACTTGTAGGAGAAGGCAATGGCAACCCACTCCAGTACTCTTGCCTGGCAAATCCCATGGACAGAGGAGCCTGGTGGGCTGCAGACCATGGGGTCACTGAGAGTCAGACACGACTGAGCGACTTCACTTTCAACTTTTCACTTTTATGTACTGGAGCAGGAAACGGCAACCCACTCCAGTGTTCTTGCCTGGAGAATCCCAGGGATGGGGGAGCCTGGTGGGCTGCCATCTATGGGGTTGCACAGAGTCGGACATGACTGAAGCGACTTAGCAGCAGCAGCAGCAGCATAATACAACTTGTAACATGTCCAGTTCCAGTTCAGTCACTCAGTCGTGTCCGACTCTTTGCGACCCCATGAACCTCAGCACGCCAGGCCTCCCTGTCCATCACCAGCTCCCGGAGTCCACCCAAACCCATGTCCACTGAGTCAGTGATGCCATCCAACCATCTCATCTTCTGACACCCCCTTCTCCTCCTGCCCTCAATCTTTTCCAGCATCAGGGTCTTCTTAAATGAGTCAGCTCTTCACATCAGGTTGCCAAAGTATTGGAGTTTCAGCTTCAACATCAGGCCTTCCAATGAACACCCAGGACTGATCTCCTTTAGGATGGACTGGTTGGATCTCCTTGCAGTCCAAGGGACTCTCAAGAGTCTTCTCCAACACCACAGTTCAAAAGCATCAATTCTTCAGTGCTCAGCTTTCTTCACAGTCCAACTCTCACATCCATACATGACTACTAGAAAAACCATAGCCTTGACTAGACAGACCTTTGTTGGCAAAGTAATGTCTCTGCTTTTTAATATGCTGTCTAGGTTGGTCATAACTTTCTTTCCAAGGAGTAAACATCTTTTAATTTCATGGCTGCAATCACCATCTGTAGTGATTTTAGAGCCCACAAAAATAAAGTCAGCCACTGTTTCCACTGTTTCCCCATACATTTGCCATGAAGTAATGGGACCAGATGCCATGATCTTCATTTTCTGAATGTTGAGCTTTAAGCCAACTTTTTCACTCTCCACTTTCACTTTCATCAAGAGGCTCTTTAGTTCTTCTTCACTTTCTGCCATAAGGGTGGTGTCATCTGCATATCTGAGGTTATTGATATTTCTCCCAGCAATCTTGGTTCCAGCTTGTGCTTCCTCCAGCCCAGCTTTTCTCATGATGTACTCTGCATATGTTAACATGTCAGGTGGATTGTTTACATCTCTGTCTTCCACTAGATTGTGAGCAACTCATTTGCTCATCTTTAGATCCTCTTGAATGGACACACGGTCCTGTCTCCAATACTCTAGCATAGATATGTGACATCACTAAGCAGACTCGAGCACCTGAAGACAAACATCCAGTCCTCTCTCCTTCACCCCCACCCATCCCCATCACCACACAGCTGACTGAAAAGAGCAAAGAAAAATAAAAACTAGGGGATTCGTTTTCTTATTAAAAGCAACCTTTACGGTGTTCACTAAGGGAATTTACATTTTTAAAGCTAGTGAGGAAATACTATTGAATGAAGGTAGCTGTGATAGTTAATTTTATATGTCAACTTGGTCAGACTGTGGTGCCCAGTTGTTTGCTCAAACACTAGCCTAGATATTGCTGTTAATGGTATTTTATAGATGTTAGTTAACATTTATAATTAGGAGTTCAAGAAAAGATTACCCTCAATAACGTGTGGACCTCAATTATTTGAAGGCCTTCAGAGCAAATAAATGAGATCTAGGCTTCCCTGGTGGCTCAGAGGTTAAAGCGTCTGCCTGGAATGCGGGAGACCTGGGTTCGATTCCTGGGTGGGGAAGATTCCCCTGGAGAAGGAAATGGCAACCAACGCCAGTACTCTTGCCTGGAAAATCCCATGGAGGGAGAAGCCTGGTACACTACAGTCCATGGGGTCACAAACAGTCAGACACAACTGAGCGACTTCACTTTCACTTTCACTTTCACCAGAGTAGAAGGATTATTACTCCTTCCTCAACAGGTTAACATAAAAATCCCTTCTATGGACTCTGGATGCAAGACAGCAGCTCTGACTCTTTTGTGTTTCCTGCTGGCCTGGCCTACAGATTTCAGACTTGCCAGCTCCCACAATCACATGAGCCAATTCCTTTAAAGTAATCTCTTTCACCATATATGCATCCTCTTGGTTCTGTTTCTCTGGAGAACCCTGATTAATACAATTGTGTTTCTAAACAGTTCTTTCTTTCACAGTATTTCTGAATGTTTTGCTTAATGAATATATTTATATTCTTACTTTTGTTATATTGAATAGGGGTAGGAGTTTATATGGAGAAGGCAATGGCACCCCACTCCAGTACTCTTGCCTGGAAAATTCCATGGACGGAGGAGCCTGGTGGGCTGCAGTCCGTGGGGTCGCTAAGAGTCGGACACGACTGAGCTACTTCATTTTCACTTTTCACTTTCATGCACTGTAGAAGGAAATGGCAACCCGCTCCAGTGTTCTTGCCTGGAGAATCCCAGGGACGGGGGAGCCTGGTGGGCTGCCATCCATGGGGTCGCACAGAGTCGGACACAACTGAAGCGACTTAGCAGCAGCAGCAGCAGCAGCAGCAGCAGCAGCAGCAGCAGGAGCTTATATACCACTTACTAATAGTAAATTCTGCTGGTGTGAAGAACAAGAGAGTATTGTGCAAGGAATCCAACAACACTGGCACCTCTCCTGGCAAGCAGGGAAATCCTATACCAGAAGTTTCCAGTATGAACCTCTATTTGAGTCCAGAGTATGCAGCCTACCTAAATATTATGTCCTAGAGATTTTCTTATGGAGAAGGAAATGGCAACCCACTCCAGTATTGTTGCCTGGAGAATCCCATGAACAGAGAAACCTGGTGGGCTACTGTTCATGGGGTCACAGAGAGTCGGACACAACTGAATGACTAAGCACACAGATTTTCT